>NC_058080.1:450317619-450917619 GCF_014858855.1 Bufo gargarizans
TGCTGCTCCTAGTCACCTCCATGTGCATCAAGCAACCAATGGGAGGAGGAGAAAGCACAGCCATATGTACCACCTAATCAAGGCGCTCTATTCGATAGGAAGGGCAAAAGTGCAGAGGAATGCTACGCCCAAGATAAAATTGGTGCGCATTCACACTTGAAGGTGCCACTCCCTCAAGCAAATACTACATAGACAAAAAAATCCACAGAAAAAACTAAGATAAAAACATCCTGCACGATATGATATACAAATGTGCGGATGTCCCTGGCCATATTATTAAAGAAAACCACAGAAATAAGATAATAATGCACTTAGTAAAGTAGATGCAAGCACTATATATGGACAAAGTCCTCACTCTATGATAATATCTGAGACACTTAGTCAATATATTTTGATCAAAACACATCTAAGCCCGCCTACCGAACGCCTTTGTATATCATATCGTGCAGGATGTTTTTATCTTAGTTTTTTCTGTGGATAATAAAATTAAACCTGGTAAAAAACAAAGACCATGAAGGATTATATTTCCGAGAGTCTGACTAAAGGACATATCAGACCCTCTTCTTTACCTGTGGATGCAGGGTTCTTCTTTGTGAAGAAGAAAGACGGGGGCCTGCATCCTTGCCTAGATTTTAGTGAGCTAAATCGGATAACTATCCGAGACACCTATACTCTCCCTCTCATTCCTGACCTATTTAATCAGGTTGCTGGTGCGAAATGGTTTTCCAAGATGGATTTGAGGGGAGCCTACAATCTGATTTGCATCAAAGAGGGGGATGAGTGGAAGACTGCGTTTAACACTCCAGAGGGGCATTATGAAAACCTGGTCATGCCTTCATGGCTTGTCTTTCGGGGCCAGAAAGATTATATAACCTGGCCTTAGGTAACTTTGCTCCAGGGAGCAGGTTAACCGGGCAATCATACGGACGATGGGGTGGTAACTCTTGACAACCCTTCTCAGAGAAAACATCTTCACAATTGTTCACAAATGTTGGTAAGATTGTAATGGAGGTGGCTGAGCAACAGCTACTTAAGCAATTGACCCTGCAATGCTCACTTCACTCCAATATCTCCCTGGCCTGCCAATCAACAACAGGATTGTGCGTCACCAACCAGGGAAGACCTAATACCATAAGAGTAGGAAGCCCTTCCAGTACATATCAAGAAATAACCTCATTATGGAGGGAGAGCCCCCACTCGAAGATGTATGTCATGCACCATGTGTGTCAGGTTCCCCTGAGAAAGAGGAGCAGAGTCGATAGCAAATATCAATAGATCTAGGTAATGGACTAAAATAAAAACCCAAAGTCCGAGCAAATTGAGTATCCACCAAATTGACCCCTAACCCACTGTCTAAGAAAACAGAAATCTTCTCAGTTTTATTTTCTGAAACTAGCAGGCAAAACAAAACTGAGACATTTGTATGGAGGGGATGTATACACCCAGGTTGTCCTCCTCCGCACAACCTTGGGTCAGTAGTTTTCCGATGGTTGTTTCTTTTTCTTAGATACAGATGGACAAACACCAATGAAATGACCCCTCTGACCACAGAAAAAACAAACCGCAGATTTATGACGAGCCCCAGGAGGACCAACCTGATGAGTGGCTACCCCTAGTTGCATAGGTTTATCTGAGTAAGAACAAGCTGAATCCTGCTTGAGAACAGTCAGTGGGGGACAAGAACTCCTCAGCCTATCCCTAAGGCGTCTATAAATTCTTATAGATAGTGACATAGCGGCCTCAAGGAATATAGGAGTCTCATACAGTGCAAGTGCATCTTTTACCTTTTCTGATAACCCTTGGCAAAACTGACTCCTGAGAGTCGGGTCATTCCACTTAGTATCCGTGGCCCACCTTCGAAATTCGGAACGATAAACCTCTGCTGACCGATCTCCCTGCTGTATCTGCTGTAATCTGGACTCAGCAAGAGAGACTAGTCAGGGTCATCGTATATGAGACCCAGGGCCTCAAAAAAACCATGTACTGACCGGATGGCCTGGGTACCAGCTGGCAACGAAAAAGCCCAGGATTGAGGATAACAATCCCCACCCGCTGTTCCTCATTACCCGAGGAACTTGGGGGCAGCCTGAAATGTCATTTACAGGCTTCAAGGAACACCACAAACTTGTCTCTTCCTCCAGAAAATCTGTCAGGGAGAGCAACCTTAGGTTCCTTAGGATTGACCTGGTTACCCCTAGTAACCACAGGGCTCAAGTACCGCTGCAGCTGCTGCTGCTGAAGGACCGATGCCTTCAATTCTGTCACTTCAAGAGACAAACCTTTGTCAAAGCAGCATTAGGATCCATAGTGGATCTTAGAGAGGGAAGAAACATTTTATTTTTTATTTTTTTCAAAATAAGGGCCAGATATAATATCATGTCTGGTAAGGCAGGTACCAGACGTGCTTCGCAGAGGGAAGGGAGACCGGGTGCCCTAACACAAGGGAGAGGGAGAAGTGGTGACCCTTAACTCGCCTAACATAACAAGAAGTACTGAGGGCACCGTCCTCCCACCTGGGAATTGAAGGAACACAATCCTGGCCTGATCCGACCGTCCAAGAAATCGGGGTGCAGAGCTTGAACAGAATAAAATGGAGAACAACATACAGAGATAAGCCGCACTCACCATTCGTGTTCACGCTTCTTTATTGTAGGGCATGTTGTGGGGGCCGACTCACATGGAGTATCAATCCACAACGATGGCCGTTTCGCGGTATGACCGCTTCCTCCGCCTAAACACTGGCACCTGGATACTCTGACATCACTAGGATATGCCATCAATGTCAAATAGGTAAGGGTTCTGCAGCGACTTGGACCGCAGGGGCAAGGTATAAATGTGGTGCCCTGATGGGTGTAATAGTTGGTACTCACGTTTCTGTAGCTCCCTGTGCCAGAGTTTGTGATGCCAGCACCCTTGGGTGCAAATGAGGTGGTGAAATAAAGAGGAGTAAATTTAAATAAATGACTGGAACATTTACTTTTAATCTGTTGCATTGAGGTAGATGTACAGATTATTATAATGCAAAGCGGTAGTTGTATTGTAATCCATACAAAGGACATAACAGTTAGCTGTGGCTGCAATCCTAGTAACAGGTTCTGATTGAAAAAAAAAAGTTAGAGTAGCAGATTTTGTGTAAAGATTTTATTTTTGTCCTGAATGTTATTTACAAGTTTTATATACTTTGCTATGGTCTTCCCATAATCCTGACTCAAGCTGTCCAGGTATTAGCTATTTAGCTCTCACAAACATTGTTCACTAGTCTATTTGCCAGGTGTCTGGAATAAGGAAGTGACACTGCCTTTTAATTTCTAATTATACTGTGTATGCATACTCCAGTCAGTCACAAGAGGAGGCTTTCTTAATCGCCAATTATGCATTTTTACGAACCAAAATTGTATTATTTTGTCCTATTTTCAAATCTGTATTTGTTAGCATCTCACTCTGGCAGGACTAGCCTGTCCTTCTATTGCATGGTCAGCCACTAATTTGCATGCCTGACATGTACTACTACACTTTACCCTGTCGTGGTCACTGCAGGGGAAATAGCCAGCCACATCTTTATCTGAGATAGCAGCTGATTGCGGGAGGCTCCTGAAGCTGGACTAGCAACTGACAACTATTTTAAATACTATAGTTTGTACGGCAGTTTTTAATAGAAAAAAAGCATAGATCTTGTCAATAGTGATGGACAATGTATGAATGCGATCAAGTGTTCGTGAACCGCAAGTTTGCAGCGGGCCCCATTCACTTTAAAGGCAGGCGAACCTGGAATACCTTCATGTAATATTTGCAGCCACCAAATACTTACTAGAAGTGCACAAATAGTCCCACAACATGGACAGTGACATACCAGATGTATTATTCGAGATTGCAATCTCCATTCATTATTATTATTTTTTTAATGCAAAATATTGGCAATGTAATTTTCGCCTATGCGCAACTGAGTTTCCACCAGACCGAAGTTGGATGCTATCAGAAAAGATGGTTGGCAACAATTTTTCGCGACGTTGAGGAATCATTTCTGATCACTGTAAGTAATTTGACATTAAAGCAGTGTATTTGATTACATTTCACATGCATGTTATAACAATCGTTGTATATGCAGATCGAGTGTTTAAAAAAAGCGCCATTGCAAAAATCCCTAATGATGCGATTTTTTCGCGGTACACACAACTTCACATTTTATAAGGCCTCATGAGATATTAGTGATTGGTGCACTAAGTATTGTTGTGAGAACTTGCCACTCCAGTACAGACCCCAAAAATTAGCCAAAAGGCATTCACCTGACAGCACACAACTTTGTAGGATTCTGTGGCTGGGGGTACATTAGGCAGTCACAGGATAAAAATTTAACTGTCGGCCAGTACAGGCCCCAAAAAAATAGCCAATAGGCATTCACCTGACAGCAAAGAATTTGGGAATCTGTGGCTGGAGGTACATTAGGCAGTCACAGGAAAAATATGTAACTGTCAACCAGTACAGGCCCCAAAAATTAGCCAATAGGCATTCACCTGACAGCAAAGAACTTTGGATTCTGTGGCTGGAGGTACATTAGGCGGTCACAGGATAAAAATATAACTGTCAGCCAGTACAGGCCCCAAAATTGAGGCATTCAACAGACATAAAAGGTATTTTATGGTGCTGTATTTACCTAAGACAGCGACCATGATTTGTTCTGGGTGGTGGCGGATATTTGTGGGCTGGCATGAGGAAATTCAATCAAACATGGTTGACTCGTCACATGTGTTAAATTCCTCCGAGATCCATGGCTCATTCATTTTTAGAAATGTAAGGTAGTCCACACTGTCGTGAGCTAGGCAAGTGCGCTTATCGGTCACGATCCCCCCTGCTGCGCTGAACGTCCTTTCGGACAGGACACAGGACAAGGGGCAAGCCAATAGTTCCATGGCAAATTGTGCCAGCTCTGACCACAGGTCAAGCCTGCACACCCAGTAGTCCAGGGGTTCATTGCTTCTCAGAGCGTCCACATTGGCCATTAACACAATGTAGTCAGACACCTGTCGGTCTAGGCGTTTCCTGTGGCTGGATCCGGAGGACGGCTGTCGATGGGTTGGCTGCAAGAATGATCTCATATCCGAAGTGACCAACACATCTTCAAACCGCCCTCTTCTTCCATGCGCTGCTGGATTGGTACCCGCAACTGTTTCTCTGTGAGTGGAAATTCCTCTGCCAGCGTCCGCAAAAGCAGAATGCAGCATTTCTCGAAGCAAGGCCTGGAAGTGCTGCATTCTGACAGCCCTCTGTGATGGTGGTAAGATTTCCGCTATCTTGTGTTTGTACCGGGGGTCTAAGTACGTTGCCACCCAGTACTGGTCCTTGCCCTCTATGCTTTTTATACGGGGGCCCCTCTTCAAACACTGGAGCATGAAAGCCCTCATTTGCACTACTGCAAGCGGTGGAGTGGCCTGGCTCCTGCTCATCATCCAGGATAATGTTGTCCTCATTCTCCTCCCCCCATCCACGGACAACACCAGGGATCCCAGATACGTTTAAAACATGCTCTTCTTGCTCCTCCTCCGCCCCGGCACTATCCTCCTCTGACTCCTCTTCAGACTCCTGTTGTTGACTTGTCTCAGATGAAGTAGGCCCCCTGGGAATTGATCCAGCATTGCGACTTCCTCATCTTCCTGCTCCTGCTCCTCGACGGCTTGATCAATGACATGACTAGAAATGCATTCTCCAGAAAGAGGGCGTAAGGTACAATGTCACTGATGGCGCTCTGGCTGCGATGGACCAGTTTGGTGATCTCATCAAATAGCAGCAGAAGTCTGCATGCGTCGCGCATGAGCAGCCACTGGCGCGGTGAAAAAAAAAACAAGCTAGCCAGAACCTGTCCTGCTGCAGAGTTCGTACAGGTAGTCATTAACTGCACGTTTCTGCTGAAGCAGCATATCAAGCATATACAAGGTGGAGTTCCATCGTGTTGGGCAGTCACAAATCAGACGTCTGACAGGCAGGTGGTGTCGCCGCTGAATGTCAGCAAGGCGAGCCATGTAAGATCTTCTGAAATGGCCAGAGATTTTCCTGGCATGCCGCAAGATATCCTGGACCCTGGGGTATTTGGCAACGAATTGCTGTCATTTTGCCCTGTTTCAGTGAGCTCAGCAGATTGGCACCGTTGTCGCACACCACTTTACCAACTGTCAAATTGAGCGGGGTTAGCCACTGATCTGTCTGGGACCGCAAAGCTGAAAGGAGTGCAGGACTGGTGTGGCTCTTGGCTTCCAGGCACAACAGACGCACCACAGCATGGCAACGTCTCAACTGGAATGTCAAATAGATTCTGGGGATCTTGGGGGGTGAAGCGGAAGAGACGGTAGCAGCGGAAAAGGAGGAGTCAGCCGAGGAGGGAGGATGGAGTAGGAGGAGGAGAAGAAGAGGCAGGCCTGCATGCAATCCGTGGTGGTAAAACCAAATCTACATGGGTGCCACAGGTTGAATGCTTGACGGCCGTCAGAAGGTTCACTCAGTGGGCAATAAAAGTTATGTACCTTCCATGCCCGTGTTTGCTAGACCACGTGTCTGTGGTCAGATGTATCTTGGCACCGACACTGTGTGCCAGAGATACATTCACTTGCCGCTGAACGTGGCCATATAGCTCTGTGATGCCCTTATGGGAGAAATATTTCCTTCCGTGTGCCTTCCATTGCCGTGTTCCAATGGCCACAAATTTTCTAAATGCCTCCGAGTCCACCAATTTATATGGCAGTAGTTGTCGGGCTAGCAGTTCTGACAAGCTAGCGGTCAGCCATTGGGAAAGAGGGTTATCCAGCGTCATCATCTTTTTTCGCTCGAACATTTGGGGCAAGGAAGCCTGCCTTTTGCCAGATGAACGCGACAATGGCACAGTGGAAGGTGAATTGGAGGATAACTGGGAGGTGAGAGGAGAAGTTGAAGAGGCAGGACTGTGAGCGCCGGGAGTGTGGCTTTGTGGGTTCTGACGGTGTTGCTCCCACTGGGCTCGGTGATGGGAGGCCAGGTGCCTTCTTAAGGCGGTCATCCCTAGGTGAGTGTTGGGCTTAACATGACTTATGCGTTGACAGCACAGGCTTCAGATGGCAACACTATTGTCAGCAGCGGACACATAAAAAAAAGCCCACACTGCTGAGCCATGTGTCGGCGTCCTGGGAGCGCCAGATGTGACCGTGCATGGTGGATGTTTCATTCCAGATACATTAGCAGTCTGCTTTTTGCCTCATGTGCACTGTAAGTTTTGCCTGCTTCTCCTCCCTATCTGCTGCTCCATCTCTCCCTCTGAACTCCCTTCCTCTTCCTCTCTTGTGGTCACCCATATGACGCCCATTGACACGTCATCATCGGATTCGTCGCCTTCACTACCACTGACATTAGAGATCTTTGAGTACGCAGCAACAGCGGGGACCACCCTCCTTGGGCTGATATGGGTACTGTTGTCAGACTGCTGGGTGGCGACAGTTGATACCTACTCTTCCTGATCCGATACCAAGAATGGCTACGCATCGGTATGGTCTTGGAATGTATGGGAAAATAATTCTTCTGACTCGAGCGGAGAGGATATGGTGGTGGTGATGGTGTCTTTGGGGGTGGACACAGCAGAGAGTGAAGAGGGTGCAGATAGAGAGGATGAGGAGGGTGCAGAAGCGGAAGGCTGAGTGAGCCACTAAACCAAGTCTCGTACGTCCTATGACGTAATCTCATGCACCTTCTGCAACTTCCCACATGCACACAGGTGCATCTGCCCAACCCCTACCACCCCTGCGGAATGGCCTGCCTCTTCCTCTGCCTGTCATTTTCAAAATTACCCTGTGACAAAAGGCCCTATAGAAGAGCAGTATTTGTGGAAGAAGGTATATTACACCCTTGCCTTAATCAGTTTTTTGGGGTGGGCAACTGGTAAATACCAGTAGAAATTATTTCTTCAAATAGTGTTTTTCACTGTGTGCAGATGCAGTAACACAGAAAAACCGCAGACAAATGCTGTACTACCTAAATGCACTATATAGAACGTATATTATTGCTAAATAACACCCCTGCCTCAATCAAGTTTTTTGGGGGGCAACTGGTAAATCACACCAGTAAAAATTATTTGTTCCAATAGCATTTGGCACTCTGTGAAGCTGCGGTATTGCAGCAGAACCGCACACAACTGCTGCACAATACAATTTTACTATAATATACTTTCTATGTTAGACAGGATATTATAGGTATAGTACACCCCTCAGTATATAACACCTATCAATAGTACACCTATACCAGTCCTTAAAAATACTTTTGTGGCCCTATTAGCTAGCGATTTGTGTCCCTAATAGTCTGTCCCTGCTCCACACAGCAACCTCTCCCTACACTGGCAAAAGACTGAATGTAAAATGCCGCCCAGAGCAGGTTTATTTATAAGGTAGGGGGTATGTCCATGTGCTGAAACGTCTCAATTGGCTGTCCTGTACCATCTGATGGATGTGTCATGGGTCAAAGTTCTTCACAATGTAAAAGAATATGACGGGCACGAATATCGGCATATGTTCGCATGTTCGGCGAACGCGCAAAGTTTGCAGCGAAACGACCGCCGAGCGAACCGCAAGGCCATCTCTACTTGTCAATGTCACCTGTCTGAGCCATGATATGTATCCCCTTCAACACACACACACAGTGGAATAACTAGAAATGACTAAACCCCACAGATAATTTTTGAATGGGCCCCCCTCACTCAGCAACTTCTTTGTAACTCCTGACTCCTGTGCAACCCCCACTCCTGAGGCTAGTCAAGATCGTGCTCTCAGACGAGGCCCGGTAGCAGCATCGTCCGTTTCCTATAGTGCTTGTATTAATGTCATTTTATAATACTGTTGAGGCAGGGCCAGTTTTAGACAACATGCGGCCCTGGGCAAAATTTAAACAACCCCCCCCCCCCCCCCCCCCCATACCAAATACTCAATCTAACCCCTGGGCCAGTTTTAGACAACATGTGGCCCTGGGCAAAATTGAAAGTGGGGCCCCAAATCCTGAAATATTGGACCAGAAGTCTGACAGGACTTTGTAGGCACAGACAATGATTGCAACCACAGCGGTTGAGTGTAGAATGCCACTTCATCTCTCTTTAGCCTTTCCACTGTACACTGCTGATCCTGCAGCCTCTTTGGGTATGTTCACAGTATTTTCTGTGCTTAAAAAACCTAATGCAGAATCCACATCAGTTTTTTTTATGTGTTTTTTTTCTGATACATTTTATAACATGCTTTTTGATGTAGTTTTGGCGTGGATTTTCATTAATGCTCATTTTCTAAGGGAATTCTGGACATGCACCCCGCGTTACGAATGGCCAGGGCATTTCTGTTTTTCCATGGTGCAGTTTATAAAACCACAAGCTAAAAAAAAGGGATTGTCCCATCCGGGCCCCAGAAGTGAAGGGAGAGCACAATGTGCATGCATTGCCATCCCATTATGCTATGAGTGATCTGTAAGTAGCTGATCAGTGGCAATTCCGTAGCAGTGAATGGAGATAAGGCTGCACATGCACACTGTTTTGGGGGATCTGTGGATGACACACTGCTATTGGGGGATCTGTGGATGACACACTGTAATGGGAATCTGTGGATGACACACTGTTATGGGGGATCTGTGGGTGACACACTGTTATGGGGGATCTGTGGATGACACACTGCTATTGGGGGATCTGTGGATGACACCCTGTTGTGGTGGATCTGTGGATGACACACTGTAATGGGAATCTGTGGGTGACACACTGTTATGGGGGATCTGTGGGTGACACACTGTAATGGGGATCTGTGGATGACACACTGTTATGGGGGATCTGTGGATGACACACTGTTATGGGGGATCTGTGGATGACACACTGTTATGGGGGATCTGTGGATGACACACTGTTATGGGGATCTGTGGATGACACACTTTTATGGGGGATCTGTGGATGACACACTGTTATGGGGGATATGTGGATGATGCTGTTATGAGGGATCTGTGGATGACACTGTTATGGGGGATCTGTGGATGACACACTGTTATGGGGATCTGTGGATGACACACTGTTATGGGAGATCTCCGGATAGTGCCATCCACAGATCCGCCGTAACAGTGTCATCCACAGATCCCCCATAACAGTGTCATCCACAGATCCCCCATAACAGTGTCATCCACAGATCCCCCATAACAGTGTGTCATCCATAGATCCACAGGTAGCACATATAGGGGACACAGGAGCCACAGGGAGGACATATAGGGGACACAGGAGCCAAAGGGAGCACACACAACTCACACAGGGAGCACAGAAGACACACGGAGTACGTACAGGAAACGCACACAGGAGGCACACAAGGGTGGCAGGGAGTGCTCACAGGGGTCGCAGGGAGTGCACACATGGGTCACACAGAGCACACACAGGGGTCGCAGGTAGCGCACAGGGAGCCCAGGCAGCACACACAGGCGGTGTCGGACTGGGGTACCTAGGGCCCACCACTAAAATTTATTTTGGGGGCCCACCATATGGATACATTCAAATATAATAAATAATCTAACAAGTTTTTTATATAAACATCTGCTGGTTGAGGTGCTGTACATTAAATATATGTATGTAGTGCAGTAAATCTAATGTGTTATGTGCCACTTGTACAAGAGGTGGGAGACTAGGGGCCCACCTTGCTCAGGGGCCCACTGGGGGATTCCCCTCTACCCCTGTGGGCCAGTCCAAGCCTGCACACAGGGGTCTCAGGGAGCGCACACAGGGGGCACAGGGTGCTCACACAGGGGTCGCAGGTAACGCACAGGGGCTTTAGGGAGACCACACAGGGGACCCAGGGTGCTCACAGAGGGGGCAAAGGAAGTTCACAGAGGAGACATAGGGAGCTCATAGAGGGAACTCATAGATTACTGACCATCAGTACTTGAGGGGAGTGCAGGGCTGCTACAATGAAAGTGTGACCCCAGCAGCCCTGTACCCCCCCCTACTCCACAGACACTACTGCATGCCTTTTACACCATAGACTTACCAGCTATAGAGGGAACAGGCCAGGTGCTATGATAAGAGGGTCCTGGGAGCTCTTGCAGTCCAGCAGCTGAGGTCAGAGCCTGGGGGTAGGATGCAGCAGAAGGCCCAGTCGGCCCAGTCATCCCAGTCTGGTTTGGGCCTTGCAGCCTGGAGCAAGTGTATGCAAAGGATGGAGGCGGGGCTATGTTAGCTCCACCCACACATAACATCCGATGTCTGTGGCAGCAGGATTCTAATGCTGTGCATTCACTGATGTCTGGTGAGACTGGGAGACTGTGCGGGGTGGACAGCAGCTGAGCCCAGCATGTTAGAGTGCCAGTCAGGGAGCAGGGCGAGGAAAAAAATTGCCCTGTTTGCCCCCTCAAACGCAAGCCCTGTGTTGAGGTGGCCTAGACAAAAAAATATTTTAGTTCTCCTCCTAGTTGGGTCCCTTCTGAGTTTGGACCTCAAAGCAGCCGCTTCTCCTGCTTCCCCTATAGTTACACCCCCACACACAGACACACTTGGCCGGACCTGTAAAGGGAAGCTTAGTTGCCTGCTTCCTGGCCCCACCTCCCTGTTCCTTCAGCCCCAGGCCTGCAATGCTCAGCTGGGCTCCCTCACTGTAAACCCTGCGTGCAGCCAATCACTGGCCATCATGACAAATGGTCACATGACACAGGGGAATCTGGTCACTGCCAAAATGGATGTTTTAAGCGAGAGAGCCCAGCTGAGCATTGCAGGCTGGGAGGAGAAGGAGCGGAGAGTCAGCGCTGGAAAGCAGGCAAGTAAGCTTCTCTTTCCAGGTCCAGCCAAGTGGGAGTTTTGCTATCCCCCTCCATTCTTGTATAACCTCTAAATTCTCTTCTGGAAAAATATACTCCATAGATGGCCTTTATAATCGTGCAGCTGATCAGCTGATAAACAAGCAATCACTCGACTGTCGGCTGATTGGCATCTTTTATCACAACAAAAGATGTACAATTATTGTCAGCACATTTAATAGAACCGAATGATGGAGGATTGACTTTGGTAGCGATCATTCCTTCCCATTCAATTTCATCTGCCTGTGTAATGGGCTGGTGCAAATGAGGACTGATCTACAGTTTTCTTCTGCTGCATCCAGACCATAAAAAGGTTGCGCACCCCTGTCTTAGACTATCCTCTTAAGCTTGACCTTCTTGGTTATTTGATGGGTGGAGGTGGAGGTGCAGCCATGGCATCTTAGGTAAAGGAAATCCTCATTGTATGTCTCATCATCTCTAAAATATCTCCTAATCTTCATACATTTTATGTAACTATATACAGTCATTTTGGTCTTCTAGTTACATCATTTTTTCAGATGGATTCACATTTTCTAGTTATAACAAATTTATGTATTCATCATTTTATTTAATATAGTAGACAATATTGCTTTCAGTAAAATATCACTATAAGCTATAAATAATTCATCATTCCCTATAAATAATATAATTCCCATCATATGCTCCATGTAAATTCCTGATTATGGTGACCATGTGTGTCACTGCAGAGAGGCCATTTGTAAATAAATTATGTCCTGTCATGCCTTGCATACCGTATGATCAGAATGGGAATTAGTAACATCAATTAAATGAGCTCAGTTTACTGGCCAATGGTTATTAATTAAATTGCTGCATTTAGGGATAGAGAAAATGATCCAGTTTTAAAATAATTATGTACATATGAGTTATGGGTACCATTTAGGGATGAGCGAACTCGAACTGTATAGTTCGGGTTCGTACCGAATTTTGGGGTGTCCGTGACACGGACCCGAACCCGGACATTTTCGTAAAAGTCCGGGTTCGGGTTCGGTGTTCGTCGCTTTCTTCGCGCTTTTGTGACGCTTTCTTGGCGCTTTTTGAAAGGCTGCAAAGCAGCCAATCAACAAGCGTCATACTACTTGCCCCAAGAGGCCATCACAGCCATGCCTACTATTGGCATGGCTGTGATTGGCCAGAGCACCATGTGACCCAGCCTCTATTTAAGCTGGAGTCACATAGCGCCGCCCGTCACTCTGCTCTGATTAGCGTAGGGAGAGGTTGCGGCTGCGACAGTAGGGCGAGATTAGGCAGATTAACTCCTCCAAAGGACTTGATTAACTGATCGATCTGCAGCTGTGGATCATTGAGCTGCTGATCCTCAATTGCTCACTGTTTTTAGGCTGCACAGACCGTTTGTCAGTCTCATTTTTCTGGGGTGATCGGCGGCCATTTTGTGTCTTGTGGTGCGCCAGCACAAGCTGCGACCAAGTGCATTTAACCCTCAATGGTGTGGTTGTTTTTTGGCTAAAGCCTACATCAGGGTGAAGCTGTCACACCAAGTGCATTTAACCAGCAATAGTCTGTTCATTTTTTGGCCATATACAAAATCAGGGGCAAGCTGCGCCTGTCACCAAGTGCATTTAACCCTCAATGGTGTGGTTGTTTTTTGGCTAAAGCCTACATCAGGGTGAAGCTGTCACACCAAGTGCATTTAACCAGCAATAGTCTGTTCATTTTTTGGCCATATACAAAATCAGGGGCAAGCTGCGCCTGTCACCAAGTGCATTTAACCCTCAATGGTGTGGTTGTTTTTTGGCTAAAGCCTACATCAGGGTGAAGCTGTCACACCAAGTGCATTTAACCAGCAATAGTCTGTTCATTTTTTGGCCATATACAAAATCAGGGGCAAGCTGCGCCTGTCACCAAGTGCATTTAACCCTCAATGGTGTGGTTGTTTTTTGGCTAAAGCCTACATCAGGGTGAAGCTGTCACACCAAGTGCATTTAACCAGCAATAGTCTGTTCATTTTTTGGCCATATCCCAGTCTAATTCTGTCACTAAATCCATACCGGTCACCCAGCGCCTAAATACTAGGCCTCAAATTTATATCCAGCTAAATCTGTCCCTAGTGCTGTAGCTGGGCGAGTTATTTAGTGTCCGTTCAAGCACATTTCTTGTTCTGGGTTGAAATACAATTCTCAATTTAGCAATTTCATAATTTAGTGGTTCCTGCTATATCAGAGCTCTTTGAAATCTATCCCAAAAAGGGTATATAATATTGAAGGTGCACATAGGGTCATTCAGAGTAACTTCACACACACCCGCTACTGTGTATTTCCAAGTCTAATTCTGTCACTAAATCCATACCGGTGACCCAGCGCCTAAATACTAGGCCTCAAATTTAATTCCCTCTAAATCTCTCGTTACCCACCGCTGTACTGTTGTTGCTGGGCAAGATATTTAGTGTCCGTCAAAGCACATTTTTTGTTCTGGGTTGAAGTACAATTCCCAATTTAGCAATTTCATAATTTAGTGGTTTCTGCTATATCAGAGCTATTTGAAATCTATCCCAAAAAGGGTATATAATATTGAAGGTGCACATAGGGTCATTCAGAATAACTTCACACACACCCGCTACTGTGTATTTCCAAGTCTAATTCTGTCACTAAACCCATACCTGTCACCCAGCGCCTAAATACTAGGCCTCAAATTTAAATCCCTCTAAATCTCTCGTTACCGTTGTCCTGTTGTAGCTGGGAAAGTTATTTAGTGCCCGTCAAAGCACATTTTTTGTTCTGGGTTGAAGTACAATTCCCAATTTAGCAATTTCATAATTTAGTGGTTCCTGCTATATCAGAGCTATTTGAAATCTATCCCAAAAAGGGTATATAATATTGAAGGTGCACATAGGGTCATTCAGAATAACTTCACACACACCCGCTACTGTGTATTTCCAAGTCTAATTCTGTCACTAAATCCATACCGGTGACCCAGCGCCTAAATACTAGGCCTCAAATTTAATTCCCTCTAAATCTCTCGTTACCCACCGGTGTACTGTTGTTGCTGGGCAAGATATTTAGTGTCCGTCAAAGCACATTTTTTGTTCTGGGTTGAAGTACAATTCCCAATTTAGCAATTTCATAATTTAGTGGTTTCTGCTATATCAGAGCTATTTGAAATCTATCCCTAAAAGGGTATATAATATTGAAGGTGCACATAGGGTCATTCAGAATAACTTCACACACACGCTTCTGTGCATTTCCAAGTCTAATTCTGTCACTAAATCCATACCGGTGACCCAGCGCCTAAATACTAGGCCTCAAATTTAAATCCCTCTAAATCTCTCGTTACCCACCACTGTACTGTTGTTGCTGGGCAAGATATTTAGTGTCCGTCAAAGCACATTTTTTGTTCTGGGTTGAAGTACAATTCCCAATTTAGCAATTTCATAATTTAGTGGTTTCTGCTATATCAGAGCTATTTGAAATCTATCCCTAAAAGGGTATATAATATTGAAGGTGCACATAGGGTCATTCAGAATAACTTCACACACACGCTTCTGTGCATTTCCAAGTCTAATTCTGTCACTAAATCCATACCGGTGACCCAGCGCCTAAATACTAGGCCTCAAATTTAAATCCCTCTAAATCTCTCGTTACCCACCACTGTACTGTTGTTGCTGGGCAAGATATTTAGTGTCCGTCAAAGCACATTTTTTGTTCTGGGTTGAAGTACAATTCCCAATTTAGCAATTTCATAATTTAGTGGTTTCTGCTATATCAGAGCTATTTGAAATCTATCCCTAAAAGGGTATATAATATTGAAGGTGCACATAGGGTCATTCAGAATAACTTCACACACACGCTTCTGTGCATTTCCAAGTCTAATTCTGTCACTAAATCCATACCGGTGACCCAGCGCCTAAATACTAGGCCTCAAATTTAAATCCCTCTAAATCTCTCGTTACCCACCGCTGTACTGTTGTTGCTGGGCAAGATATTTAGTGTCCGTCAAAGCACATTTTTTGTTCTGGGTTGAAGTACAATTCCCAATTTAGCAATTTCATAATTTAGTGGTTTCTGCTATATCAGAGCTATTTGAAATCTATCCCTAAAAGGGTATATAATATTGAAGGTGCACATAGGGTCATTCAGAATAACTTCACACACACGCTTCTGTGCATTTCCAAGTCTAATTCTGTCACTAAATCCATACCGGTGACCCAGCGCCTAAATACTAGGCCTCAAATTTAAATCCCTCTAAATCTCTCGTTACCCACCACTGTACTGTTGTTGCTGGGCAAGATATTTAGTGTCCGTCAAAGCACATTTTTTGTTCTGGGTTGAAGTACAATTCCCAATTTAGCAATTTCATAATTTAGTGGTTTCTGCTATATCAGAGCTATTTGAAATCTATCCCTAAAAGGGTATATAATATTGAAGGTGCACATAGGGTCATTCAGAATAACTTCACACACACGCTTCTGTGCATTTCCAAGTCTAATTCTGTCACTAAATCCATACCGGTGACCCAGCGCCTAAATACTAGGCCTCAAATTTAAATCCCTCTAAATCTCTCGTTACCCACCACTGTACTGTTGTTGCTGGGCAAGATATTTAGTGTCCGTCAAAGCACATTTTTTGTTCTGGGTTGAAGTACAATTCCCAATTTAGCAATTTCATAATTTAGTGGTTTCTGCTATATCAGAGCTATTTGAAATCTATCCCTAAAAGGGTATATAATATTGAAGGTGCACATAGGGTCATTCAGAATAACTTCACACACACGCTTCTGTGCATTTCCAAGTCTAATTCTGTCACTAAATCCATACCGGTGACCCAGCGCCTAAATACTAGGCCTCAAATTTAAATCCCTCTAAATCTCTCGTTACCCACCGCTGTACTGTTGTTGCTGGGCAAGATATTTAGTGTCCGTCAAAGCACATTTTTTGTTCTGGGTTGAAGTACAATTCCCAATTTAGCAATTTCATAATTTAGTGGTTTCTGCTATATCAGAGCTATTTGAAATCTATCCCTAAAAGGGTATATAATATTGAAGGTGCACATAGGGTCATTCAGAATAACTTCACACACACGCTTCTGTGCATTTCCAAGTCTAATTCTGTCACTAAATCCATACCGGTGACCCAGCGCCTAAATACTAGGCCTCAAATTTAAATCCCTCTAAATCTCTCGTTACCCACCGCTGTACTGTTGTTGCTGGGCAAGATATTTAGTGTCCGTCAAAGCACATTTTTTGTTCTGGGTTGAAGTACAATTCCCAATTTAGCAATTTCATAATTTAGTGGTTCCTGCTATATCAGAGCTATTTGAAATCTATCCCAAAAAGGGTATATAATATTGAAGGTGCACATTGGGTCATTCAGAATAACTTCACACACACCCGCTACTGTGTATTTTCAAGTCTAATTCTGTCACTAAACCCATACCTGTCACCCAGCGCCTAAATACTAGGCCTCAAATTTAAATCCCTCTAAATCTCTCGTTACCCACCGCTGTACTGTTGTTGCTGGGCAAGATATTTAGTGTCCGTCAAAGCACATTTTTTGTTCTGGGTTGAAGTACAATTCCCAATTTAGCAATTTCATAATTTAGTGGTTTCTGCTATATCAGAGCTATTTGAAATCTATCCCTAAAAGGGTATATAATATTGAAGGTGCACATAGGGTCATTCAGAATAACTTCACACACACGCTTCTGTGCATTTCCAAGTCTAATTCTGTCACTAAATCCATACCGGTGACCCAGCGCCTAAATACTAGGCCTCAAATTTAAATCCCTCTAAATCTCTCGTTACCCACCGCTGTACTGTTGTTGCTGGGCAAGATATTTAGTGTCCGTCAAAGCACATTTTTTGTTCTGGGTTGAAGTACAATTCCCAATTTAGCAATTTCATAATTTAGTGGTTTCTGCTATATCAGAGCTATTTGAAATCTATCCCTAAAAGGGTATATAATATTGAAGGTGCACATAGGGTCATTCAGAATAACTTCACACACACGCTTCTGTGCATTTCCAAGTCTAATTCTGTCACTAAATCCATACCGGTCACCCAGCGCCTAAATACTAGGCCTCAAATTTATATCCCGCTGAATTTGAATACAATACATTGGGCCAAATAATATATTTGTTGTTGTGGTGAACCATAACAATGAGAAAAACATCTAGTAAGGGACGCGGACGTGGACATGGTCGTGGTGGTGTTAGTGGACCCTCTGGTGCTGGGAGAGGACGTGGCCGTTCTGCCACATCCACACGTCCTAGTGTACCAACTACCTCAGGTCCCAGTAGCCGCCAGAATTTACAGCGATATATGGTGGGGCCCAATGCCGTTCTAAGGATGGTAAGGCCTGAGCAGGTACAGGCATTAGTCAATTGGGTGGCCGACAGTGGATCCAGCACGTTCACATTATCTCCCACCCAGTCTTCTGCAGAAAGCGCACAGATGGCGCCTGAAAACCAACCCCATCAGTCTGTCACATCACCCCCATGCATACCAGGGAAACTGTCTCAGCCTCAAGTTATGCAGCAGTCTCTTATGCTGTTTGAAGACTCCGCTGGCAGGGTTTCCCAAGGGCATCCACCTAGCCCTTCCCCAGCTGTGAAAGACATAGAATGCACTGACGCACAACCACTTATGTTTCCTGATGATGAGGACATGGGAATACCACCTCAGCATGTCTCTGATGATGACGAAACACAGGTGCCAACTGCTGCGTCTTTCTGCAGTGTGCAGACTGAACAGGAGGTCAGGGATCAAGACTGGGTGGAAGACGATGCAGGGGACGATGAGGTCCTAGACCCCACATGGAATGAAGGTCGTGCCACTGACTTTCACAGTTCGGAGGAAGAGGCAGTGGTGAGACCGAGCCAACAGCGTAGCAAAAGAGGGAGCAGTGGGCAAAAGCAGAACACCCGCCGCCAAGAGACTCCGCCTGCTACTGACCGCCGCCATCTGGGACCGAGCACCCCAAAGGCAGCTTCAAGGAGTTCCCTGGCATGGCACTTCTTCAAACAATGTGCTGACGACAAGACCCGAGTGGTTTGCACGCTGTGCCATCAGAGCCTGAAGCGAGGCATTAACGTTCTGAACCTGAGCACAACCTGCATGACCAGGCACCTGCATGCAAAGCATGAACTGCAGTGGAGTAAACACCTTAAAACCAAGGAAGTCACTCAGGCTCCCCCTGCTACCTCTTCTGCTGCTGCCGCCTCGGCCTATTCTGCTGCTGCCGCCTCGGCCTCTTCCTCCGCCTCTGGAGGAACGTTGGCACCTGCCGCCCAGCAAACAGGGGATGTACCACCAACACCACCACCACCACCTCCGTCACCAAGCGTCTCAACCATGTCACACGCCAGCGTTCAGCTCTCCATCTCACAAACATTTGATAGAAAGCGTAAATTCCCACCTAGCCACCCTCGATCCCTGGCCCTGAATGCCAGCATTTCTAAACTACTGGCCTATGAAATGCTGTCATTTAGGCTGGTGGACACAGACAGCTTCAAACAGCTCATGTCGCTTGCTGTCCCACAGTATGTTGTTCCCAGCCGGCACTACTTCTCCAAGAGAGCCGTGCCTTCCCTGCACAACCAAGTATCCGATAAAATCAAGTGTGCACTGCGCAACGCCATCTGTAGCAAGGTCCACCTAACCACAGATACGTGGACCAGTAAGCACGGCCAGGGACGCTATATCTCCCTAACTGCACACTGGGTAAATGTAGTGGCAGCTGGGCCCCAGGCGGAGAGCTGTTTGGCGCACGTCCTGCCGCCGCCAAGGATCGCAGGGCAACATTCTTTGCCTCCTGTTGCCACCTCCTCCTTCTCGGCTTCCTCCTCCTCTTCTTCCACCTGCTCATCCAGTCAGCCACACACCTTCACCACCAACTTCAGCACAGCCCGGGGTAAACGTCAGCAGGCCATTCTGAAACTCATATGTTTGGGGGACAGGCCCCACACCGCACAGGAGTTGTGGCGGGGTATTGAACAACAGACCGACGAGTGGTTGCTGCCGGTGAGCCTCAAGCCCGGCCTGGTGGTGTGTGATAATGGGCGAAATCTCGTTGCAGCTCTGGGACTAGCCAATTTGACGCACATCCCTTGCTTGGCGCATGTGCTGAATTTGGTGGTGCAGAAGTTCATTCACAACTACCCCGACATGTCAGAGCTGCTGCATAAAGTGCGGGCCGTCTGTTCGCGCTTCCGGCGTTCACATCCTGCCGCTGCTCGCCTGTCTGCGCTACAGCGTAACTTCGGCCTTCCCGCTCACCGCCTCATATGCGACGTGCCCACCAGGTGGAACTCCACCTTGCACATGCTGGACAGACTGTGCGAGCAGCAGCAGGCCATAGTGGAGTTTCAGCTGCAGCACGCACGGGTCAGTCGCACTACAGAACAGCACCACTTCACCACCAATGACTGGGCCTCCATGCGAGACCTGTGTGCCCTGTTGCGCTGTTTCGAGTACTCCACCAACATGGCCAGTGGCGATGACACCGTTATCAGCGTTACAATACCACTTCTATGTCTCCTTGAGAAAACACTTAGGGCGATGATGGAACAGGAGGTGGCCCAGGAGGAGGAGGAGGAGGATGAGGAAGAGGGGTCATTTTTAGCACTTTCAGGCCAGTCTCTTCGAAGTGACTCAGAGGGAGGTTTTTTGCAACAGCAGAGGCCAGGTACAAATGTGGCCAGCCAGGGCCCACTACTGGAGGACGAGGAGGACGAGGATGAGGAGGAGGTGGAGGAGGATGAGGATGAAGCATGGTCACAGCGGGGTGGCACCCAACGCAGCTCGGGTCCATCACTGGTGCGTGGCTGGGGGGAAAGGCAGGACGATGACGATACGCCTCCCACAGAGGACAGCTTGTCCTTACCCCTGGGCAGCCTGGCACACATGAGCGACTACATGCTGCAGTGCCTGCGCAACGACAGCAGAGTTGCCCACATTTTAACCTGTGCGGACTACTGGGTTGCCACCCTGCTGGATCCACGCTACAAAGACAATGTGCCCACCTTACTTCCTGCACTGGAGCGTGATAGGAAGATGCGCGAGTACAAGCGCACGTTGGTAGACGCGCTACTGAGAGCATTCCCAAATGTCACAGGGGAACAAGTGGAAGCCCAAGGCCAAGGCAGAGGAGGAGCAAGAGGTCGCCAAGGCAGCTGTGTCACGGCCAGCTCCTCTGAGGGCAGGGTTAGCATGGCAGAGATGTGGAAAACTTTTGTCAACACGCCACAGCTAACTGCACCACCACCTGATACGCAACGTGTTAGCAGGAGGCAACATTTCACTAACATGGTGGAACAGTACGTGTGCACACCCCTCCACGTACTGACTGATGGTTCGGCCCCATTCAACTTCTGGGTCTCTAAATTGTCCACGTGGCCAGAGCTAGCCTTTTATGCCTTGGAGGTGCTGGCCTGCCCGGCAGCCAGCGTTTTGTCTGAACGTGTATTCAGCACGGCAGGGGGCGTCATTACAGACAAACGCAGCCGCCTGTCTACAGCCAATGTGGACAAGCTGACGTTCATAAAAATGAACCAGGCATGGATCCCACAGGACCTGTCCGTCCCTTGTCCAGATTAGACATTAACTACCTCCCCATAACCATATATTATTGGACTCCAGGGCACTTCCTCATTCAATCCTATTTTTATTTTCATTTTACCATTATATTGCGATGCTACCCAAAGTTGAATGAACCTCTCCTCTGCCTGTGTGCTAGGCCTAAATATATGCCAATGGACTGTTGCAGTGGTGGCTGACATGAAGCCTGATTCTCTGCTATGACATGCAGACTAATTCTCTGCTGACATGAAGCCAGATTGTCTGTTACGGGACCTCTCTCCTCTGCCTGGGTGCTGGGCCTAAATTTATGACAATGGACTGTTGCAGTGGTGGCTGACGTGAAGCCTGATTCTCTGCTATGACATGCAGACTGATTCTCTGCTGTCATGAAGCCAGATTGTCTGTTACGGGACCTTTCTCCTCTACCTGGGTTCTGGGCCTAAATTTATGAAAATTGACTCTTACAGTGGTGGGTGACGTGAAGCCTGATTCTCTGCTATGATATGAAGACTGATTCTCTGCTGACATGAAGCCAGATTGTCTGTTACGGGACCTTTCTCCTCTGCCTGGGTTCTGGGCCTAAATTTATGAAAATTGACTCTTACAGTGGTGGGTGACGTGAAGCCTGATTCTCTGCTATGATATGAAGACTGATTCTCTGCTGACATGAAGCCAGATTGTCTGTTACGGGACCTTTCTCCTCTGCCTGGGTTCTGGGCCTAAATTTATGAAAATTGACTCTTACAGTGGTGGGTGACGTGAAGCCTGATTCTCTGCTATGATATGAAGACTGATTCTCTGCTGACATGAAGCCAGATTGTCTGTTACGGGACCTTTCTCCTCTGCCTGGGTTCTGGGCCTAAATTTATGAAAATTGACTCTTACAGTGGTGGGTGACGTGAAGCCTGATTCTCTGCTATGATATGAAGACTGATTCTCTGCTGACATGAAGCCAGATTCTCTGTTACGGGACCTCTCTCCTCTGCCTGGGTGCTGGGCCTAAATTTATGACAATGGACTGTTGCAGTGGTGGCTGACGTGAAGCCTGATTCTCTGCTATGACATGCAGACTGATTCTCTGCTGACATGAAGCCAGATTCTCTGTTACGGGACCTCTCTCCTCTGCCTGTGTGTGTGCTGGGCCTAAATATATGCCAATGGACTGTTGCAGTGGTGGCTGACGTGAAGCCTCATTCTCTGCTATGACATGCAGACTAATTCTCTGCTGACATGAAGACAGATTCTCTGTTACGGGACCTCTCTCCTCTGCCTGGGTGCCGGGGCCTAAATATCTGAGAATGGACTGTTCCAGTGGTGGGTGACGGGAAGCCAGATTCTCTGCTATGGAACCTCTCTCCAATTGATTTTGGTTAATTTTTATTTATTTAATTTTTATTTTAATTCATTTCCCTATCCACATTTGTTTGCAGGGGATTTACCTACATGTTGCTGCCTTTTGCAGCCCTCTAGCTCTTTCCTGGGCTGTTTTACAGCCTTTTTAGTGCCGAAAAGTTCGGGTCCCCATTGACTTCAATGGGGTTCGGGTTCGGGACGAAGTTCGGATCGGGTTCGGATCCCGAACCCGAACATTTCCGGGATGTTCGGCCGAACTTCTCGAACCCGAACATCCAGGTGTTCGCTCAACTCTAGTACCATTACTTTATTATAAAATACAGTTATCAAGCAAGAGTTCCGGTTTTAGCATATAATAAATGTTTAGGTCATGGATGTGGATCCATTTGGCTTTATTCAGTTTGGCACTGGTTAGACTGGAACACCAAAGGCGGTCATAAACATTTGATAGCTGTTGGTCGAATGATCGATTTGTCGACAGCTATCTCTCCGGCTCCCTTTTACCTCTCCTATAAACATATATATGTTTGGTTCAGTAAACCATGTTTGTGGTGCATCAGTAATATTGTTTAATCTAATGCAAAGGAGAAAAGATTTTCACTGAGGTAAGTATGTATTTCAATGTCGGCTGATTTGGTCTGCAGAAAACCTTTTTCTCTGGCTGAGTGTCCAAAACTACCCCTAACACACTCATACTCCGAGCAATCCTCCTGAACAGAGTGACCCCGGCCAGCACAGGAACCTAGACCTCCCTTGCCACAGTGACTCTAATGCTCATGATCCTACGTGTATTGCTCATCATGGATTGTTCAGAGCAACATAGTGATGGTTCTGTAGTTGGAATGGCAGTGGAGAATGGAGAAAGCTACTGCCAGACACCTTTGGCGGCAGCTTATCTCACTTCACCCAATCCTTCTCTCCCTTGATATCATCTGTTGAAGGAGAGTTGGGAGCTCCATGTACATAAGACTGTTTGCCAAACCCACCATTATCCTCTGCTGTTCTATGGAGAATTAATTGATCTGTAAAGGGAAGTGTCAAGTGTGTGAATGTATGTATATACAGTATATATGTGTGTGTGTGTGTGTATGTATATGTGTGTGTATATATATATATATATATATATATATATATATATATATATATATATATTTCATTCAGACATTCAGTTCAGGATTCATATGATTGAGTTTGTGGGAATGTAAACCTCATAAAATCTCTATAGGGTAAACCCTATAGGGTTATTCAGTTAACTCCTGAATGTTGACCTTGAACTGCATGCCCTGACCTTGGACTGTTTTCTTGACTCTTGTACTCTGCCTGCCACAGCCTTTTACTGACTATGGTTTGCCTGCCCCTCCCGTGTCATGAACTGGTGTCTCTTGATCCTTGTGAGATAGCAGTCAATCAATCAAGGACTACTCCATGAGGAAGCAGTCTGATGGGTCCTTAAAGCAGAGTTTGGATCCCCATATAGGGGTTAAAGGGTGAAGTCAATGGGACTGTCAGGATACGCCCATAGGAGCAGCCCCAAGCCAAAACTGGTTGGCATAGTGGTTCCACGCTCACTGTCTTACAAACTGCAATTGTCACTAGTTAAAATGTAGACAGGCACCACACCAGATGTAGAAAGTGGTACAGGAAATTGGACAGCAGGAGCAAACTAGGAGTATGGACATTGTCTAAGTTAATGTGTCCTCCTGAAGGTGTTATATTTGAGATCAAAGAATTCTCCACTGGTCTCTGTGTGACTTGCCTGTCTCTCTGTCATGTTGCAATGTCTCCCAGCAGCAACTGCCAACAACAATAACCACCACCTCATATACTGTATGTCTCTGGCAGTCATATATACCATAGATATGGGCATGTCTTAGACATTTAGGGGTTTTAGTGCTTCAGATCCTTTAGTGTCTACATGCAGTATTGTGCAAATGTTTCCAGATATGGAAAAATGCTGCAAAGTAAGAATGCTTTCAAAAATAAAACTATTAATAGTTTAAATTTAAATATATTCTGCAGCAGAACAATAATACAATACACACAGATGCCCACAGAGCCCTGATCTCAACATCATCGAGTATGTCTGGGATTACATGCAGAGACAGAAGGATTTAAGCAAGTGTACATTCACAGAAGATCTTTGGTTACTTCTCCAAGATGTTGGAGCCACCTCCCTGCTGAGTTCCATCAAAAACTGTGTGCAAGTGAACTTAGAAGAATTGATGGTGTCTTGAACTCAAAGGGTGGTCACACCAAATATTGATTGGATTTAGATTTCTTATTTGTTATTCCCTTTTCACAGCAGAAGGACTGAAACATGGCCAGTGACATGGACCTAGGGGCTAAAACACAGTCAACAGTTGTAACCAGAACAGCAATTAAGAAACCAAATATGGTAACAAAGGATCAAGAAAAGGGTCACTAGTACAAAACTTGAAACTAAGCAAAACCTGGAACAAACTATTAACATACTTGGAACAAGGTGACTTGAGGCAGAATTTGCAGGAACAATAGACCAGACAGGCCTATTGGGAACTGTGTGAATATTCCCAAGCATTTAAATGACCGAACCGGCTGCATAGTAGATCTTGATGAGGACATTAAAAATAGTTTAGCTCGCCTTTTAAAAGTAGAGTTTCCATAACACACTTTGTATAGGCCTCATTGACTAGCATAATGTAATGGACCACAGTAGAGATGAGCACATTTTTAAAAAATTCGATTCACTGGTACGCTGAATAAGAAATAAAAAAATTTGGTTAGATCCGAAATATATTCGCGGTTAGTTTCGGTAAAAAACTGGCTATTTCCTGGCTGCAGAGAGTTTTTATAGTGGTATAGAACACTGACTTGCAGTAACACGCATAGGGAGTAATGCTTTGGTAGTGAAATAACACTGTGAGTCCGTATGACATGCAGATGACAGGCGTCGCTATTAGAATCACTGCACACTTCACTTATTTAGGCAGTCACGGGGCCCAAACTGACCAAATAACTCAAGTATAAACTCAGCCTTACTGGTCGATGTTAGAGCCAAGAAGAAGTGCAATCCTTTTACACCGTCCTCAGCTGATTCCACATAGATGTCTACAGAACCTGTTCTACTAAACGCTTATACAAGTAGAGTTCCCCGACAGAGTGGAGAGGGTGTCAGCAGTAAGTTTGTGTTGACGTCACTAATTATTTTGCCCTTTATCTCATCCGTCAGAACAATAACCCACAAAAAACGGATCCTGTCTGTGAAGCATTCGCCTTCACTTGGTCAGCATTTGGTCAGTAATCCATCAGTATTGCTAATGCCCAAAAAAACAGGAGTGGATCCAAAAGAGAGATGACCGAGTCAACTATTTAAGAACCGCTGGGCTGCTGGTCAAGACACGACCCCTAGCTGACACGATCAGTGTGGGGGGAAGCTCCACACTGAACACAGGAAGGAAGGGAAACAGTAACTGGGCCTAGAAACTAGGGTAGAAACAGGTCACCTCCTAGACAACCCTAATCCGGGCCCTAACTATCTATCAATATGAATAGACCTTGAAGGTCTGAGATACCTAGGCCTTTATATCCCTATAAGGCCCTGGAAAAGGTTAGGACCAGAGACAACCCATTCCTTCCCAGATGGATAAATGGAAGTCTCTGTCTCAGGCCCATATGCAAAGAACAGGGAATATAACAAACAGAAACAAATGTGACACTTAACTTCTGTAGAGACGGACGAGCAGGAACACCTGAGACAAACTCACACCAGCTCAGCCAAACCCAAATTAAGCTATCTACTGCATAGTCAGAAGGGTGGGGTCAAACTAGAAAGGATAGAAGTGATGACCACTGCGCAACAGTTGAGAAAAGGGAAGTGGTCATTAACCCTATCAACACTGAATCAAGAGAAATCAAGAAGGCTGTTAGATTCCTCCACGCTCAGCCATCTCCTTGATTTCCTGACATCAATCACCTGAGGGACCCCCACTTCTACGGGTGACCTCCAGGCACCCAGGACCGACCTTATCAGGATGGGCTCTGTAAAAGGTCTTTAGCAGACAATTTGCATTAACATCGTCTGCTGGAACCCACATCCTCTCCTCTGGTCCGTAACCCTTCCAGTGGATGAGATACTGGAGGGATCTATGGAGAACTCAGGAGTCCACAATCCTGCTGATTTGAAATTCTAATTTACCGTCCACCATGAAAGGAGCGGGAGGCAGGGAGGAGGGCTAAACAGGTTCGACACATTTCTTCAAAAACAACTAATGAAATACGTTATGAATTTTTAAAACCTGAAGAAGTTCAATGGCAGTGATCTTATATGGACCAATAAATCTTGGGCCCAACTTCCAAGAAGGTACCTTAAGCTTAAAGGGGTTCTGCACTTTCATTTAACTGATGATCTATCCTCTGGATAGATCATCAGCTTCTGATCGGCGGGGGTCCGACACCCGGGACCCCCGCCGATCAGCTGTTTAAGAAGGCAGCGGCGCTCCAGCAGCGCCGCGGCCTTCTCACTGTTTACCGCCGGGCCGCCTGCCCACTGACGTCACGACTTGTATCAACTAGAGTGGGCGCAGCTAAGCTCCATTCAAGTGAACAGAGCTTAGCCGCGCCCACTGTAGTTGATACAAGTCGTGACGTCAGTGGGCGGGCGGCCCGGCGGTAAACAGTGAGAAGGCCGCGGCGCTGCTGGAGCGCCGCTGCCTTCTCAAACAGCTGATCGGCGGGGGTCCCGGGTGTCGGACCACCGCCGATCAGAAGCTGATGATCTATCCAGAGGATAGATCATCAGTAAATTGAAAGTGCAGAACCCCTTTAATGTTTCTTGTGGACAGCCACACAGAATCACCCACTCTCAGGTCTGGACCATTCATACGTCTCCTGTCAGCCACACGCTTATACCTGTTGCCCATCTTTTTCAGGTTATTTAGAATTTTCCGCCAAATGGAAGACAAAGAAGAGGAAAATCTTTCCTCCTCAGGAATACCGGAAGTTTGAGAACCAGAAAATGTCCCAAACTGCGAATGGAATCCATATGCCCCAAAAAACGGCGACTTATCAGTGGACTCCTGTCTACAGTTATTAATGGAAAACTCACCTAACGACAAGAATGAAGACCACTCCTCTTGGTTCTCCGAAACAGGAAGTCTCCAGATTCTGATTGATGCACTCCGTCTGTCTGTTCAACTGAGGATGAAAAGCCGAAGAAAAGAACAATTGTACCCGCAGTCGAGTACAGAACGCTTTCCAGAATCTGGAAACAAACTTAGTCCCCCAATTAGACACCACATCAGAGGGAATGCCATGTAGCTTCTCAATGTTATCGACAAACTCCTGTGCAAGAGTCTTGGCATTAAGAAGAGTCGGCAATGCTATAAAATGCGCCATTTTGCTAAACCGATCAGCTACCACCAGATCACGGTTATTCCCGAAGAATTCAGTAAATCCGTGATAAAGTCCATGGACAAATGCGTCCAAGGTCTGGATGGGATGGGTAACGGAAGAAGAGATCCAGAAGGCCGTGTATGTGTTACCTTAGCACAAGCACAGGTATAACAGGCTGACACATAGTTCTCAACACACTTACGCAGCCCCGGCCACCAAAATCTGTGCAAGATGAGATCGACAGTGGATCTACTCTCAGGGTGTCCAGCCAAGACAGTACAGTGATGTTCCTCAAATACCTTATGACATAAGTCTGAAGGAACAAACAATTTCCCTTGAGGACAAGAGTCCGTTGCATCCTCTTGGGCCTCCAACACCTTGGCCTCAAGATCAGGATATAGGGCAGATATGACTACCCCTTCAGACAAAATAGGACTAGGATCTTTAGAATCACCCTCCTCCCCAGGAAAGCTGCGCGACAAAGCATCCGCCTTGACGTTCTTACCCCCAGGACGAAGGTGACAATGAAGTTAAATCTGGTGAAAAACAGCGACCATCTGGTCGGCCTTGGATTCAGTTGCTTAGCCGACTCAAGGTAAGTCAGATTTTTGTGATCAGTAATTACCGTAATTGGATGAATTGCTCCTTCCAACCAATGGCGCCATTATTCAAAAGCCAACTTAATGGCCAGCAATTCCCTATCAACCACGTCATAATTTTTTGTTTCAGCAGTCGAGATTTTTTTAGAGAAAAAAAGCACACGGGCGCCATTTACTAGGTGAAGGACCTTGCGACAAAACTGTTCCCACCCCTACCTCAGATGCGTCAACCTCTACAAAGAATGTCTGAGACACATCCGGTTGCACCAGAATAGGGGCTGAAGCAAAACATTCCCTCACAGCAGAAAAGGCTTGAAATGCCGCCTCCGACCAAACAGAGTAATCGACCCCCTTCCTAGTAATGTCTGTTAAAGGTTTAACCACAGTTGAATAGTTCACAGTGTGTGCTTCTTCAGGTAGCCGGAAGAGGCACACACTGTGCGAAACGGCCGTCGCTGCCACATACCGACTAGGCGGCTTTTGATTACTGTGAAAGGCTTGTCCGCCCCAGCCCTGTAAAAGTATGTACCTATTGTCACAATAAAATTGATGATATGTTGAAAACCCGCATTTGAAACATTTGCGTCAGAAACATTTAGGCCTCTGCCACTCCCCTGTGCAGGGCCTGGCACTTCTCTGTTTGACATACTGTTAGATCAAATAAATAAAAAAATAAAAAGGAAATTAAAACGCCCCAAAAAACTCAGCAATTTTCTCACTTCAGCACACAGTGGCTAATAAGCCTTTATTTTTACGACTAATACATGCCAAAAAGCGCTGTAATTTTCTCACTTCACCACACAACGCAAATACTTTTTTGTGCCACTAATACACGCCAAAAAGAGCTTTAGAACATATTACTGCACCGCTGAACGGTAAATATGCCCTTATTATTTTCCACTTATACACGTCACAAAAGGCTTTAGGACATATAACTGCACCGTTGACCGACAAATATATTTTTAATTTTTCCACTAATACATGCCACAAGAGGCTTTAGAACAGATAACTGCACCGCTGAACGGCAAATATATTTTTTCTTTTTCCACTAATACACGTCACAAAAGGCTTTAGAACATATAACTGCACCGCTGAACGGCAAATATATTTTTTCTTTATCCACTAATACATACCACAAAAGGCTTTAGAACATATAACTGCACCATTGACTGGCAAATATATTTTTTCTTTTTCCACTAATACAAAACACAAAAGGCTTTACAAGAGATAACTGCACCGCTGACCGGCAAATATATTTTTTTCTTTTTCCACTAATACACGACACAAAAGTCTTTACAACCGATAACTGTACCGCTGACCGGCAAATATATTTTTTTCTTTTTCCACGAATAAATGCCACAATAGGCTTTAGAACAGATAACTGTACCGCTGGCCGGCAAATATATTTTATTTTTCCTATTCATACATACATGACAAAATTGGCTGTAATTTTAGCACTTCACCACACATAATTAGCCCTTTTCCCCACTAATACAAGCAAAAAAATGCTTTAGAACATATAACTGCACCGCACAGGGGCAAATAAGACTTAGAAATATTTCCTTGTAATAACCCCTGTTAATGCCTGTTTCAAACAGCACTTGCACCCTAATAAGAAAGGTTTGCTGGAATTACAGAGCTGTACAATGGCAATTTGGATCCCCAGGCAGTGCAGAAAGGTGTAATAGAATTGTTCCTATTACCCAGGCTGTAACCTCGCCTACTGAACCCTGTTCTACATAAATACTGTGGAATGATTCCTCCCTATCCTTTCCCTACACCCTGAATAATCTTTCCCTGCACTTGTAAATAGTATTTTTTAGCACAAGTTTTTTCTAACACTGTCCCTAGCATCTGCTGATGTCTCTCCCTGCACTAAGTACACTGGTAAATGGCAGAATCTAAGATGGCTGATGCTATTTATAGGACTTAGACATCACAGGACTGGCTGCTAATTGGCTGCATGCATGGCATTATGGGTGATCCCACCTTCCCAGAGTTCCTTACCCCATGTCCTCACACATGCAGCAGCCATTTTATAAAAAAAAATGTGTTTCATTACCACGAAGCACGAGGAAATTTGGCTTCGGTGCAAATCAAATTTTTCCTAAAATTCGGATCGAATTCCACTTTGTCAACTTTGATTCGCTCATCTCTAGAACACAGGTTTAAATCCTTTAATCCCTATACATGAAAAACATAGTCTGGGACCCATTGGCCAGGGGGACAGCAGGTCCTTCTGCCATATCAGGCTCTACAGGTCTTCTAAAGTCAATGCTGGGCTGCTGGCCACATTTATTTTCACTTGTGCCTGTTTTCGGTCAGTGATTTTTTGAGTGGTAACATAAGTGATGAATGTGATTTTCTGAGTGATCACAACAAGAACAATGGACATTATGTACAACTGTAGATTAGTTCAAGGATCTGTATTAGTGTTGATCGAGCACCAAAGTGCTTGGGTGCTCGAGTAAAACACCTTGGGATGCTCGGGTGCTTTACCGAGCACCCGAGCACAATGGAAGTCAATGGGAGAACCCGAGCATTAAACCAGGCACCCCCTGCTCTGAAGAGGGGAGGGTGTCTTGTTCACAGGAAAAGGTCAGAAATTGATGGAAACATCACTGAAATGGTTCAGGAAACAGCATGGAGAGGATGTCTGGATGTATCTTGGACTCCCCGGTCGCTGCTGGGAACGAAGTTGTCCTAGTAGTATGCCAATTTTACAGACTGACAACAATACGCACAAAACCGAAGATAAAATTGATTTTAGGGAAAAATTGTTAGGAAACATTCTTTCCTGTATATTTACTTGTATATAAAGTGCAAGTGCTGCCAAAAATTATAAGGAAGAGGCACTCCGATACAACCTGTATATCAGATAAAGGGGGGCCTCATTCACATTGTGGTAGTGGGACTCCTATACTCATAAAGCCTATGCACTAAGTGAAAGGGCTGCCAAAAATTACAAGGAACCGGCACTCCATTACACCCTTTATTACACATAAAGGAGGGCATCATACACACCCTTGAAAAATTATGATTGATGGCCTGCTGGTGATCATTGAGGATGCTAAACACGGTCTGCTACATACTCCTTCACCAAAACTTTTCTCTCCTTGTGACACTAGACCGCGCATCAGGGTGAGGTTGCTGGCGGGGTGTCATGAAACTGTCCCAGGCCTTGGAGAGTGTTGCCTTGCCTCTGTTGTAAATGCTGTGTGTTCCCCTAGTCTCCCCTCCTCGGTTGCTAAAGGAACTATGTACTCTGCTGCCAGCATTGTCAGCTGGAAATTTTTGGAGCAATTTTTCCACAAGGACCTTTTGGTGTTGCATCATTTTGCTAGTCCTCTCCACCACAGGAATGAGAGATGAGAAGTTCTCTTTGTAGCGGGGGTTGAGAAGGATGAACAACCAGTAATTGGTGTTGGCCAAAATGCGTATAACGTGAGGGTCATTAGAAAGACAGCATAACATAAAGTCAGCCATGTGTGCCAGAGTCCCAACAGACAAGACTTCGCTGTCCTCATCAGGAGGATGACTCTCAATCTCCTCATCCTCTTCCTCCTCTTTGGACCATCCACGCTGAACAGATGGAATAAACCTGCTGTGGGTACTACCCTCTGTAGCGGAGGCAACCGTCTCCTGATCCTCCTCCTCATCATCATCCAATTTGCGCTGAGAATATGAACGGAGGGTGGCATGGCTATCACCCTGTGTACTGTCTTCCCCCATTTCCACCTCTTCCACATGCAAAGTGTCCACCTTCATTGTGAGCAGCGAGCGTTTCAGTAGACACAGAAGTGGGGTGGTTATGCTGATACCATCTGTGTTGATTCCTCAAAGTTGTGTAAAACCTCACAGATGTCAGACATACTGTACATGCCCACTCATCGCTTGTGATGAGCCGAAGCTGACTGGAAAGGCAACAACCATGTTGGTATTCCACTACTGCCCTCTGCTGCTCACAAAGCCTGGCTAGCATGTGGAACGTGGAGTTCCAGCGCATGCTCATGTCGCACAACAGTTGGTGAACTGGCAATCGCAAGCGCTGCTGCAGCGTTTCCAGACCAGCAGCGGCTGTAGATGACTTTTGGAAATGGGCAGACATGCGGCACACCTTCACCAGTTGCTAAGGCAAATTGGGGTAGGTTTTGAGAAACTGCTGAACCACTAAGTTGAACATGTGGGCTAGGCATGGTATGTGTGTGAGCTTGCAGAGCTCCAAAGCTGTCACCAAGTTACAGTCATTATCAGACACAACCATGCCTGGTTCTAGGTTGAGTGGCGAGAGCGACAGCTCTGTCTGGTCTCTTATAACCTGCTACAGCAGTATGCTGTTTGTCACCTAAGCAAATTAGTTTTAGCACAGCCTGTTGCCCCTTCCCCACTGCAGTGCTACACTGCTTCCAGCTACTGACTGATGGCTGACTGGTGCTGCAACATGAGAATTCAGAGGTGGAAGTAGATGAGGTGGAGGAGGAGAAGGGAGTTTGCAGCCACTAATGTAGGTCTGCAATCCTTGGCATCGGTAGCACTTGTGCCATCCCAGGGTACGACTCGCTCCCGGCCTCCACAACCTTTACCCAGTGTGCCGTCAGGGAAATGTAGCGTCCCTGGCCAAAACCACTTGTCCATATGTCAGTCATTAAGTGGACCTTCTCAATAACTGCATTGGTCAGGGCACGGGTGATGTTATGGGATACATGGGGAATGCACACAGGTAAAAATAGTGGCGTCTGGGGACTGAGTAACGAGGGACTGCCGCCGCCATCAGGCTGTGGAAAGCCTCAGTGTCCACAAGCCTAAAGGGCCAGCAATTTGGAAAGGTGCGCATTAAGTGATATGGCCTGAGGGTGGGTGGCTGGTCTTTAGAGCTTTCGTTCTAAGGCCTGGGGTATGGACATCTGTACGCTGCACTGGGACACAGAACTGGATATGCTAGCTGATGGTGCTTGCGAAGGTCCAGGTGCAGGGTGGGAGGCATATGGGGATGCGTCTTGGACAGGGGATTGGCCAGCACGCAACACAGGGGAATAGGAGGCAGTGGTGTAACCCACAGACACTGATTGTGGACCCAGGCATTCAGGCCCACCTATTAGGGTGCTTTGATGCCATGTGGTGGATCATGCTGGTGGTGGTGAGGTTGCTAGTGTTCACGCCCCTGCTCATTTTGGTACGGCACAGGTTGCAAATGACAATTCTTTTATCGTCCGCACTTTCCTAAAAAAAGCGACAGACTGTGGAACACCTACCCCTTGGAAAGGGAGATTGCTGCAAAGGGGTGCTCCGGGGAACAGTTGCGGGCCTGTTTGGTGTGGCCCGCCTTCTTCCTTTTTCCAACTCACTGCCTCTTCCAGCCTGTTGCGGTGCTGCGGATCCCTCCCCCTCTGTACTGCTGACCTCGCTCGGCTTGCCACTTTCCCAGGTTGGGTCAGTGATTTCATCGTCCACCACCTCCTCTTCCACTTCCTCACTCTGATCATCCTCCTGACTTGTTGAAATAATAACAACAACCTTAGTTATTGACAACTGTTTCTCATCCTCATCATCAACCTCTTGAGACACTAATTGCCGTTGACTTATGGGCAACTGTGTCTCATGATCATTATCCACCTTGTGCAACACTAATTGCCGTTCCCCACCGTCATCTTCTTGCAATTGTGGATGCTCAAGAGTTTTGAGATCAGTGCACACAATCTCCTCATGTCCCTCTTCAGGCAGGCTTGGTGAGAGGCCCAAATCAAGGAATGGCGGTGAAAAAGAGCTCTTTGGAATATCCAAGTGTGGGATCACTTGTTTGGCAAGACTCTCCATGGTGGGAGGAATGAGGATCAGGGTGAGGATTCTGTTGACTAGAATCTTGGCTACTGAGACTGGACTTTGTGGAAGACAGGGTGGTGCTTAACCGACTGGAAGCATTACCTGCTGCAATTCAACCACATGGCCGCACTGGTCTGACTTTGAGAATAGTGTCCTGCGCCGCCCTGCAAACTGGGACATGAAGCTAGGTATCACGGATGAGTGTGTTTCTTGTGCTCTGGCAGCAGGCACCATTTCTCCACGCCCAGGGCCATGGTCTCTGCATGCACCATCAGCAGCACTGCCACTTCCCCGTCCCTTACTGCTCGCCTTCTGCATAATAAATGGTATATATGCTTGCAAGTATGTCACACGTACAGTAGCGCAGGTTTTGTAAGTGCATGCGCAAAAAAATTAAACTGAATGTCACTGATATTTAGGATGTGCAAATGTTATACAGGAGATGTAGCGCAGGAAATGAATAAAAAATTACAGGGAATTGCACAGCTATTTGGGATGCACAGGAAAAAGTACACAGGATGTCACAGATATTTTTTGAATGCGCCCATGTTAAACAGGAGATGTAGCGCAGATAATGTCACTGTCCGCAGCGTCTACGGAAAAAGTACACTGGATGTCACAGCTATTTTTAGTATGCGCACATGTTAAACAGGAGCTGTAGCGCACATAATGTCAGTGTCCACAGCATCTACGGGAAAAGTACACTGGATGTCACAGATTTTTTTAGGATGCGCAAACGTTATACAGGAGATAAACTCCTTATTGTTGTACATACATCAAGACAATAAATATAATAAAAGACATATATAAGAAAGTGCAAGAATGTGGGGAAAACATATATCCCCAGTAACCACGGGACTAAATGCGGTTAGATAATGCAGCTATACAGCTTGTGTGGACTAATGCCACCTGCCCATAATATTATACCATAATTGATAGGTACCAATCAGGCATCCATATAAAATGAAAGCTAGGAACAACTACCCTGTCTCCTAAGAGACAGAGTCCCGCCACTACAGCTGCAAGCTAGTAAAAATGTATACAGTACAGTACGGTGCGGGAGACCGGCCCAACGTCTATTTTGCTATCGCGCTTTGTCAAGGGCACAACCCACCTATCCCCTAACCCCTCCTATATACCAATAACTCATGATGCTCAGCCAATGAAAAAGCATAAGACATTCATCACATGAACGTGTTACCACCCACCTCATCATCACATGCTCTCCCAATTAGAGATGTCGCGAACATAAAATTTTCCGTTCGCGAACGGCGAACGTAAATTTTTGAAAATGTTCGTGAACGGGCGAACCGCCATTGACTTCAATAGGCAGGCGAATTTTAAACCCACAGGGACTCTTTCTAGCCACAGTAGTGATGAAAAAGTTGTTTCAAGGGGACTAACACCTGGACTGTGGCATGCCGGAGGGGGATCCATGGCAAAACTCCCATTGAAAACTACATAGTTGACGCAGAGTTGGATTTTAATCCATAAAGGGCATAAATCACCTAACAATCCATTTTTTTTTTTAACAACGTGGTTTAAAACATCCAGTGTGTGTATACGATCAGGTATAATGTTGTATTGATCAGGTAGTGTAAGAGTTACGCCTGCTTCACAGACATTGACAGACCAAACTTCCCTTTTAATGCACTGCAAACAACCGCAAATAGTCCATTTGCCCAACCGCAAACTCCCCATTTGCACAAGGTTGGATAACAAGCTAGCCATGTCCCGTTGATATCATTGAAGGTTTCTTCCTCCACCCAGCCACGTACAACACCAAGGGTCCCCGAAAGGTGAATTGATCTGATTTTTCGAACGGGGATATGGTTAAAAAAACGCTGGCTCCCTCCCCTTTGTTTTAATCCACGGTCACTGAGTCTGCGCCGTGCAATTTACTGTCACACCCAATATGAGTGGTATTTTCTGTAGTTCTCTTCTCATCAGTTTAATCCTTGTTACGTCCCCAATCTGGGGTCCATTTATTGAATTGATTTTTCGAACGGGGAGATGGTTAAAAAAACGCTGTCTCCCTCCCCTTTGTTTTAATCCACGGTCACTGCGTCTGCGCCGTGCAATTTACTGTCACACCTGATATGAGTGGTATTTTCTGTAGTTCTCTTCTCATCAGTTTAATCCCTGTTACGTCCCATATCAGGGATTGCCTTTTGTGAAAAAAAAATTTAGGCCGGGTACCTTCGACTGCCTTCACAGTGACAGACCAAACTCTGATACACCAAACTGAATTGATTTTAGGAACTGGGAGATGGAAAAAGCAGCTTCGTTGGTCCTCTTACTCCCAAATTGGGGCACTGCGCGTGCACGGAGCAATGTGCTATGACACCCTGACCCTATATGAGTGGTGTCTTAACTAGTACTATTCCTATCAGTTTAATCCCTGTTACGTCCCCTATCCGGGGATGTGTGTCAAATTGATTAACCATTGTCGAATTAACGAACCATTATGACATCCTGAAATAATTTAATTCTGAGCTTTGTACTTGCTTTGTATTGGAATTAATGGGGATTTTTTAAATTGTCTGTATTATTTCTAATAAACTATTAAGAGACTTTATTATGATTTTTTATTTTATGTATTAAAAACCCATACAATTTAAGAAAAAAAAAAATATATATATATACGATTTTTCTATGAAAAATTATCCAACCGCTTTTGGTCTGATCATAATGAAGCAACGGCCTTATCATCTGGGGTGTGGCAACACTGCCAACACACTCATAGAGGTGAGGATTGATTCATTGTGATACGCAAGCCCCTTCACCACAACAAGGTAACGATCACAAAGGGGAATTGACACTTGCATGTGCCTTTTTTTTTTTTTTGCAGCCACAGTGCAGCACCAGAGGCCCGAAAAATTACAATTGTACACATGCCTGAAAAATAATGGTATTGTTGCAGCCGCTGTTGTAGCAGCGGCCAGAAAAAATTATGTTTTCCAGGCAGAAAGGCGATTAAAACATTGCGGCTTGAACCCAAGTTGGTGGCGGAGAATTCACGAAAGTCATCCGGTATGCAGACATTAAATACAGCAATGTGGGGACCATTTTGAGGCCAAGGCATGTCATCAGGCCTTTTGCTAGTCAAACGTATGCCCCACTGTCAGTCCCTTCGGGATCCATGCCTCATTCATCTTAATGAAGGTGAGGTAATCAACACTTTTTTGACCGAAGTGACTTCTTTTGTCAGTGACAATGCGTCCTGCTGAAGGTCCCTTCTGACAGGACACTTGAAGCGGGGCAGGCCAGAAGTTCTATCGCAAACTGGGATAGCTCAGGCCACAGGTCAAGCCTGCACACCCAGTAGTCAAGGGGTTCATCGCTCCTCAGAGTGTCGATATCTGCAGTTAAGGCCAGGTAGTCTGCCACCTGTCGGTCGAGTCGTTCTCTAAGGCTGGATCCCGAAGGGCTGTGGCGATGTGTAGGACTGAAAAAGCTCTGCATGTCCTCCATCAACAACACATCTGAAAAGCGTCCTGTCCTTGCCGCCGTGGTCGTGGTAGGAGGAGGATTACTTTCACCTCTTCCCCAGTTAGATTCCCGTTGTGCTGTGACATCCCCCTTATAAGCTGTGTAAAGCATATTTTTTAGTTTGGTTTTGAACTGCTGCATCCTTTCTGACTGTCGGTAATTTGGTAACATTTCCGCCACTTTCTGCTTATACCGGGGGTCTAGTAGCGTGGCAACCCAGTACAGGTCATTCTCCTTCATCCTTTTGAAAAGAGGGTCCCTCAACAGACATGACAGCATGAAAGACCCCATTTGCACAAGGCTGGATGCCGAGCTACTCATTTCCCGTTCCTCGTCATAACTGATGTCATTGATGGTCTGTTCTTCCCCCCAGCCATGTACAACACCATGGGTCCCAGATGGGTGACATTAACGAGCACCCTGGGAGGTCCGCTGTGGTTGGTCTTCCTCCTCCTCAAAGCCACATTCCTCCTCTGACTCCTCTTCCTCATACTCCTCTCCTAGCGTTGCCGCAGGTCCGGCAAGCGATGATGACAAGGCTGTTTCTGGTGGTGATGGTGACCACAACTCTTCCTCTTCCTCTTCACGCTCATCTACAGCCTGATCCAGCACTCTTCGCAGGGCACGCTCCAGGAATAAAACAAATGGGATGAGGTCGCTGCTGGTGCCTTCGGTGCGACTGACTAGGTTTGTCACCTCCTCAAAAGGACGCATGAGCCTACAGGCATTGCGCATGAGCGTCCAGTAACATGGCAAAAAAATTCCCAGCTCCGCAGAGGCTGTCCTAGCACCCTGGTCATACAAATACTCGTTGACGGCTTTTTCTTGTAGGAGTAGGCGGTCGAACATTAGGAGTGTTGAATTCCAACGTGTCGGGCTGTCACAAATCAAGCGCCTCACTGGCATGTTGTTTCGCCGCTGAATGTCTGAAAAGTGCGCCATGGCCATGTAGGAACGCCTGAAATGGCCACACACCTTCCTGGCCTGCTTGAGGACGTCCTGTGAGCCTGGGTACTTAGACACAAAGCGTTGTACGATGAGATTCAACACATGTGCCATGCACGGCACATGTGACAACTTGCCTAAATTCAATGCCGCCAACAAATTGCTTCCATTGTCGCACACCACTTTGCCGATCTCCAGTTGGTGCGAGGTCAGCCACTGATCCACCAGTGCGTTCAGGGCGGACAGGACTGCTGGTCCAGTGTGGCTCTCTTCTTTCAGGTAAGTCAACCCCAAGACAGCGTGACACTGTCGTATCCGCGATGTGGAATAGCCCCTGGGGAGCTAGGGGGTTTCAGTTGATGTGCAGCCAGACGCCGCAGCAGAAGAGGACTCAGCCGAGGAGGTTATCGAAGAGGATGGAGTAGAGGAGGTGGCAGTAGGCCTGCCTGCAAGTCGTGGCGGTGTCACCAACTCCGCTGCAGAGCCATGCATTCCATGCTTGGCAGCCGTCAGCAGGTTGACGCAATGTGCAGTGTACGTGATATACCTGCCCTGACCGTGCTTTGCAGACCAGGTATCAGTGGTAGGATGGACCCTTGCCCCAACACTTTATGTCAGAGATGCCATGACTTCCTTTTCAATCACTGAGTAGAGGTTTGGGATTGCCTTTTTTGAAAAAAAAAATCTTCCGGGTACCTTCCACTGTGGTGTCCCAATAGAGACAAATTTTTTAAAAGGGCTCAGACTCCACCAGCTGGTATGGTAAAAGTTGGCGGGCTAAGAGTTCGGTTAAGCCAGCTGTCAGACGCCAGGCAAGGGGGTGACTCTGTGACATTGGCTTCTTACGCTCAAACATTTCCTTTACAGACACCTGACTGTGGACAGATGAGATGGAACTGCTGAAGGTGAGAGGCGGAGTGGCGGGTGGTTGAGAGGGGGCAAGTAAGACAGCAGTGGTTGACGTGGCTGAAGATGCTGGACCAGGAGGAGGATGGTGGCTTTGAGTTTGTGTGCTGCTTGTACTCATGTGTTGATCCCATTGGCTTTTGTGATGTGAGATCATGTGCCTTCGCAAAGCAGTTGTACCGAGGTGGGTGTTGGACTTCCCACGACTCAGTTTCTTTTGGCACAGGTTGCAAATGGCATTGCTGTTATCAGAGGCAGACACACAAAAAAAATTCCACACTGCTAAACTTTGCAATGACGGCATTCTGGTGGTGGCAACAGCATGCATTGGCATCCACGTACACATCGCCATCATCAACCACTTCACTTGTATCTGACACCTCAGCAAAGGAAGCAGCAGCGGGTACAACATCATCATCACACTGTACGTCCATGTGTGTAATGCTGCCTGACTGAGACATATCCATGTTATCTACATACTCTGGCAATAATTTTTGCGCATCACTAATTTCATCCAACTGATGTGTAAATAACTCCTCTGAGGGATCAAGTGAAGCGACTGTGGTGGTAGTGGTGGTGGCGGCGGCGGGCAGGAGAGTGGTAACTTGAGAGCAGTTGACCAAAGCTGAGCTGGAGAAGGATGGTGCGTCAAGGTTCTTAGCGGAAGCTGTTGAAGATTGGGCGTCCTGTGTAAGCCAGTCAACTATTTTCTCCGAATTTTTGGGGTTCAGGGTACGTAGCCTCTGAACACTGGGTATTATTCCAGGGCCAGTGGAAATCACAGCACCACGACCACGATGGCACCTGCGGGGTGGCCTGACTCTGCCTGTAATTTTTTTTTAGATAAGTGGTACTATGCGTGCAAGGTACTGTGCCACCCTATATAAGTGGTGGGCAGTGGGCACAGTACAGTCTGTGTGGGCCTGACACACACTGGCTTGCAAATGCAATTATATCACAGAGAAATAATTTAAATTGAATTATTTTTATCTACAAGGTATTGTCTGTGACACCCTATATGGATGGTGTGCACACAGTACTGTCTGTGGGCCACACAGTCACTCACTGGCTTGCAAATGCGATTATATCACAGAGAAATAATATAAATAGATTTTTTTTTATCTGCAAGGTATTGTCTGTGACACCCTGTATGGATGGTGTGCACACAGTACTGTCTGTGGGCCACACAGTCACTCACTGGCTTGCAAATGCGATTATATAACAGAGAAATAATATACATTAAATTATTTTTATTTGCAAGGTATTGTCTGTGACACCCTGTATGAATGGTGTGCACACAGTACTGTCTGTGGGCCACACAGTCACTCACTGGCTTGCAAATGCGATTATATCACAGAGAAATAATATAAATTGAATTATTTTTATCTGTAAGGTATTGTCTGTGACACCCTGTATGGATGGTGTGCACACAGTACTGTGTGTGGGCCACACAGTCACTCACTGGCTTGTAACTGCGATTATATCACAGAGAAATAATATAAATTGAATTTTTTTTATCTGCCAGGTATTGTCTGTGACACCCTGTGAGGATGGTGTGCACACAGTACTGTCTGTGGGCCACACAGTCACTCACTGGCTTGCAAATGCAATTATATCACAGAGAAAAAATATAAATTGAATTATTTTTATCTGTAAGGTATTGTCTGTGACACCCTGTATGAATGGTGTGCACACAGTACTGTCTGTGGGCCACACAGTCACTCACTGGCTTGCAAATGCGATTATATCACAGAGAAATAATATAAATTGAATTTTTTTTATCTGCAAGGTATTATCTGTGACACCCTGTATGGATGGTGTGCACACAGTACTGTCTGTGGGCCACACAGTCACTCACTGGCTTGCAAATGCGATTATATCACAGAGAAATAATATAAATAGATTTTTTTTTTATCTGCAAGGTATTGTCTGTGACACCCTGTATGGATGGTGTGCACACAGTACTGTCTGTGGGCCACACAGTCACTCACTGGCTTCCTGTAGTACTGTAGATTCATTAGTGGCCAGTGGGCCCCCCCTCCCTCCCCCTCCTAATTAAAATATCCCCCCCTATCATTGGTGGCAGCGGAGAGTACTGATCAGAGTCCCAGTTTAATTGCTGGGGCTCCGATCGGTAACCATGGCAACCAGGATGCTACTGCAGTCTCGGTTGCCATGGTTACTTAGCAATTTGTAGAAGTATTATACTTACCTGCGAGCTGCGATGTCTGTGTCCGGCTGGGCGCTCCTCCTACTGGTAAGTGACAGGTCTGTGGGGTGCATTGCTTAATGATCTGTCACTTACCAGTAGGAGGAGCTCCCGGACGGTCACAGACATCGCAGCTCACAGGTAAGTATAATGCTTCTACAAATTGCTAAGTAACCATGGCAACCGGGACTGCAGTAGCATTGCCATGGTTACCGATTGGAGCCCCAGCGATTAAACTGGGACTCCGATCAGTACTCTCCGCTGCCACCAATGATAGGGGGGGATATTTTAATTAGGAGGGGGAGGGAGGGGGGGCCCACTGGCCACCAATGAATCTACAGTACTACAGGGGAGGGAGGGGGGGCCCACTGGACACCAATGAATCTACAGTACTACAGGGGAGGGAGGGGGGGGCCGGCCGCACTGGCCACCAATGTGTTAACTACAGGGGAGGGAGGGGGGGCCGGCCTCACAGGCCACCAATGTGTTAAATACAGGGGGGGGGAGGGGGGTCTGCCCCCTGCTGCCTAGCAGCACCTGCCAGGCAGCAGGGGGCAGTCATGTACACAGTTCTTTTAGTATATTCTAAAATATGGGGAAAACTCTGATCCGATGGTATAAAAGGGACTCCTGAATTTACATTGAAAGTCAATGGGGGACGGATCCGTTTGCAATTGCACCATATTGTGTCAACGTCAAACGGATCCGTCCCCATTGACTTGCATTGTAATTCAGGACGGATCCGTTTGGCTCCGCACGGATCCGTTTTGGCTCCGTGGATCCTCCAAAAATCAAGGAAGACCCACGGACGAAAAAACGGTCACGGATCACGGACCTACGAACCCCGTTTTTGCGGACCGTAAAAAAAAAAAACGGTCGTGTGCATAAGGCCTAAAACGTATACATAGACATTTATCTGGGGGAGAAAACAGAACTGAATCGCACATCCACAGTGCTATGCTTTGATCTAAACTCGCTTCTCAACGCGCGATATTAAAGTGTACAGCCCCCGATACTGCTTGATGTACAAGAGGCAATAGTGTACATTTTGATCAAAAGGCATAAGCCGACTCACCACGCCAAGGTCGCCTCTGACAAAAAGGCGCAGCAAAATGCGGTGACAAAGCGGCACTGCCCTAGTAGGTGGTGGGACCCAGAAGTCAAACAGCACCCCTGCTGTCCAACAATGCCACATATATAGACATCTGTGTGTTTTTCCTATGTAATATCTCCCGCATGGGCTAAAGATCACATATACCACATACTGGGTCTTACAATGTATGAATTGTTTGACAACACGTCCGACACTTCCTATCTGCAGATATTTCTGTTTATGCACATAATCGCACATAGAGCAGTGTCCACATGTGTAATTCCCTTTAGGGGCACTCCTATCTAGCCAGTTATCAACTGGACGGGGAAGGTAGCTCCTAACAATGGCATCCCTTATAGTCCTGCTTCTGCGGAAACTAATAATGGGATAACTATCCACTTTGGCAGACAAAGTCGTGTCCCTTTGTAACATCTGCCAATTATTTAAAAGAACTTTCTTAATTGTGGCAGCCATCGGGGAATAGTCAAATGTGAACACCGCTCTGTCTGCACCACCTTTATTGTGTTGTCTACTCTTTTTCTTTTTTGTTTTTATGTTTTTCCCTAGCACCTGTCTTTTTTGCATAATTTTAATATATGCCTTGTTCACAATTTGCTCAGGGTAACCTCTTTGGAGAAAATGCTTTTTCAAGTCAACACACTGCTCTCTAAATTCTGTTTCATCTTTAATAATTCTGGCCAGGCGCATAAATTGACCATATGGGATAGCAGTTTTAATGTGTGGTGGATGGTAACTCATGTAATGTAACAATGCATTTGTGGATGTAGATTTCCTGTAAATCGTGGGCTATAATTGCCCATCTCTCACTCTAACTTTAACATCAAGAAATTCCAGCTCATCCACACTTAAAGTGGGGGTGAACCGCATATTCATGTCATTGATGTTATTTAAATAATCGACAAATGCATTGAAAATATCCTTCTCCCCCTCCAGACAATAAATATATTGTCTATGTACCTTAAAAAGACTTTGATGTATCATACAAAATGGATTCTAAACAGTGTAAATATATCTTTCTTCAAACATCGCTAAAAATAAGTTTGCGAAAGTGCATGAGACGGGTGTCCCCATGTCCACTACCTTTTTATAACTATGAAATAAACTGCAATTCAAGATTGATGGTGAGTGCCACGGTACTCTTTTCTATTCTTGCATATAACAACATATAAATGTGCCACCACGTGAAGTGACAGTCATATCCTATTAAATCAAAACCCATGATTGACAACACTAAAATGCCTCAAAATTCACGGTTTCCCTGAGGCATGGGGGTATAGATCGGGGGTATTCTGTGGATTAGAGGGGGTTTGTTATGTCACGGTAGGCGGGGATGTCCTTTATGAGCCGCATCCTATGACTGTGACGTCCTGGAGGTTGGGCCTGCATCATGTGACTGATCACGTGTGACGTCCCTCGATGGAACGTGCTGACGTGTTGGGAGAGAACGTGATGATGAGGGGGGTGGTAAAGTGTTCATGTGATGAATGTCTTATGCTTTTTTATTTGATGAGTATCATGAGTTATTGGTATATAGGAGGGGTTAGGGGATAGGTGGGATGTGCCCTTGAAAAAGCGCAATAGTGAAATGGACGTTGGGGCGGTCTCCTGCACCCGGGTATGTACTGTATACATGTTTACTAGCTTGCAGCTGTAGTGGCGGGACTCTCTGTCTCTTAGGAGACAGGGTAGTTGTTCCTAGCTTTCATTTTATATGGCTGCCTGATTGGTACAGATCAATTATAATATTATGGGCAGGTGGCATTAGTCCACACAAGCCGTATAGCTGCATTATCTAACCGCATTTAGTCCCGTGATTGCTGGGGATATATGTTTTCCCCACATTCTTGCACTTTCTTATATATGTATTTTATTATATTTATTGTCTTGATGTATGTACAACAATAAAGTCTTTTTGTGGATTATTTCAGATGGTGTTGGGTTATTTATAGGAGTTTATGGTAATTTGTCCATACATAACATTGTGGGTTTTTTTTTTACCTCTATTGGAGCTAGTTATACAGGAGATGGAGCGCAGGTAATGTAACTGTCCGCAGCAGTCTATGGAAAAAGTACTCTGAATATCACAGATATTTTTAGTATGCGCACACGTTTAACAGGAGATGTAGCGCAGATAATTTTGCTGTCCGCAGCGTCTACGGAAAAAGTACACTGGATGTCACAGATATTTTTAGGCAGCGCACAAGTTACACAGGAGATGTAGAGCCGATAATGTCGCTGTCTGCAGCTGCCAAACTATTGCAAGCTATTTAGCGCAGGTTGCGCTGAAAATATATGTTGCTGCCGGATACAACAATAGTCCTTCAAAGGACTTTTGGGTCTCTAACACCAACCCTGCCTAACAAAACAAATACATTCTATTGAATCAATTCCCTACACTATCTGTCCCTTCTACAGCACAGCTCTCCCTGATTAACATTGAGCCGAACCCGATGACGCGTTCTGGCCAGTCAATCACTGTAGTGCCAGTAACCAACATGGCTACGGCATTACAGTGTGTGGCAGTACTTACCTGCACGTTTATTGGCTACATAGCAGCCAACAAACATGTCGGGGAGGAGACTCAAGCATCGCGCTCGAGCACACGCGGTATCCGGCCCAACACCGTGATGTGCCGAGCATTGCGATGCTCGAGCCGAACACTAATCTGTATTTAACCAATAATGCAGGATGATTGAAAATTTTGGATAAAAGCAAAACAAGCCAAAATTAAATGATATCTGATGAATAAGATCATTTTGAATTTATTTTGTACATCTGGATCTGTTGATTTGAGAAATTAGTACTTTGTTTTTCCCTAGATGTCTAAGATGCCCCCCAGGATTTAATAGTGCTGCTTATAACTCACTGCTGGCATTTTTATGTAATCATTTCAACTGTCAGTTCAGGTCTGCAATTCCATGTATTTTGACTAGAATTGGCAGGCCAGACATCATGCAAAAATAAAAAATCAATACTGTGGAAATTGTCTGTTCCGTTAAATTAACTCTCCCTGTTTTTCTCTGCCTGACCTGATTTCTAAAGGACCTCTAGCAATGAAATGAAGCATTTTGTGGGAGAAACTTAGAGATTTATAAATTATGTCCAAATATATTTGCATGAAGCAGATGAAAGAGTGCATAATGCTACGCTCAGAATGTGCTGTTTTCTCATGTAGTTGGGAGACAAACTCAAGAGGAATATTCTTCTACTAACCATGTAACATTGAGCACTGAAGTTCTTGTGGAGTCCAGCAAGGGATATTACATTTCTTTGTATAGTTTTATGCTAACCATCTGGTGCTTTGGCCATGCTATTTTGGATACCTGCAAATTGTTACCAACTACAAGAGAAGGTATAATGTACACTTCATAGAATATACCTAGTATGTGACATAACATAAAGGCATCCACTGCTGATGGCTTTTTTTCAACTACACGTGGTAGAATAGGTTAACATTACAGCAGGAAATAAGATTGATGTCAAACAGGATGTTTCAATAGTATGCTTGTCCTGGTGCCATAGACTTGCACAAAAAATATATCTGTTTGGATTCTGTGATCAACAGGATAGAAAAAATGAGATAGTATCCATATGTCCAGATGAATAAAGAGATCCTGATTGAAACGTGAGACTAAAGGACACTTTTAGCCATGACAAAAGCCCCTTTGAAAAACTATGGGTTTAATAATGGAATGTATAATATAATGTGATATGATGCCAGCCATACCTTACTTAAATTTTTTGTTATAGTGTCAAAATGTATAATTTTACACAATTATTGTTTAAAAGGTTTCTATCACTTCGCTGCACATATTTAGCTGTCAGACACTAGCGATCCGCTAGTGTCTGCTCTGCCCAACCATCCTAATATAATTGCTTTTGGGGCAGCCGTTTTGCTAAAAAAAGAACTTTTATTAATATGCTAATGAGCCTCTAGGTGCTATGGGGGCGTCATTAGCACCTAGAGGCTCCGTCTACCTTCAGAAACTGCCGCCGCCCAGCGCGTCCCTCCAGCCCGCCCATCTCCACCTGAATGCGATCCTCCTTGTGAGCGTATGTATTATGTGCATGCGCAGTGAATGTCTGACAGCTTCCCTGCTCAGACATCTCCACTGCGCCTGTTCCTCGGGGCACTATGGCGTCATCGCGCAGGCGCAGTGGAGATGTCTGAGCAAGGAAGCGGTCAGACATTCACTGCGCATGCGCATAATACATACGCTCACAAGGAGGATCGCATTCAGGAGGAGATGGGCGGGCTGGAGGGACGCGCTGGGCGGCGGCAGTTTCTGAAGGTAGACGGAGCCTCTAGGTGCTAATGACGCCCCCATAGCACCTAGAGGCTCATTAGCATATTAATATTAACATATGTTTAAAAAGAAATTCTAACTGGCATTCTTTGAATCATTCTTTGCATCCATCCAGTGGTGCTTGTGGCTCATAGATATTTGCTGTTTTCCTTCTACACTCTATTGGCATGCTGGGTAAAAATCTCTTAAGGGTCTCTCTTTAAATCAATTTATCCTGAAATAGTATGAAAAACAAAAAAATTTAAACTTACCTCCGACATTTTCTCGCGATGGGCCATCAGCCTCCATCTTGCTTGAAGATCTCGGCCGAAATTCCGTGCGGCGCAAGATTACATCATCACTCCAGCCGGCGTGAAAACGTAATCTCGCGCCGCACAGGATTTTGGCCGAGCTCTTCAAGCAAGATGGCGGCGGCCGACCTGTCGCCAGCAAATGTCGGAGGTAAGTTTGAGGCAAATGTTTTTTATTGTTAATTTTACACTGTAAATTTAGATGTCGCAATCATGTATGAATGAGGCACCTGAGGGGTACAATGACGGGAGTAGCGCTAACGCAGCTCCCTGTCATTGCACCCGCTACTTACAAAAAAATGCGCTTCGTGACAAAGTAATTTGCCACAAAGCAATTTTTTTTATTATTCGGCGAAGCTGCCGAATCAAATTTTGAAGGAATTTGCTAATCTCTAATAATGATAAAACATATTACTAGGTTTCTTAGGGCCACTTGTACTATTGATTTATGTAAAGTTATGTGACTTCTTAACCTGTTACAGACACAGGGCGTACAGGTACGCCCTTATGTCCCGGTACTTAAAGAGGACCTTTCACTACTGTATAAACTAAAAACTAACCAGATCAGTGGGTAGAGCGGCGCCCAGGGGTCCCCCTGCACTTACTAGTATGCCTGGGTGCCGCTCCGTTCGCCCGGTATAGGCTCCGGTGTCTGCGCTCCCTCTGACTGATTTCTTGTAGGAGGCGTGTCCCTTGCTGCACTGCTGGCCAATCGCAGCACACAGCTCATAGCCAGGCACCAGAGCCTATACCGGGCGAACGGAGCGGTGCCCAGGCATACTAGTAAGTGCAGGGGGACCCCTGGGCGCCGCTCTGCCCACTGATCTAGTTAGTTTTTAGTTCATACAGTAGTGAAAGGTCCTCTTTAAGGACACAGGGCATACCTGTACGCCCTGTGTATTTCCGATCACAGCCACACGGCGGGCGGTGATCGGAACTGGGTGCCTGCTGAAATCAATCAGCAGGCACCCTGGGTCATTGCCGAGGGGGGTCCTGTGACCCCCCCTGTATCAGCGATCGCTGCGGATTAACCCCTTCTATGCCGCTACTGCTGTGGCGGGGACTCGATGTCTCAGAAGGCAGCCCGATGCCGTGCAGAGGCTGCCTAATGCCTTGCACGGCATCGGGAACTGCCTTCTACGAGAGCTGAAGAGATCCAGCAACCTGTTTGTGTACTACTCACTGTAGTACACGAATAGGCAATGCATTACAATACAAATGTATTGGAATGCATTGCAGAGGGGATCAGACCCCTAAAAGTGAACATCAGAAATAAAGTGTAAAGAAAAAAAAAGTTAAAAAAAAAGTTTTGAACAAAATTAATAAAGTCATAAAATTACTTTAAAAAAAGGAAAAAAAAACGCCACTTTGCCCTTATTTTATAATAAAAAACTGAAAAAACAACAACACACACATATTAGGTATCGCCGCGTCTATAATGACCGGTTCTATAAATATATCACATGATTCACCCTGTTCGATAAATACCATAAAAATAAAAAAACTGTGTAAAAAAAAGCCATTTTTGTCACCTTACATCACAAAAAGTGCAACACCAAGAGATCAAAAAGGCATATGCCCTCCAAAATAGTACCAATCTAACCGTCACCTCATGCCACACAAAATGAGCTCCTACCTAAGCCATTCGCCCAAAAAATAAAAATAAATATGGCTCAGAATATGGAGACACTAAAACATCATTTTTTTGTTTAAAAAATGCTGGTATTGTGTAAAACTTAAGTAAATAAAAAAAAGTATACGTATTAGGTATCGCCGCATCCGTAAGAACCTGCTCTATAAAAATATCACATGACCTAACCCCTCAGGTGAATACCGTGAAAAAAATAAAAAATTGTCACCTTACATCACAAAAAGTGTAATAGCAAGGGATCAAAAAGTCATACGCACCCCAAAATAGTGCTAATCAAACCGACATCTCATCCCGCAAAAATCATACACTACCCAAGATATTCACCCAAAAACTGAAAAAACTATGGCTCTCAGACTATGTAGACACTAAAACATGATTTTCTTTGTTTCAAAAATGAAATCATTGTGTAAAACTTACATAAATAAAAAAAGTAGACATATTAGGAATCGCTGCATCCATAATAACCTGCTCTATAAAAATATCACATGACCTAATCCCTCAGATGAATACCGTAAAAAGAAACAAAAACGGTGTAAAAAAAGCTATTTTTTTGTCACCTTACATCACAAAAAGTGTAATAGCAAGCGATCAAAAAGTCATACCCCCCCAAAATAGTGCCAATCAAACCGTCATCTCATCCCGAAAAAAATTAGCCCCTACACAAGACAGTTGCCCAAAAAATAAACAAAACTATGGCTTTCAGAATGTGGAGACACTAAAGAATCATTATATATATTTTTTTTATGCTTTGTTATGTAAAACTGAAACAAATAAACAAAAAAGTTGTCATATTTGGTATTTTCACGTCCGTAACAACCTGCTCTATAACAATAACACATGATCTAACCTGCCAGATGAATGTTGTAAATAACAAAAAATAAAAACGCTGCCAAAACAGCTATTTCTTGTTACCTTGCCTCACAAAAAATATAATATAAAGCAACCAAAAATCATATGTACCCTAAAATAGTACCAACAAAACTGCCACCCTATCCCGTAATTTCCAAAATGGGGTCACTTTTTTGGGGTTTTAGAAATTTGCTTCTAAACTTCTAAGCCTTGTAACGTCCCCATAAAATAAAAAGACATTCCCAAAATGATTTAAACATGAAGTAGATATATGGGGAATGTAAAATAGTAACTATTTTTGGAGGTATTACTATGTATTATAAAAGTAGAGAAATTGAAATTTGGAAATTTGCTAATGTTTCTAAATTTTGGTAAATTTAGTATTTTTTTATAAATAAAATTATTATTTTTTTTACTCCATTTTATCAGTGTCATGAAGTACAATTAGTGACGAAAAAACTGTCTCAGAATGGCCTGGATAAGTAAAAGTGTTTTAAAGTTATTCACACATAAAATGACACTGGTCAGATTATCAAAAAATGGCCTGGTCCTTAAGGTGAAATATGGCCTTGTCTTTAAGGGGTTGTCATCACGCAATGTAATCTGACAGCAGCATGTTATAGAGAAGGAGGAGCTGAGTGTATATATATATATATATATATACACACATTTTTTATTAATATTCAGTAAAACCTGTATTTTATACATTTATATCTCTGCTTTTTCTACTTCATGTGAACAGCTATTGGTACAGGAGGGAGGGGTTATCAGTGATTGATAGCATTGTGTATATCAGTGTACATACAGAGATAGCTGTCAATCACTGATAACACCTCCTCCCTGTACTAACAGTTTTCACAGGAAGTGGAAAAAACAAGGATTCAAATTACAGGTTTTACTGAATCTTTTCCCACATAAATTTATATCAATCTGTAAAGCTCTATAACATAGTGCTTTCAGATTGCATTGCCTTTTATCATGACAGGTCCTCTTTAAGATAAGAAACAATGTGCATTGGCACTCCAATGTGTGAAAGACCCTCAGACACACAGTAGGTAACAATACAACCATGTGCCCACTGGAGAACAAAGGAAGCGTGCCAAATGGAAGCCCACACACTCTCAGATCCTCGGCGTGCCTTGTGGTATAGTGTGGTACAGTTACTGGCTGCTGCTACGTTCCATATGGAAACTACAGATCCATAAAAACAAAGCTAGAATAAAAAATAAAACATCATGAAAAACATACTAAACACTTCTAATCTATTTTAGATTTATTGAAAATGTAATTTAAAGTAAATACAATTTGGAGACATGTGTCTTGATGAAAGAGACTGCTCATTTCTGAAATGTGTTACACATTTCCTCTTTAATACCGTATCAACACATTTGGAATAGATTTTGGAAAAATGTATTCTTTATTCTTTCATTACTCCATTTTGCTTCCTTTCCCACTTCACATCGTGACACCTATTTATCATTGCCAAGTACAGATGTCATAGAAATACTGTATGTACAATAGACAGATTGCTAGGGCTTATTCATTTATTTCATACCTCATTTCTGCTACCTACTGTGCCGTTGCTTCTGCATATCGATTTATACCTAATTTTCTCTCATACTGCCAATTCTTTAATTGATCTCGTCTGACTACTACATTGTTATTGTCTGTCCATTTCCACAACAATGGTGGCTGGAGTCTGATACTTCTGCTCAACTTTTTTCTTGTTTTCACTAACCTGCTACTATAACTGCATCATTTTCGAAGAGTAAGATCACCAAATCATACATGTTCCGCCTTTCAGTGCTTAACTTAGACTCCTTGGCTACTATTAACCATGAAATTACTTGTTTCCATTCGGGTCCATTTGAAAGATATCGTGGATGGATCAGGACAGGTTTTAGATCTGTGTATCTCAATTTGAGTCTACAACATCCCTCTTTTTGTTAGAAACAGCTTAGTTGGTATAGGGCTGTCAATACAAATTCATATTCTTTCTTCAATGACAACTGAAGTTAATATCCCTGTCGCTACAGAAATATATGAGCAAAATTTCAACACATAGTTTAAACCGAACAGAGTTGACTGTCGGAAACTGTGAAGCCTAAACATGCACCTACCCCTAAAAGATCAGGCCCCCTGTTGGGAGCATCTGGTTCTGAACATGTCAGTGTTTGTGAGCTTGAGTTGCTTACTATAAATTTTGCAGGGACATTTTTATCAGGCAATCTTACTGAGTCACACAGCTATTTTAATTAGTGCAGGCACATGACCATGTGATACATTGCTAACATATGGCAGGTTTGATGTTTATTTCTTGATCCAATTTAGCGTTTTATTTTAATTCAAGGACATGTTAAGGCAACTATGAAAATGTGCTAAACATGTTATTTCATTCTCCACCTGCTTATATGCTTATATATAATGAACTTCAATGCAAGGAAGAAATTTTTATTAAGGTACCCCAGAATTTATCCCATAAAGGGTAAAACTCTGGACTGTAGACATGTGTAGGGACTGCATGATTTGATTACATCAAATGAGGTTAGTATATCCTATCATGTGGTGCCTGTAAAGGAAATGTGTCACCAAAATGTTCTCTCCTAGTTAAAACCAGATAGTAACACATAACCTTTTTTCTAATCTGCTTTTATTTTCTAAATACAAATTTTTTAAATCTTATTTATTGAACATGATTATGGGGGGCAGCCATATTGCCTGAACTATTCTTAATATTTAGAAAGCATTAAGAATATTGCTTTACAGCAGTCACATGGTCCATACACAGTGGTCAGGAGAGGACCTCATTGACTTATATGGGAGAGTTTTCTAGGCATGCTCTGTGATCTGTGCTGAGGTCATTCTACAAGGAAAGAATAGATAAGATTTGACAATCACCCACTGTGAATGGAGAATCATGTCTTAGCTGTACACAGAAGTGATATCATTACAGGCAGGATTAGAATGAGTTAACTGCAGTTAAGTGGTCTTAGACATAGTGGCCAGTGCAAAAACTGCAGAATTTTTTGTTTTAGTTTAAATATAAAAAGTGACATTGAAAATTAAAAATATTATCAAAAATTATAAAAAAAATATGTTAAACATAAAAAATTGATTTAAACAGCAGGTCATCTTATGATGACACATTCACTTTAAGGAGGTTTTCCAGGCTCCTGATTTTGATGAACTATTCTCAGTGGGGACCAGGCAACCCACATCCCGATCAATCAACTCTTCACTGAAGCCTCCAGTGCTGGAATTAGCACTTTGAATGGAACAGGAAGCACAGCTCTGTTCAAAAGTATAGTGGTAATTCAGGATTACTACAGCTCAGTTCCCATTCACTTCAGTAGTAGATAAGCTGCAGTAACCTGGCATGGCCTCTACATTTGAATGCAGGTATGCTTCCATTCAAGAGCTAATTCCAGCATTGGAAGTTGCAGGGAACAGCTGATCGGTGGGGGTGCAGGTTGTCTGACCCACATTGATCAAATATTGATAACCTTTCCTGCGGATAGGTCATCAATATCAGGAGCCTGGAAAGCCCTTTTAAACTTCAGGGAGGGATATAAGTGCCATTTCCATGATATACAAAGCAGTATTTAAAAAGTCATCACAACAAAGCTTTCAATCTGTGACAAGGAAAGATTATACCACACCACCCAATAATAACTATATCACTGTAATTTTAGTGCACTGTCCTCAATGGACTCCATTCCCTGGTTTAAGATAAAGCTGTTATTGCCTTTGCCCTTTGTGGCCACTAAGCCCCACCACATAGAATCCAAGTAGCTTCCTCTGCAACTTCACTTTTATCAAAATTCTATACTGCTAGTGCTGTCAGTCAATCAGGCAGAGCTTTAGTAGGAGGTAATACTGTGGTACTCACCCAGAGTATTAATATATAAAGAAATCATAGTGAACAATTGATGATAATGATGGAAGCTCCCAGTGACATCCACATGGAAAGGCAGATATGAGTGGTAGTACAAGTATTTTGGCAGAGGTGATTGCCATAAGCAAAGATGCATTGTAATAGGCAGTAGTGAAAAAGAGTTAAAGTTCGTGGATGGAGGATGATGATAAAATGCTAGTGGGCTCAGGGGAAGATTCAATGGTAAAAAAATGGGATGACAATGATTTTGCTCTCCAGAAGGAAGATGCCAGCAAGGTATTAATTAACACAGGGAAAAGAGTAGTCTATTCTACTTCTTCCTCCATATCAATAACACTCAACTGGCCAGGTTTTTGGTGGCCCTATCCCTTGGATTAAAACTCATGGATTCAAACCTTCCAAGCTGAGGCAAAGCATCCCAAGAAAACTACTTTCCTTAATTGATCATTTTGACACCATGTGTTGCTGAGAATGCAGTGAAATTCTTACATTTTTATGGCTCTTCTCACTTTATTCTTCCTTGTAATATATAGTATTTGAACTCCCAAACCTACACGAGACAACATCAAAATCAGACATTACAATTACATATATCCTAGGAAACATCTACTAAATATTTATCGCCATTACTGTATCTGAAAAAAATAAAAATTACTTTGATGTCCAACAGTGAAAGTAGAAGATAAAGCTCCAAAGAAACCGATGTCTGTATTCCAGAGATGGGGATGCTTAACCATGGGGACTAGATTTCAAGAGTGTATCAGAGAATTAGAGTTTATTTTTGCTCTGTTATTTAAGCCATATTTATACATCTGCATAGAACATCTTCAAAGGATTCAGTCTTTATGTGTTTAGATAAAGAAATATTTTGTTTTCTTTATTATTTCTCACCATGAAGTCTTGAACTTTAATAACAATAACATCCATTTTTGTATCTAAGGCCCTTTCAGACTAGCTGACACTAAGATGTTTTCCAGTAAATAATCTTACCACTACTATGGATTTTTATATTATATGCATATTTATTTCATTGTTAGACTAACTTATGAGAATGTTTCTTACTAAGAAAGAAATTAATGTTAAATAAGCTAGCTACAAAAATAGCACCAAGATCAGAGATGCTAAGATTGATTCTCAGAAGCCCAGATAGTCTAGCATTCTGCATCAGAACTTCACCGTTTCCAGTCCCTTTCTGTTCCAAGATTCCTCTTGGTAATTAGGCCATGTCTGATATAATTTTATTTTGCTTATACATACTTTGGATAAGAGGAATTCATGGAAAGCTTTCTTTATCTGTGATTAATGCAAAGTTCATTCAACTAGATAGAAATGTTAGTGGAGGCATGGTCAGCCAGTGATGATAAATTATGCATTGAATCACTAAGAAGTCTGGGTAAATGTGAGTTCACAAAATGTATAAATTTGTACAACCAACATAGCATTTATCTTAATGTAAGTGCATAAATAAAAGCAGCACATAGAGAGAATGAACATTTACAAAACAAAATTATGTTCCTATGCTAACGAAGGTGAAATTAAGAAATGGTTCTATAGTGGTGGGCAAAGGATCTGCTATCTTGTTCTAAACAATATATGCAGTACCCCAGACCTGGGGGATCTGTAATTGATGTAAATTTGTTAAAAGATATTATTAGGCTTGAGCAAATCAACCTTCGGATCATAGATCCAAAGTCGATTCTTTCAAATACTTCAATTTTAATGCTGTATCAGTACACTATTAAAAATGTATTGGCTCTGTGGAGCCATAGTTCTTTTCACCCAAAGTCACTTAAGACTTCAGTTAATTCCTACTGTATGGATATTTGTATTTGCGCGCTCACAGGAACGGAAGGTAAGCGAGTGGATCTCCAGCCTGCCAGCGGCGATCGCTCGCTGGCAGGCTGGAGATCCGAATTTTTTAACCCCTAACAGGTATATTAGACGCTGTTTTCATAACAGCGTCTAATATACCTCCTACCTGGTCCTCTGGTGGTCCCTTTTGTTAGGATCGACCACCAGAGGACTCAGGTAGGTCAGTACAGTCCCACCAAACACCACACTACACCCCCCCCCCCCCGTCACTTATTAACCCCTTATAAACCCCTGATCACCCATGATCACCCCATATAAACTCCCTGATCACCCCCCTGTCATTGATCACCGCCCTGTCATTGATCACCCCCCTGTCATTGATCACCCCCCTGTCAGGCTCCGTTCAGACGTCCGTATGATTTTTACGGATCCACGGATACATGGATCGGATCCGCAAAAAGCATACGGACGTCTGAATGGAGCCTTACAGGGGGGTGATCAATGACAGGCGGGTGATCACCCATATACACTCCCTGATCACCCCCTGTCATTGATCACCCCCCTGTCATTGATCACCCCCCTGTAAGGCTCCATTTAGACGTCCGCATGATTTTTACGGATCCGATCCATGTATCCATGGATCCGTAAAAATCATGCGGACGTCTGAATGGAGCCTTACAGGGGGGGTGATCAGTGACAGGGGGGTGATCACCCTGATTACCCCCTGTCATTGATAACCCCCATGTAAGGCTCCATTCAGACGTCCGCATGCGTTCTGTAGATCCGATCCATGTATCCATGGATCCGTAAAAAATCATGCGGATGTCTGAATGGAGCCTTACAGGGAGGGTGATCAGTGACAGGGGGGTGATCACCCTGATCACCCCCTGTCATTGATAACCCCCCTGTAAGGCTCCATTCAGACGTCCGCATGCGTTCTGTGGATCCGATCCATGTATCCATGGATCCGTAAAAATCATGCGGACGTCTGAATGGAGCCTTACAGGGGGGGTGATCAGTGACAGGGGGGTGATCACCCTGATTACCCTGATCACCCCCTGTCATTGATAACCCCCCTGTAAGGCTCCATTCAGACGTCCGCATGCGTTCTGTGGATCCGATCCATGTATCCATGGATCCGTAAAAAATCATGCGGATGTCTGAATGGAGCCTTACAGGGGGGGGGGTGATCAGTGACAGGGGGGTGATCACCCTGATTACCCTGATCACCCCCTGTCATTGATAACCCCCCTGTAAGGCTCCATTCAGACGTCCGCATGCGTTTTGTGGATCCGATCCATGTATCCATGGATCCGTAAAAAATCATGCGGATGTCTGAATGGAGCCTTACAGGGGGGGTGATCAGTGACAGGGGGGTGATCACCCTGATCACCCCCTGTCATTGATAACCCCCCTGTATGGCTCCATTCAGACGTCCGCATGCGTTCTGTGGATCCGATCCATGTATCCATGGATCCGTAAAAAATCATGCGGATGTCTGAATGGAGCCTTACAGGGGGGGTGATCAGTGACAGGGGGGTGATCACCCTGATTACCCTGATCACCCCCTGTCATTGATAACCCCCCTGTAAGGCTCCATTCAGACGTCCGCATGCGTTCTGTGGATCCGATCCATGTATCCATGGATCCGTAAAAAATCATGCGGATGTCTGAATGGAGCCTTACAGGGGGGGGGGGTGATCAGTGACAGGGGGGTGATCACCCTGATTACCCTGATCACCCCCTGTCATTGATAACCCCCCTGTAAGGCTCCATTCAGACGTCCGCATGCGTTTTGTGGATCCGATCCATGTATCCATGGATCCGTAAAAAATCATGCGGATGTCTGAATGGAGCCTTACAGGGGGGGTGATCAGTGACAGGGGGGTGATCACCCTGATCACCCCCTGTCATTGATAACCCCCCTGTATGGCTCCATTCAGACGTCCGCATGCGTTCTGTGGATCCGATCCATGTATCCATGGATCCGTAAAAAATCATGCGGATGTCTGAATGGAGCCTTACAGGGGGGGTGATCAGTGACAGGGGGGTGATCACCCTGATTACCCTGATCACCCCCTGTCATTGATAACCCCCCTGTAAGGCTCCATTCAGACGTCCGCATGCGTTCTGTGGATCCGATCCATGTATCCATGGATCCGTAAAAAATCATGCGGATGTCTGAATGGAGCCTTACAGGGGGGGTGATCAATGACAGGGGGGTGATCAGGGAGTCTATATGGGTGATCACCCCCCTGTCATTGATCACCCCCCTGTCATTGATCACTCCCCCTGTAAGGCTCCATTCAGACATTTTTTTTGGCACAAGTTAGCGGAAATTTTTTGTTTGTTTTTGTTTTTGTTTTTTCTTACAAAGTCTCATATTCCACTAACTTGTGTCAAAAAATAAAATCTCACATGGACGCACCATACCCCTCACGGAATCCAAATGCGTAAACATTTTTAGACATTTATATTCCAGACTTCTTCTCACGCTTTAGGGCCCCTAAAAAGCCAGGGCAGTATAAATACCCCACATGTGACCCCATTTCGGAAAGAAGACACCCCAAGGTATTCCGTGAGGGGCATATTGAGTCCATGAAAGATTGAAATTTTTGTCCTAAGTTAGCGGAAAGTGAGACTTTGTGAGAAAAAAAAAAATAAAAAAAATCAATATCCGCTAACTTATGCAAAAAAAAATAATTTCTAGGAACTCGCCAGGCCCCTCATTGAATACCTTGGGGTGTCTTCTTTCCAAAGTGGGGTCACATGTGGGGTATTTATACTGCCCTTGCTTTTTAGGGGCCCGAAAGTGTGAGAAGAAGTCTGGGATCCAAATGTCTAAAAATGCCCTCCTAAAAGGAATTTGGGCCCCTTTGCGCATCTAGGCTGCAAAAAAGTGTCACACATGTGGTATCGCCGTACTCAGGAGAAGTTGGGCAATGTGTTTTGGGGTGTCATTTTACATATACCCATGCTGGGTGAGAAAAATATCTTGGTCAAATGCCAACTTTGTATAAAAAAATGGGAAAAGTTGTCTTTTGCCAAGATATTTTTCTCACCCAGCATGGGTATATGTAAAATGACACCCCAAAACACATTCCCCAACTTCTCCTGAGTACGGCGATACCAGATGTGTCACACTTTTTTGCTGCCAAGGTGGGCAAAGGGGCGCATATTCCAAAGTGCACCTTTTGGATTTCACCGGTCATTTTTTACACATTTTGATTGCAAAGTTCTTCTCACACATTTGGGCCCCTAAATTGCCAGGGCAGTATAACTACCCCACAAGTGACCCCATTTTGGAAAGAAGACACCCCAAGGTATTCTGTGAGGGGCATGGTGAGTTCCTAGAATTTTTTTTTTGTCGCAAGTTAGTGGAATATGAGACTTTGTAAGAAAAAATAAAAAAAATAAAATCATCATAATTTTCCGCTAACTTGTGACAAAAAATAAAAAGTTCTATGAACTCACTATGCCCATCAGCGAATACCTTAGGGTGTCTACTTTCCGAAATGGGGTCATTTGTGGGGTTTTTCTACTGTTTGGGCATTGTAGAACCTCAGGAATCATGACAGGTGCTCAGAAAGTCAGAGCTGCTTCAAAAAGCGGAAATTCACATTTTTGTACCATAGTTTGTAAATGCTATAACTTTTACCCAAACCATTTTTTTTTTTGCCCAAACATTTTTTTTTTTATCAAAGACATGTAGAACAATAAATTTGGCGAAAAATTTATATATGGATGTCGTTTTTTTTTGCAAAATTTTACAGCTGAAAGTGAAAAATGTCATTTTTTTGCAAAAAAATCGTTACATTTTGATTAATAACAAAAAAAGTAAAAATGCCAGCAGCAATGAAATACCACCAAATGAAAGCTCCATTAGTGAGAAGAAAAGGAGGTAAAATTCATTTGGGTGGTAAGTTGCATGACCGAGCGATAAACGGTGAAAGTAGTGTAGTGCCGAAGTGTAAAAAGTGCTCTGGTCATGAAGGGGGTTTCACCTAGCGGGGCTGAAGTGGTTAAAATAGCAATCTGAACTATGCTTTGGTACCAAGTTACCAGCAAGCACCAAACCCCAGTTTGGATTGCTATTTTAAATTGTTTTGCATACAGTTGGAATTAATCGAAGTCTCGCATGATTTCGGCCAAAATTGACTTTGGCTCCCCAGCGCCAATACATTTTAATGCTGTACAGATACCGCATTAAAATTGAAGGATTCGAACAAATTGACTTTGGATCTATAATCCGAAGGGTTATTCGCTCAGGCATAAATATCATGACTGCAACATAAAGGAAGGTGGCATTTGTCAATGTAAAAGCCACATGAATGCCAAGACACAAGGTTTATCAGCAAAACATTGCCTAGAAAACACTATCTCCACCAGCTTGCCTTCTACCCATATTGCGTCCTGGTGCCATCTGTTATCCAGTTAAGAGACAGATATGCCACCGGCCGTCCACATGATGTAAAACAATATGATTCATCACACCCGACCAACTTCTTTTAATGGTCTGTGGTCCAGTTCTGATACTTCCATGCCGATCAAAGACGCATTTGGCAATGTACAGGGTTTGGCACTGTGACTAGTTTGTAGCTATGCAGCCTTTTCAGCAACAAGCTCTCATGAACAGTGGTTTCTGACATCTATCATAGCCATCAATTGCAGCGGCTCACTAGTCCACGCCTGGGGTATCCCTTGCCCCTTAGGAGGTTTCTGCGAAATTATTTTATTATTATTATTATTATTTATTATTAAAGCGCCATTCATTCCATAGCGCTGTACATATGAGAAGAGGTATACATGCATAATACAGACAATTGTACTAATCATAAACAAAATCAGTTACAAACTGGTACAGAAGGGGAGAGGGCCCTGCCCTCTTATAGCGCAAGTAAACATGATTAAGCGGTTAAGCAGTAGAAGCACATGGCTCCCTTTTGTAGATGGTAATGTTGGTACCCAGGGTAGGATTGCCAGAGTGGTGCAGGGTGGCCTACAGTCTCTGTAGATGTTATGTACACGTTTCACGGTGTTCCTACCTGGATATCCGTAGATCCCAGACATGATGTGGTCCGAAGAAAGTGCAAAGGGGTAGTTGAACTTGGATGATGGATAGGTAGAATAAATAGGGTCCAGACTTTGTAGTAACATTGAACAGTTGTTTTTACTTGGCATAAATTGGTAATCCAAACAGCTTCCAAATGATATCTTGGTCATCAGCAGGTATTGGCTTAGCTTTGGCAGGTAAACACTTCTCTGCAACAATCTCAGCTCTGTTATGTGTGGTTGGCTTAAATATGAACTTTTCTCTTCTGCTGGAACTTAGTTTAGGAGTAGTCTGTCTCTTTCTTTAATCCTAGGAACTTCTTGTCCTGGTTTTGAAGTACCTCAAGCTCTAGCTTCAGCTCGGATGTGCACAACCTCCAGTGATAAGGCTGGCGCAGGACTAACAGAACCTGTCCAGACAGGGCCAGGCCTGCTGCCTTACCATAGCAGGGGTTAAATCAGACAAGACTCCTCACACAACCTCTCCCTATGAGGGGGTAGGGTAGACTGACCTACTCACTACCTAAACTCCTCCCTCTCTAAAGAGGGTTGGGAGGAACCAGAAGGTTCCTCTCCAGAGAAACTAACTCTGCCAATGCTGCCTCCATTTGCTGGAGGACCAGGTAATTACATGAACATAAACAAATGAGTAAATATATATAAATGTATCAGGAGAAAACATGTAGTACATTAGATGTTATACATTAGCACATACAGACGTGGACAAAATTGTTGGTACCCTTTGGTCAATGAAAGAAAAAGTCACAATGGTCACAGAAATAACTTTAATCTGACAAAAGTAATAATAAATTAAAATTCTATAAATGTTAACCAATGAAAGTCAGACATTGTTTTTCAACCATGCTTCAACAGAATTATGTAAAAAAATAAACTCATGAAACAGGCATGGACAAAAATGATGGTACCCCTAACTTAATATTTTGTTGCGCAACCTTTTGAGGCAATCACTGCAATCAAACGCTTCCTGTAACTGTCAATGAGACATCTGCACCTCTCAGCAGGTATTTTGGCCCACTCCTCATGAGCAAACTGCTCCAGTTGTGTCCGGTTTGAAGGGTGCCTTTTCCAGACTGCATGTTTCAGCTCCTTCCAAAGATGCTCAATAGGATTGAGGTCAGGGCTCATAGAAGGCCACTTTAGAATAGTCCAATTTTTTCCTCTTAGCCATTCTTGGGTGTTTTTAGCGGTGTGTTTTGGGTCATTGTCCTGTTGCAAGACCCATGACCTGCGACTGAGACCAAGCTTTCTGACACTGGCTAGTACATTTCTCTCTAGAATTCCTTGATAGTCTTGAGATTTCATTGTACCCTGCACAGATTCAAGACACCCTGTGCCAGACGCAGCAAAGCAGCCCCAGAACATAACAGAGCCTCCTCCATGTTTCACAGTAGGGACAGTGTTCTTTTCTTGATATGCTTCATTTTTTCGTCTGTGAACATACAGCTGATGTGCCTTGGCAAAAACTTCGATTTTTGTCTCATCTGTCCACAGGACATTCTCCCAGAAGCTTTGTGGCTTGTCAACATTTAGTTTGGCATATTCCAGTCTTGCTTTTTTATGATTCGTTTTCAACAATGGTGTCCTCCTTGGTCGTCTCCCATGTAGTCCACTTTGGCTCAAACAACGACGGATGGTGCGATCTGACACTGATGTTCCTTGAGCATGAAGTTCACCTTGAATCTCTTTAGAAGTCTTTCTAGGCTCTTTTGTTACCATTCGGATTATCCGTCTCTTAGATTTGTCATCAATTTTCCTCCTGCGGCCACGTCCAGGGAGGTTGGCTACAGTCCCATGGATCTTAAACTTATGAATAATATGTGCAACTGTACTCACAGGAACATCTAGTTGCTTGGAGATGGTCTTATAGCCTTTACCTTTAACATGCTTGTCTATAATTTTCTTTCTGATCTCTTGAGACAGCTCTTTCCTTTGCTTCCTCTGGTCCATGTCGAGTGTGGTACACACCATATCACCAAACAACACAGTGATTACCTGGAGCCATATATATAGGCCCAATGGCTGATTACAAGGTTGTAGACACCTGTGATGCTAATTAGTGGACACACCTTGAATTAACATGTCCCTTTGGTCACATTATGTTCTGTGTTTTCTAGGGGTACCATCATTTTTGTCCATGCCTGTTTCATGAGTTTATTTTTTTACATAATTCTGTTGAAGCATGGTTGAAAAACAATGTCTGACTTTCATTGGTTAACATTTATAGAATTTTAATTTATTATTACTTTTGTCAGATTAAAGTTATTTCTGTGACCATTGTGACTTTTTCTTTCATTGACCAAAGGGTACCAACAATTTTGTCCACGTCTGTAGGAGATGGTAGCAAGGTGCCAAAAAAGAGTTGTAATGGCACTCCAGGACATTACACAATCTGATACATTTTTGTGGCCTTTTTTTGTGTTTCTTCAATAATTTGGTTTATGTCAAAATACTGTGACCAGAAACTATTTTATAATTTAGAAATATAAAAAACACTTTACATAAAGCATTTTGTTTTTGTTTTGTTTCTATCTATATTGATTTTTATTGGCTGCTTTTCATGGAATATCTTTTTTTCTGGTCAAAAAACACTGTAGCCAGATATTAATATATATAAGTAACATAAAATGCTGAAGCATCTACATTGGTAAGTGGCATTTTTGTGGTCACTGGCATTTTTATTTTCAAAATGCAGTGTGCTCTAGATACAGCATTTTTTCTGGCATTTTCCCCATAGATCTCTCTATAGGACAATTATAGGAAAAAACACTAGAAAAGAGTGATATGAGAAATACTTACAATTTCTTCTGTTGAAGGGGAAAATTAGATTTACAGCAACAAAATTAGAAATAAAATGAAATTTTGATTTTAGTAAACAACAAGCAGACTTTGGGTTTTAAAACTTGATTTTTGCATTGATTTAACTTTTTTTTTTCTCTTATGCTTCCTTGCTTTGAAATAGATCAGGTAGCTGGTCCCCAACAAATACAGTGCTTATACTTTTGTTGTATGTATTGTACAGTACGGGTTCATAGAAACTATTTTAGTTCAGAGCATTCACGTCATGTCTTTTCAACACCAGATACTCGTTAATACATGCAGTAAAATTTGCCCTGTAGGAAGGAATGCTCAACCACTTCCCAAGTGACAACAGTTGGCTCACTTCTAACTGCAGACCTGTTATTTGCTAAATCACAATTGTCACACTTGCTTTGTCACAAACACTCATCTGTGTACCTATTTCTGGGACACATCCAAGATGGAAACTGCATTCACTTTGAATTTCACTCTATTCTGCCGAAAACCCTATGCCTTTTAAAGCAGAAAAAGCATGTACTATAAGCAGTACTATTACAATTGTTATTCAGAAATCACTAGGACTGCTCTATGAATGCATTATTTTTCTTATAATTTATTTTTTTCAAATTTCTCTACAAAATGTTCAATCTTTTGAGTTTGCAGAATCTATTCACATTTGGGTTGTGCGTTCTGTTTATAATTGGACATTTCTTTCATATCTTATGGTAGTGACCCCTATTCTAGCTTACTGGACTGAAATATGAGATTATAATAGTATTTAATTCAGTTGTCTTTTTCACCACTAAGTGTGAACCTTCGGTCTTTCGTTAACCCTAATTGCTGAAAATGTGTTAAGATCTGTATTATTAAGACTCCTTTCTTTGCCTGATTATTGTTAATAAGAGCCTCACTGTCAGATAAGGTGCCAAATGCCTCTAATCTCATATTTTTGGTGGTTGAGAGGTTTTGGTTCCTAAGGAGAAATTGATTAGCACAATTTAATTAAGAATGGTGTAAACAGACTTGAACGGCCTTTTCCCTTTTAATTTAAACTTTTTCTCCCGTTTCTGGCTTATGCTCTTAGAGTATGGAGTGGGAGGGATCGGGAATTTATGTATGTACCATGATAATTATTTATGTAATTATGAGAGATTTTACTACTCTGATAGATATGTGCATAATAAAATTTGTATTAAAAAAAAAAAAAAATCTGAATACTGTCCCAGATGGACATCAGTGGTACGAGACAAATCTTGTTTGACTTATAATGGAGTCTGTTTATTTCTGCCAAAGTGTCAATGCATGCAGGACTAGTTTTTCAGGAAAACTCAAAATTTGCAACAGAGCCTCCAACATAATGGAGTCTCTGTTGTAGTAGAAGTAGACATCTGTACAGTCTAGTGCTCATAATGCCTTTCTAGTTTCACCCAATTACTTACAACAGTGCTTTCTTCTCCTCTTTGTACTGATCACTGTACAATCTCATGTCTTTCCTGACTAATTACATTGGACTTCTTCTGTTTCCCCAGTAGTCACAGCAGGGTCTCCTCCATTCCTATTTACTTAGCGCCAGTATGCTCCTTTATATACCCTCTGTGCGAGAAACCTCATGTGAGGCTATTTCTAGCAACATGAAGCTTCCCACTCTTCTATTTATCTGCACAAAATTACATCAATGTGGAATGAGAACAACCTTTACAGACCACCACTGAGGGAACTTAAGGTGTATTAGTTGATCATAGACTAAATAACAGCATGCAATGCCAGTCAGCTGCCTCTAAGGCCAACATAATTTTGTCTTGGATTAAAAGAGGTATGGACTCACGGGACAGGGTTGTAATATTGACACTATACACTATACAGGTGTTGGTATGGCCTGACCTGGAATACATGGTTCAGTTCTGGGCACCAGTTAATAAAAAGGATTCCCTGGGGTTAGAAAAAGTGCAAAGGATAGCAACTAAACTCATAAAAGGCCTGTAAGATCTTGACTATAAGCAAAGATTAAATGAACTGAATTAGTTTAGCCTTGAAAAAAGGCATCTAAGGGGGGGAGGGGGGGCATGATTAACCTGTACAAATATATAAACAGACCATACAAAAATATTAAGAGAAACTATTCTGTGTTAAATCCTCTCAAAAAACAAGGGGCCACTCCCTACGCCTGGAGAAAAAAAAGATTGTCGAAAGAGGCGACATGCATTTTTTACAGTAAGTGCTGTGAATCTCTGGAGCAGCCTGCCACAGGAGCTGGTCACAGCAAATACAGTAGATGGCTGGGTTCGGATAAACAAGGGTTAATGGCGAATTTTAGGTATGCTCAATTAAAACACTCATTTTCACACACTCAGAACAAAAGTTACTTTGTAGTTCAAACACACAAATTCAAAGATTTTTGTTATTATTTTAAGGACAAGCAAGTCTCTATATCACAGATCTACAAAAAAATTAAAAAGGGTTTAAGTAATGTAATCAAGTTTAATAGCGAGTTAAAATGGGAACAAGATATTGGGACGAATAAGGTACTAAACTGGCAGAATATATATACCAATGTAAAAAGAGCTTCTCTATCCAGTAACCATAGACTAATTAAGTTTAACATACTCCTTCACCTGTATTACACCCCTGTGACCCTATCTAGGATATATAAAAAAGACCACAGGTGTTGGAAATGTAAGGAACCGGGTGTATGAGGAACTTGCCCTAAGATCTGCCACTAGACCCCCCTTTAATGTGTCTATGTTTGTTCAGTTTTTTTTTCCCCAACTCACAGCAGACGTCCAGTAAGGTGGACATTTTCTGGCTTAAAACTGTGTTGCTAGCTAGAGTGGTTATAGCAAGAAAATGGGTCTCAAATCTTCAACCTGACTTCCAAGAGTGAAAAAATCTGGTAGGGAAAGCTAAAAGTTTTGAAAAACTTGCAAGTCAGACACTTCGACAAAAAATTAAATGGGCCCAAACCTGGGCATACTGGCCCTAAACTGGTATAGTTGGGCCTGGCACTATGTTTCGTTAAGCATCATCACATACATGTACATGATTATGTATGTAGGGGTTTAATGCTCTGTGCTGCTTACAACACTTAAACATAATTTTTTTAACGCACAAGCAGCACTATGAAATGCTGTCATTTCCTAGTCAGTGGGGGTTGTACTGCCTGTTAGTTATTGACTATTCCCACAGTCTCTTTATTGCAAACTACAAGTACCACTAAAATGTTATGCATGTTACATAGGCTAAGCCTGTTGTGTAGTCTGCCTCATATTCAATATGTAATACAGATCCCCTCACAAAATTGGTTGTAGATGTGTTTCATAGGGCACCATAAAAAGCATATAGTCATCATTTCTTTAGCAGCTTTTGCATTTCATATTGCCTGTACAGACAGGAGCTGTCAAGCCTTCATGCTCTTCTCTGTTTGAAACGTTGCAATCTTCAAGGCTATTTAAACTAGTGGTAACTGGAATCGATTGATTCAATCCGTTTGATTTATCAGCACAAAACATATAATGAGGTCCATTGACCAACAATGCCAGCAATGCTCTATAATTACTGACCTAATCTGGTGAAGATTCACATTGACATTACTATTTAGTCATCTTTGCTTCTGACTTGACCTTAAGCCCAAGACCTAAGATGGTCCTAGAGTTTTAAAACACATAAATTCTTCATATTTACTGTTGATTGATATGCTCAGTAGCCATTGTGATGTGACTTTGCTCCTTACATCTGCAGGCACAGCTGGACCGGCCATCATGCATTGCTGGGAAATGCCAGATGAACCTGTGGAAACTGGGTTGATCTGCCCACATAATACATATCCAGCACATTCACCACCGTTCACTCTACACCTGCTCTTCGTTTCTTCTCCTTTGACAGAGGCCCTGTCACAAGAGACTATGAAAGTAGGTCTGCTATGTGGTCAGTGACACACCTGACTTCTTTCACTAAACCAACGTACAATTTGCTTTAGATCTGTTCACATTGTGATTTTCACCTTACGTCAGAGGTATACATCTGGGGGACTCTGGTTAAGGGATGAAACATATCCCATTGTGCAGGCTGTCAGGATCAGGGACTTAGATTCAGGAGGGGAGCCTGCAGGGTAATACTGGACCTAAGCCATACGCGCTGGTGTCAGACTGTACCACAAATTGGCGGGTAAATTCCGAGCTTTGCAAGACTGGCGAGCTTGCAAGGGCATTTTTTAGGGCTGCCAGAGACTGTGCACAGGCTGGAGTCCAATTGACTATTTGCGGCAATTTCTTCTTCATGAGGCTTGTTAGTGGTTTGGCAAAAGTTCTATAGTTAGGAATGAACTTTCTATAGTACCCTGCAGTCCCTAAAAATAATATCAATTTTGGTTTTGGGAGTGGGCCAGGCGACAATGGCATCTACCTTTCCTGTTTCGGGTCTCAGAGTCCCTCCACCTACTCGGTGTCTGAGGTACTGTATCTCTGTCATGGCTATCTGACACTTCCCAGGCTTGATTGTCAGACCTGCGGTTTTGATTCGCCGGGGCACCTGTGACAGGTGGGTCAGCTGATCCTCCCAGTTGTGACTGAACACAGGGATGTCATCCAGATAAGTTATGGCAAACCCTTCAAACTCCTCGAACAGATGGTTAACCATGAGCTGGAAAGTGGCAGGTGCATTTTTCATGACAAAGGACATGACTATGTATTCATAGAGCACAAAAGGATTCATAAAGGCGGACCTCTTCTGGTCTTCTTTGGACATGAGGATTTGCCAATATCCCCTACTCAAGTCCATAATTGTGATGTACTTGACACTGGCGAGCTGATCCAGTAACTCATCTATGCGAGGCATCGGGTAAGCTTCAAACACAGTGATGGCATTCAAATTTCTGTAGTCCCCACAAAAACGGTAATCTGATCTTTCTTGAGGATGTGGACTACAGGTGAGGCCCATGCATTATGTGACTTCTAGATCACACCCAGGCCTAACATCTCCTCTATCTCCCTCTTCTCCTCTAAGGAGACTAGATAGGCTGATTAACGTATTGGGTGGTGATCTCCTGTCCACATGGTGGAAGGGGAGCTGGTTTTCCCTGTGAAGGTGGCTAAGAAAGGGTTAAATACCTTCAACAGCTGGGATTACAGAGTCTTAGATAGCTGGGGGGTTGAATTTGGCATCTGCTTTTACTCCTGTGCTATAGCCACAATGTCCAGTAGGCTTTCACTCTCCCCGGCATTCTGGTCGTACCATCTCTTATGACTAGCTTGAGCCTGGGACAAGTTCTCATGGATGAGGCCAGCCAGGGTTTGCATCCGGTCCCTAAACTTGAGGACATAGTCAATGACCGAGACCTTGGGTGTAACCAATTCTCCCTCCCAAGATTCTTTGATTTATCAGCCATCTCCCTCAGCTTCTGCAAAGTGCCATTGGTCTGCATAGCTGCCTGGAACCTTGTCCAGTCTGCCACAGTTGGCTGATAAAACACCCTCAGGTCTGATCTCTGGTGTTAGCTGGGGAATGTAGGCTGCTGTTGACCCCCCTCCTTCTGGAGTGCACACAGCAAGGGTGCGAACACTCAATGGCTCAGAGTGGTGGGTCCTCTGGTTACATGTCACTGCAGCAATGTAAGCAGAATCCCTCCCACTTATGTTCTTCTGGACAAGTGTGTGGGATACAGATTCAATACCTGTACACTCAGTCTTATGTGCATCACATAACTTAATCACATCACTGGATACAGGGTTAGTTCATAACTCACTTACATCACTTGATACAGGGTTAATACATAGCTATATCATATCGCTGGATAGAGGGTTAGTACATAACTCTATTGCATCACTGGATACAGAATTATGACGGTCTGGAGCATTGCGATATTTAGACTTATTACATACTACCTGGGTTGCTTCACTAGGAGTTGTAGACATGCCAGAATCGTCCAAAACATTAGAAGGTACATATTGGGAGACTAAGCGACCTAGATTAGTGTCTAATAAAACATTGGTTTGCATATTATCAGTCACTCTCACCTCCATTACTCCACTCCCTGCTTTCCAGTCAAGATATACCGGGGCCATAGGCAAGGCCGGGCTCACTCCTCCAATCCCAGTAACAGTCCGGGTTTTTCCTGGAATTAAGTCTGCATCACTCACCAGTTCTGGTTGGACCAGGGTCATCTCCCCCCAGTATCTCGCAATCCTACCGACTGCAGGTTATCACTGGGCTTTCTGGCCCGTCCACCCACATATAAAGCTGTAGATGAGGAAACAGGTGATTTTGGCAAAGCAGTAGATTTCTTTCTCTTAGGGCAGGTAGTGCTAATATGTCCCACCGTGTTGCACACAAAGCACTTGCAGGTATCACACGCTCGTCTGGAGGGGCGCACATGGGCAGAACCCCCAGGTGTTCAGTTGGCAGGGACAGATGTGTTGTTGTCTGCTTACCCCCTTTCCAGTTGGCTACTACAGGCTTTCTTAATTCTGGTGCACGTATGGCAGTATAGGTGTCCGCCAGCTTTGCTTCTTGTGCTGCATCTTTGGGCTCCCGATCCAGGATAAACTGTCGTACTGCTGGAAAGATGTACTCAGTGCATCTAAAACATCAGAGTAGCTGTCAAGCGGTCCATGTTGCAGAGTCCGGAATCTTTTGCAATACAGCTCTGGGGTGAGGGTATATTTCTGGATTAAGGCTTGTTTAATGGCCTCGTAATCCCCATCTCAGGAAAGAGCTGCAAACACTTCCAGGGCTTTGCCTCTTAACCCAGGTGTTACGTACCATGCCCATTGCTCACCAGGAAGCTGGTACTGCCTGCAAATTTTCTCAAATCCTCTGAGAAAGATGTCCAGGTCCCCATCCTTCTCCATTACCAGAAGTGATCCAAATAGGGTTTGAAGGGCACCGTCTCACTGGACTCACGGTTCGGTGGTGTGGAACTGAATTTGCGCTAGCGCCAGCAGGTATTCTAGCTCGGCCTGGTACTCTGCACGCTCTCTCTCAGCTGCCACCTGCCACTCTGCACGTTCGGCCCGCTGCTCTGCAAGCTCGGTTGCCACCTGCCACTCGGAAAATTCTCGTTTGGTCTGGCGTTCTTTTAATACGAACTCCATTCGCATGTTAGGATCACCTCCGCCCATCTGTTGGAGAATCAATGATAGAGGAGACTCCATACCATTCTAGGAACTGCTGCTACCTGTACTTCCATGTCCAGTCAGTTCCAGAACAGGACTCTCTGCTGAATCCAATGGTGGTGTGGTTACCACAGACCGCTGTTGCTGGGCATAATCTTCCACCAGTTCTTGGATCAGCTCCTCTTTCGTGCTGCTTGCTCCGTCAAGCCCTCTGAGCTTACATTGGCTGAGTAGCTCAGCTTTCTTTTGACTCCGATATGCATCTGCCATCTTAACAGATGCTTTCCGAATAAAAAAATTAAAAATAAAAACAGAGAGGGGAAAAGGGCCAAACTGTTTGCACTGTAGGAAGGTGCAAGGGTCCATCGTTGATGGAAGGTACAATATGTGTCACCGAGGTTCCTGGCCTTGGTGAAGTAAGAGCCAGTATTTTCAGGTGTCAGCGGCAGCTAATGCTGATTGACACTTTTCTATTTTAGTATGGCTGTATAGCTGATCCGGGACAGCTCTTACTGGGAGTAGTCAAAAGTGCTGGGTGGGTGACTACTCCCCACGTTCCAGGCCGGGTCTAGACTGGCCTATAAAAAACCCAGCCGGCAGTGTGAGCTGGGAGTGATTACCTCTCTCTGACAGAGGAACTCTGGAAATCGCTGGTGTGGGAACTGAGCTCTATGTGTGTTGGGAGGGCAGGCCACCTAAAGCATGCATTTGGACTGCTGGAGGCAGAACCGCCGACAAGGTGACATTTTTGTTATGCACAAACTTTCTACTCGGTGTGAACAAACACCAACCTTGCAAAGAGTGTTTTTGTTTTACCTTATGTGTGAATAAACACGGACATTTGAATTACGAACTTGTACTTTGCCTCTGTACTGCACCCGCTTATCCCAACTACCAGAGCAAATCCCCACAATTGGTGGAGGAGGCGTGCATTTCAGTGAGGCTGGCGTGAAGGCCAAAATATTTTAGTTTTTCCGGGCACGGTTGTATGTCTTACATCAAACCAGCGAGAATACAACCCGTGTCCTTTGACAAAATGGAAGCTGTGATGAAAGCCCTCGTGGAAGCTAACCTGCAACAGCGGGAGGCCAATAAGCAACAGCAGGAAACAAACCAGCTGCTGTTACAACATTTGATGGCTTTACAGGTGGCAGGAGTATCCTAGAGCTTCCACAAAGCCTGGAAAACGGTCCATGCGGTGATCCCCAAGATGACTCCCGCAGACAACGTTGAGACCTATTTAGCGATCTTCGAGGAGTTAGCTGTGAGAGAGAAGCTACCCCGGGAGCAATGGGCTGAGGTTGACGCTCCGTTCCTGGCATCTGGACCTCAGCAGGTGTATTTTGACTTACCGGATGCTCAAGCGGCTGATTACCCGACAGTAAAGGGTGAGATCTTGGCGAGACTGGGGCTGAATGTATTAGTCCAAGCCCAGTGAAACATTAGTGGGAATTTAATCCGGCTGAGCACACGGGGCCCCAGTATTATACCCTATTACACCTGTTGCAAAAATTGCTGCAACCTGACGTGCTGAGTCCCACTGCTATGTTGGACCGTCTGTTGGCTGATGTGTTCTGGAGGGCTTTGCCGTACCCCCTCCAGCACTGGATCGGCCAGGTGTCTCCTGGTAATGACCTTGAAATGGTGGACCTGGTGGAACACTATGAGACTACCAGGAATTTGAAAGGGGGTTTGTTTGGGAGGGGCACAGTCAAGCCCCAGCAATCTCCATCCCAGACCTAGAGACTTGTGCCAACCAAGCCCGCCCGGGGTGTACCCCCCGTAGACCTGGCTCCGATAGTATGCTGGCGGTGTCAAGAGCCTGGCCACGCAAGGGCTGACTGTCCCCATCGGAGCGAACCAATGGAGACTAGCTATGGATACCGCAACTCATTGTACGCCAGGAAGCTGTGTGCATCAGGTATCCCAGAGACTATAGACAATAACCACCTGTGCCAGGTAGACGTGAGAGACACTCTGGCGGTGGCTTTGTTGGACTCAGTGAGTCTGGTGTCCCTGGTAAGAGCTACCCTGGTGCGGCCCGGCGAATATACTGGCCGAAAAATCGGGGTTGTGTGCATACATGGAGATTTAAAGGATTAGTCCAACGCCTTGGTGCCTCTATCCACGGGAGGCGGCAAGTGGACCCACGAGGTGGCCGTTGCCACCACTTTACCTTATGAACTAATAGGGAGAGACTTTCCGGGCTTCCTGGCCCTGTGGCCTCTCTGTAATGTATACTGATGCCCTATAATAAGTCTGGTCATACTGGGGGTTATACTGTAGTTATTTCCTTTTAAAGCTATCACCTAGTATAACTGGATTATGTCCTATAATAATCTGGACATGCTGGGAGTTGTAGTTCTCTCTTCTTAGGCTGGGTTCTCATCACCGTTTAGTTTTCTGTTTTTTGTGCAGGGCTTTTTTCCGTGTAAAATAATGGATCTCAGACGGAAATGGCTCAAACGGATGCCAAATGTGCATAACTAATGCTTGAAATACAGGATCTATTTTTTTCTTTATTTTCTGTTCTTCTGATGGATCAGAAATATGGAAAAATAAACAGCAATGTGAAGCCGGCCTTATACTGTGTAATACCCACTTGTATCCAATAATAGCCTGGACATGCTGGGAGTTGTAGTTCTCAAAATTTTACCTCTCCCTGTGTTGCCCCCTAATTTCCAATAATAACAATCTGGTGATGATTAGTGTTGAGCACGAATATTAGAATAGCAAATTTTTATTGCTAATATCGCCACTACGAGAATTTGTGAATATTTAGAATATAGTTCTATATATTCATTATATTGAATATTCCGATTTTTTTTTCCATCTGAACACGATTCCTCTCTGCTTCTTGCTTGTGGGCCAATGAGATGGAAGCAATGTCAAGTTCACAACAATACATACGCACCAATCAGTAATCTGTAGTCAGACCTGCTAAAATGTAAGGTTGCACGTAGGGCGAAAAAATATTCAAATTACTGCCGATTAACGCAATCGTGAATATATTGGAGCACTTGACTCTATCTGTATATAATGTTATTCTAATGTTCTGCCATGCCAACCATTTTCTACAGTCTCAGGAAACCTATACCAGCTTGAAAAATGTAGCCAAAATAACACACGCCTGTATTTCGCGTTATGAATTTGCATTATGCGATTTTTACATTGCCGATTTTTCGCATTCAATAAAATAATCTCGAATTCTTAAAATTCGCAAATATATAACAAATATTCTAAAAAATTCTAATTCAAATATTAGTGGTGACGAGACTTGTAATTCTCCTGCTATTATAATGCAGGAGCTGAGGTATGTATTAGGCTTTATTAAATATGAAACAGAGTGTACCTTGTATGAAAAATAAGATGTAACTTTTATTTTTCTCTTATTAAAATAAGTGAGTAAAAATTAATGCACACACTTCCTTCATGGAAGAGAAGGAGAAGGGACTATATCATAGTTGGCCCTATTGAGTTCTCCTGTATTTGCGGGGGATCACCTCACAGGACTCTATTTCATTGGAGTGCTTCCCAAACCTCAGCCTAAGTCACATGGCTTGCTGACCCCCAACAATTGGTCTATAGTGGGGAAAGGCTAACAGGCTTTAGTCGGAGCACTCGCCCTGAAAAGGGCAACCCCCAGCTGCTGGAACCTCCGGCCTAAACTAGAAGTCCCCCTCTTCCCTATTGTCTAAGACAGTGCTTCCCAACCAGTGTGCCTCCAGCTGTTGCAAAACTACAACTCCCAGCATGCCTGGACAGCCTTTGGCTGTGCGGGCATGCTGGGAGTTGTAGTTTTGCAACAGCTGGAGGCACACTGGTTGGGAAACACTGGTCTAAGAGCACCATCCGACGCATTTTGCCATGTATAATGGCTCATCCGGGAGATTTTGTGCTACACAGAGCGTCTGTGTAGTGGCAGCGCTTCAGTCTTTATAAAGGCAGTGGCAACCTTTGGTTTGAAATTGCCCCCTTTTATATTCCCCAGACCTCACCCCCCCAATTAGAATTTAGCAAATCCTAGAGCAGTGGGGGAGGTCTGGTTTTTAGCACTTTGGCTGTCTCTATCTTTAAATCATACCCCCCTCAAGCAGCATTCACCAATCCTAGGCGAGCGGGGGAGGTCCGGGAATACATCGCTCAGCTATCCTGACCTGCCCCCCGATCGCTCTGCATTCTGGAGATTACGCGTTGTGGGAGTGGATTTGTTTCCATTGGGGACCTGTAGACACGTCCCCGGCTGAAGTCTTCACCGCTTGCTTTATATTAATACTGCGCTGCCACACTTGTTACAAAGTGGAAGACGATCGCCACTATCTTAATGCTTGCAAACTCCTAGAGAGTAATTTTTACTTGTCAATGTCATGTTATGTAGAACCGTGCATTTAGTGTACTTTCACACTTGAGGCAGAGTGATCCAGCAAGCAGTTCATTTGCTGGAACTGGCTGCTGGATCCCGCAAACAGCTTGCAGACATAAAGCATTTATGGGAGAGGCTTAACTGTGATGAGTGGGTGAAGCGCTTCCCCTGACCTAGCTGGCTGTGTTGTGCCAGAAGCCAGGAGCGAGGGTAAGCCTAGTAGTGGGCAAAAATAAACGAAGAGAGCAGAGTAGTGACCAAAAGCCTTCAAAACCACCCAGAGAGCAAGATTACAAAATGCCTGGGAAATCTCAACATGCGGGTTCGGGATGTATCTCGTGAAGCAAGAAGAGCGCCACCTACCCAAGCATTTAACCCGTGCGCCGAGACCCCGTTTTCGATGCTGAGGGCGCAGCTCCAGTTCAGAGCGAGTGTCCCGTGGTGGCCAGCGGGTTACGACCGAGACCTGGCCAGCGTTATGATGTGGGCCACAAAACTGGATTGATGACAGGGGCCCCTCTGGGGAGGCCATTGCAACGGGGCCAGCAATTGACGGGGGACCATGACTGGGCACCAATCGTTGGAGGTTTTAAAACCTGACCTCCGAGGATGGTCCATGCTGATTGGCCTTCGTGGAAGGGAGCCAGAGGCCACAAAGGTCATGGGCCCAGGACAACTGTCGCACCGGCAACCCCTAACGTTTAGGGGAGGTGCTGGTGAACTCACCTGGCCCGAGGAACCCGCAAAACCCGAGATACACGGCTGCCCTAACAATCAAACTAGGAGAGTGGCCAAAAAGGAAATCCATCCAGCGCGGACGAGAGTCGCCCAAACATCTCACCGGAGACAGGCTGCGCGCCACCTACCCACATGGCGCAGTGCTGTCTCCCCGCTAGGTACAGCTTGATGGTGTTAAATGACAGCCTGAGATTTGCAGTGACAGTGGGCTATGAACGCCAGGGTGTAGGAGACATCGTTCAAGCCACCTGCGGGTGGGACCTTGAAAAAGTTTGGAAACCTTGACGCCGGCTTGGTAGTTTCCTGATGGTACGGGAAAACCTCTGAGCGTTTCAGGCAAATATATTGGATCCTGACCGATTCAGGCAAATGCGAACAACCTGTGGGAAATAAGACCTGAGCGATTTCAGGGAAATACGTGACCTGAGTGAATCAGGAAAATACATAGTAACATAATAACATAGTACATAAGGCCGAAAAAGACATTTGTCCATCCAGTTCGGCCTGTCATCCTGCAAGTTGATCCAGAGGAAGGCAAAAAACCCCTGTGAGGTAGAAGCCAATTTTCCTCATTTCAGGGGAATAAAAAATTCCTTCCCGACTCCAATCAGGCAATCAGAATAACTCCCTGGATCAACGATCTCTCTAGTAGCTATAGCCTGTAAAATTAATACATACACCCTGGAAATACCGACAACCTGAAGAGACAGGAAAATACAAACCTGAGCGATTCAGGGAAATACATGACCTGAGTGATTTCAGGGAAAATACGTAAAACCTGAGCGATTCAGGGGAATACATAAAACCCAAGCGATTCAGGGAAATGAGACCTGGAGTGCGTCAGAAACCCCCCCCCCCCCCTCCCCGGAAACCCCCCAAAAATATATACATATTTCCCCCCTTTTTTTTTTTTATATATATATTTTTTATGGAGGTGCGTAAAGCCGCCACCCGGCTCGACCTTACCTGAAACCTGGCACCGTGGAATAACCAGACACGGAGACGCCCTGTGACACAATTGAGGAAGGATCGAAATTCCGGTGGCCTGAGGCCCTGCTTACCTGAAATAAACTAGCGTTGGTACGAGACCTGGAGAGAGGTGTGATCTGGTGTCACTGGAATGAAGCGACGGAGAACCAGGATGCAGCCTGGGCATCATGGCCAACTGCTGGATGACCCTGAACTGCCAGAATCAGGGCCCGAAGTCGCGCTGCATGCAACAAGACCTGTGGGAAACAGAAATCCAGACGTGCCGGACACGAACCGGGTAACCAGGAACCAGCCGGACCCTGCTGAGAAACCCCCGAGCATTCCAGGCAGACGCATGGAACCTGAGCGATTCAGGCAAATACATTGAATCCTGAGCTTACCTACACCTTTCGGGGAGGATGACAGGTCTGGACGAACCAGGAGACAGAGGTAGGTACGGGCCTGGACGAACCAGGAGACAGAGGTAGGTACGGGCCTGGACGAACCAGGAGACAGAGGTAGGTACGGGCCTGGACGAACCAGGAGACAGAGGTAGGTACGGGCCTGGACGAACCAGGAGACAGAGGTAGGTACGGGCCTGGACGAACCAGGAGACAGAGGTAGGTGCGGGCCTGGGCGAACCAGGAGACAGAGGTAGGTGCGGGCCTGGGCGAACCAGGAGACAGAGGTAGGTGCGGGCCTGGGCGAACCAGGAGACAGAGGTAGGTGCGGGCCTGGGCGAACCAGGAGACAGAGGTAGGTGCGGGCCTGGGCGAACCAGGAGGCAGAGGTAGGTGCGGGCCTGGGCGAACCAGGAGGCAGAGGTAGGTGCGGGCCTGGGCGAACCAGGAGGCAGAGGTAGGTGCGTGCCTGGGCGATCCAGGAGGCAGAGGTAGGTGCGTGCCTGGGCGATCCAGGAGGCAGAGGTAGGTGCGTGCCTGGGCGATCCAGGAGGCAGAGGTAGGTGCGTGCCTGGGCGATCCAGGAGGCAGAGGTAGGTGCGTGCCTGGGCGATCCAGGAGGCAGAGGTAGGTGCGTGCCTGGGCGATCCAGGAGGCAGAGGTAGGTGCGTGCCTGGGCGATCCAGGAGGCAGAGGTAGGTGCGTGCCTGGGCGATCCAGGAGGCAGAGGTAGGTGCGTGCCTGGGCGATCCAGGAGGCAGAGGTAGGTGCGTGCCTGGGCGATCCAGGAGGCAGAGGTAGGTGCGTGCCTGGGCGATCCAGGAGGCAGAGGTAGGTGCGTGCCTGGGCGATCCAGGAGGCAGAGGTAGGTGCGTGCCTGGGCGATCCAGGAGGCAGAGGTAGGTGCGTGCCTGGGCGATCCAGGAGGCAGAGGTAGGTGCGTGCCTGGGCGATCCAGGAGGCAGAGGTAGGTGCGTGCCTGGGCGATCCAGGAGGCAGAGGTAGGTGCGTGCCTGGGCGATCCAGGAGGCAGAAGTAGGTGCGTGCCTGGGCGATCCAGGAGGCAGAGGTAGGTGCGTGCCTGGGCGATCCAGGAGGCAGAAGTAGGTAGTAGATGAGACAGCAGTATATCACGTGAAGCATAGATATATAACATGTGGCACTGTCGCCCATAGAGTAGAAGACTGCGGTGAGCGTATGGTGACCGCTGAATGGGTATGGCGAGTAATGATGGCCTGGACTACTTGTGGTGAGACCCCCGATTTTTTTTTTTTTTTTTTTTTTTTTTTTTTAACCCGTGCTAACCTGGTCCCTTCCAGCCCAGCGGAATGAGGAACCAAGGATGACTGCCTCGCTCCCGCACGGCGGGAGTGCGTATGAAATGGCTGGAGATTGGAACCTACCGATTAACTTGTAGATCTATTTAAATTTCTTTATACAATAAAATAAAATTTTATTATATAAATTTTTTTTTTTTTTTTTATATATTGTAAGAGAATGTCTGGAGTGGTAGTGGATGGAAGATACGTACCACCGGGGGTCGTGGCCCTGGTAGAGTAAGAGCAGGGTGGGTGTCTGTTCCCCACGGACCACCACGGGTGGACAGGTTTCAGTTGTTGGTGTCAGTCTACACTGATCCTGGCAGGTTGGTTATCTCTGGCCTTAGTTGGGTAGGGAAGGAGTTAATCCTTCACTATGCTTGCTGGGTGTGGTCTGCCTGCTACACCCAGGGCTGTGAATATAGGTTTGATGCTCACTGACTGTGGGGCTGCTGATGAAGTGTGGTCTCCTGTCTCACTGCAGGAAGCTGTATGGGAGGCTGATCGCTCGGTCGGGCTGAGCGCTGTAGTCCGCTCGTCTACCAAGGACTGCCCAATTGCTGCAGGCTCAGCGAAGGACCAAAAGAAGGGGATCCTGTGGCCGGAGCCAATCCCCTGTCCAGGCCGACACGTGGCCTGTCTAACTTGCATGAACTTGGACAAACCCACCCCATGACAAGGTGTAGTACTGACCACAGATGTGAGAGACTGTGTGAACAGGCACCAAGACGCCTGCAGCGTTTGGGGATCCTTTGTGGGAGGTGGGGGTTTATGGACATTGCTGTTGTGTTGAATTGCACAGTTTTGATGTGATGCACTGGAGTGAATAAAAGAGCACGGTTTGGACACAAAGCCTGTCTCCTGAGCCTCTATACTGCCACCGCTATCATCTGCCTACCAGAGCAAACCCCCACTATATATATATATATATATATATATATAATTTTTTTTTTTTTTTTGAGGGCATGGCCTGACGTTGCCCGGGGGCTAGATACCCCTGCTTTGGCCGTAGACCTAATGGGAACACTAAATACAATAAAATATATTCACCAGGATCCAGATTTCAGCAGTATAGACACAAGCTTCTGTGACATCATTCTACACTATGAATATATATACTATAAACAAACATCTGCTGATAGCCTGTCTATCATGAAGAAGGATCCACAGGAAAAATGACCCAACAATTAGAGCTTAATTCCCTTAACAAAAGAGTCATGGTGCATAGTGATTTTAACTTTGACAGGGTTTCTGATGTACATTTATGGGCCCAGGCCTGACGGAAGCACTCCAAGCTGGAACGCACGCCGCACACGCGACCAGGCCCAGACCCGGCCGAGGGACTCCGGCGTGCGCTCCAAGCCGGAACGCACGCCGACCACGTGACCCGGCCCATGCCTTGCGGCGGATTTCCGGCGTGCGCTCCACGCTGGAACGCACGCCGGCTTGCAGTGGGGCCTGAGGTGAGGACGGGGAGGCCGTGTGGAGAGGGGGATCTGCGGGCCAGACCCTGCCCCCCCTGCTATCTCGGGAGGAAGTTGGAGGGGAACACAGGGAGGGAACCAAGGAAGGAGACAAGAAGCAATTTGGTGCGGACATGAGAATTGGCACGCGTTCCACGCTGGAACGCATGCCAACTCAGGGAGCCGGGAGTACGTGACCGCGGCTGATGGAGCCCTTGTGGCGCATTGTTTGCGCAAAATTACCTCTCCTGAAGACGTGACGGCAGCGTATGAAAACGAACCGAACCGAACCAGATGAAAGCTACTCACAACATGCACAGATGCAGCACCAGAGCAGGCGACTCCCTATCCAGAATGTGAACAGAAGCGCCCTGAGGAGCTGGAGGCTGGGGCTTAAGAAGGTAATATGCCCCTCCCACAAATTCAGGCTGACTTTTCAGCCTTCCACTTGTAGACGGATCCGGATATGGATTCATCTCACAAATGTATAGCAAATGCGGACCCGTCTCTCCGCTTCTCATGTGGACAGATAGATCAGTCTACCTAATTTTTTTAACACATGCCAGATCTGTCATTGTGGTTTGTTTTTAATGTGGCATCTGCCACTTGCAGGGGTCACATAAATTTAAATTATGATGTTATGTAGCCTGAATGTGTAGTCTTTAACAATGCCTTTCTTTAGTAATGGGGTTTTCACATCTCAGACAATGTGGGCATATAGCTAGGATATGCCCCCATTGTCTGGTGGGTGTGGATCCCACAGCTTGGACCAACAATTATATTGAGAACATAGCACACAAAGTGAAGGAGGGTGCACAGCGCATGTGCAGCCACCATCCATTATTTTAAATTGTTAAGACAAATATAGCCAAGCCCAGCTCAGCTATTTCCATCAGCCTCATAAAAATTTAAAGGAACATGGGTCACACGCTCCAATTCAGTTTTATGAGAAAGATGTGGATAAGCGCCTGGTGGCTGACCTTTAAGTGTGGTTTCAAGAGGTGGGAACCGTAACCTATCATACTATGAGATGAGAATAGCCCTTAATACTTTATCACACAGTATTTTACTTATATATATATATATTTTTTTATATCTTACAGATTCCTGGCAACTGAAAACTCCTTTGCTTCGCTGCACTTCAAGTTCCTGCTGGGAGTCTCTACTATCTCTGGGATAGTCAGCCAAACGTGTCAAATCATATGGCAACATCTCAGGGAAGCGGTGATGCCCACCCCCAAGGTGGTAGATTGGCTACGTATTGCCGAGGGTTTTCAAGATTCTGCGCAGTTTCCAAACTGCCTTGGGGCACTTGATGGCAAACACATACGTGTTAAGAAGCCTGCTCACTCAGGGTCCCGGTACTTTAATTACCAACAGTACTTTTCTGTGGTGCTGTTAGCCTTGGCTGACAGTAATTACAGGTTTGTAATTGTCGATATCGGGGCCTATGGAAGTACATCAGACTCCCGCATCTTTTGTGCCTCCAGAATGGGTGAGCGACTTCGCGCCAATCAGTTAGCCCTACCAGAGCCCAGAACACTACCCGGATCAGCAGGTCCCCCTGTTCCATTTGTAATCGTGGCTGATGAAGGGTTTGCATTATCACCCAATATGATGCGGCCCGTCCCCAGGCGCGATTTAGACAACCAAAAGCGCATATTCAACTACCGACTGACTCGTGCCCGTCGGTTTGTTGAGTGCGCATTTGGTATACTTTCTGCTAAGTGGAGAGTATTTATGTCGTCAATACAAATGGATCTGGAAAATGTCACCCTGGTGATCCAAGCTTGTGTAGTTTTACACAATTTCACCAGGATCCACGATGTGACCATGGATGCTGAACTGCTTCAAAACTTGACTACCACACCAGTCAATTTTGAACAAGTCCGACATGGAAGACCTGGAACAGCTGGACTAGCTGTCCGGGAACGCTATGCGGACTACTTTTGCAGTCCAGAGGGAGCATTGTCGTGGCAGATGGATGCCATCCGTGGCGGTCGTTAATTTCATCTGGTCTCTGGGTTCAAATTTGAAAAATTTAAACAATTTTTTTAGTTAGTTAGTTCCTTTTTTTATTTTTAGTGATAGTTTAGGGACTCGCAAGGTAATGTGGACCCTTGACGTGGGCTTGCGAGCTGGGGTATTATTTAAAAAAATTTAAATTTAAAAATGTATTAAAACTTTTCATGGCCTATATGCAATTTTTAAAATAAAATAAAAATAGACCATGAAATATTTTAATATAAATTTACTCTAATTTTCAGAGTTTTAATTTGGCAAAATTAAAAAAATACCCTCTAATATCACATTCAACTTATATTTTAATAATGTTTTTTCTAAAATTATTTTTTTGGGGGGATTTTAAAGACAAGCTCCTTTGTATATAATAACTATTCCTAATATTACACTTGAATGCAATTGGACCTGACACTTGGATAGTGAGTTCGTAAAACTTTTTATTTTTTGTCACAAGTTAGCGGAAAATGATGATTTTTTTTTTTCCTTACAAAGTCTCATATTCCACTAACTTGTGGCAAAAAATGTCTGAATGAAGTCTTACAGGGGGGTGATCAATGACAGGGGGGTGATCAGGGAGTAATAAGGGGTTAATAAGTGACCCGGGGGGGGGGGGGGGGTGTAGTGTAGTGTGGTGCTTGGTGCTACTTATTACAGAGCTGCCTGTGTCCTCTGGTGGTCTATCCAAGCAAAAGGGACCACCAGAGGACCAGGTAGCAGGTATATTAGATGCAGTTATCAAAACAGCGTCTAATATACCTGTTAGGGGTTAAAAAAAAAGCTTCTACAGCCTGCCAGCGAACGATCGCCGCTGGCAGGCTGTAGATCCATTCGCTTACCTTCCGATCCAGGAGGAATAACAGGGCTGCCGCCAGGATGCGATCCTGCGTACGACGGTCCTGTAGCGGTTAATAAAGACTGACACAATTTAATTGATTTGGAAAAACTTTTTATAAAACTATAAATAATTTTTTTTTAATCACAAATCAAAAAGTTCACGAGTGTATGGACCACTTCCCCTGCGAACTATCGAAGCAAATGTAGAACTGCTTTGCATTGTTTGAGCAGGCATAGGAATCTGTGACATACTTGTTGCAGACGGTATATTGGATCTTGTTTGCGATCGAATCTGTGCCTGTCGCATTTTTTCCTGATCAACATACTGGATCATGTCGAGGGGCATGTTATCCCCCTCAAATATATACAGTACAGAGGACATAACATTTAGTACCATCATATGGCGGTCTTCTGGTATTCGAGATAAACCAACTGACAGTGAACGTAACATTTTTTCCTCTTGTGTATCAGATTTGTTTTTGTTTAAGTACTCAAAAACTTGAGAGTCAATATAGTCTCTTCTGGCCATCTCAGAGGGAGCTTGTTGATTACTGCCTCCCCTCCTTTTGCTTTGACGCTGAGTAGGCTGTTGAGGAGAAGTTTCCTGGTTACTTTCCTCATCTGGTCTTGGAACATCCTCCATTTCTACAGCAGCTGTTGAACATGATGGTGGTGGTGTCAGATTATCTATATCAGTTGAAGAGTCACCTTCAGCCTCCAGATTATCCACAGTACTAATTAAAGAAAAAAATTATAGTAGAAAAAAAAACTATTATACATTTTTGAAAAAAAAAAACAATACTTACGGTCGCAGGTCCATTATAGGTAAAAGAAACTGTAAATCCTTGGTGTATAGATATGGTTGTTTTTTTTTGTTTCCCATCGCCGCTATGACCTTTGTTGGCATTGAACTCACGGCGAAACTGATCACGACATGAATTTCATTTTGTTTTTAGTCTTTTTACTGCAAAAAAATTAATACATTTTGATTTACTATATTATTTATCCGTTATTTATTACTATGTCACTTTAGTTAAAAAAAAATAAATATATTCACCTTACAACTAGAGTTGAGCGAACACCTGGATGTTCGGGTTCGAGAAGTTCGGCCGAACTTCCCGGAAATGTTCGGGTTCGGGATCCGAACCCGATCCGAACTTCGTCCCGAACCCGAACCCCATTGAAGTCAATGGGGACCCGAACTTTTCGGCACTAAAACGGCTGTAAAACAGCCCAGGAAAGGGCTAGAGGGCTGCAAAAGGCAGCAACATGTAGGTAAATCCCCTGCAAACAAATGTGGATAGGGAAATGAATTAAAATAAAAATTTAATAAATAAAAATTAACCAAAATCAATTGGAGAGAGGTCCCATAGCAGAGAATCTGGCTTCCCGTCACCCACCACTGGAACAGTCCATTCTCAGATATTTAGGCCCCGGCACACAGGCAGAGGAGAGAGGTCCCGTAACAGAGAATCTGGCTTCATGTCAGCAGAGAATCAGACTTCATATCATAGCAGAGAATCAGGCTTCACGTCACCCACCACTGCAACAGTCCATTTTCATAAATTTAGGCCCAGCACCCAGGCAGAGGAGAGAGGTCCCGTAACAGAGGATCTGGCTTCATGTCAGCAGAGAATCAGTCTGCATGTCATAGCAGAGAATCAGGCTTCACGTCAGCCACCACTGCAACAGTCCATTGTCATAAATTTAGGCCCAGCACCCAGGCAGAGGAGAGAGGTCCAGTAACAGACAATCTGGCTTCATGTCAGCAGAGAATCAGGCTTCACGTCAGCCACCAGTGCAACAGTCCATTGGCATATATTTAGGCCCAGCACACAGGCAGAGGAGAGAGGTCCCGTAACAGAGGATCTGGCTTCATGTCAGCAGAGAATTAGTCTGCATGTCATAGCAGAGAACGAGGCTTCACGTCAGCCACCACTGCAACAGTCCATTGGCATATATTTAGGCCCAGCACCCAGGCAGAGGAGAGAGGTCCCGTAACAGACAATCTGGCTTCATGTCAGCAGAGAATCAGTCTTCATGTCATAGCAGAGAATCAGGCTTCACGTCACCCACCACTGCAACAGTCCATTGTCATAAATTTGGGCCCAGCACCCAGGCAGAGGAGAGAGGTCCCGTAACAGAGGATCTGGCTTCATGTCAGCAGAGAATCAGTCTGCATGTCATAGCAGAGAATCAGGCTTCACGTCACCCAACATTGGAACAGTCCATTGGCATATATTTAGGCCCCGGCACCCAGACAGAGTAGAGGTTCATTCAACTTTGGGTAGCTTCGCAATATAATGGTAAAATGAAAATAAAAATAGGATTGAATGAGGAAGTGCCCTGGAGTCCAATAATATACGGTTAAGGGGAGGTAGTTAATGTCTAATCTGGACAAGGGACGGACAGATCCTGTGGGATCCATGCCTGGTTCATTTTTATGAACGTCAGCTTGTCCACATTGGCTGTAGACAGGCGGCTGCGTTTGTCTGTAATGACGCCCCCTGCCGTGCTGAATACACGTTCAGACAAAACGCTGGCCGCCGGGCAGGCCAGCACCTCCAAGGCATAAAAGGCTAACTCTGGCCACGTGGACAATTTAGAGACCCAGAAGTTGAATGGGGCCGAACCATCAGTCAGTACGTGGAGGGGTGTGCACATGTACTGTTCCACCATGTTAGTGAAATGTTGCCTCCTGCTAACACGTTGCGTATCAGGTGGTGGTGCAGTTAGCTGTGGCGTGTTGACAAAAGTTTTCCACATCTCTGCCATGCTAACCCTGCCCTCAGAGGAGCTGGCCGTGACACAGCTGCCTTGGCGACCTCTTGCTCCTCCTCTGCCTTGGCCTTCCACTTGTTCCCCTGTGACATTTGGGAATGCTCTCAGTAGCGGGTCTACCAACGTGCGCTTGTACTCGCGCATCTTCCTATCACGCTCCAGTGCAGGAAGTAAGGTGGGCACATTGTCTTTGTAGCGTGGATCCAGCAGGGTGGCAACCCAGTAGTCCGCACAGGTTAAAATGTGGGCAACTCTGCTGTCGTTGCGCAGGCACTGCAGCATGTAGTCGCTCATGTGTGCCAGGCTGTCCAGGGGTAAGGACAAGCTGTCCTCTGTGGGAGGCGTATCGTCATCGTCCTGCCTTTCCCCCCAGCCATGCACCAGTGATGGACCCGAGCTGCGTTGGGTGCCACCCCGCTGTGACCATGCTTCATCCTCATCCTCCTCCACCTCCTCCTCATCCTCGTCCTCCTCGTCCTCCAGTAGTGGGCCCTGGCTGGCCACATTTGTACCTGGCCTCTGCTGTTGCCAAAAACCTCCCTCTGAGTCACTTCGAAGAGACTGGCCTGAAAGTGCTAAAAATGACCCCTCTTCCTCCTCCTCCTCCTCCTCCTGGGCCACCTCCTCTTCCATCATCGCCCTAAGTGTTTTCTCAAGGAGACATAGAAGTGGTATTGTAACGCTGATAACGGCGTCATCGCCACTAGCCATGTTGGTGGAGTACTCGAAACAGCGCAACAGGGCACACAGGTCTCGCATGGAGGCCCAGTCATTGGTGGTGAAGTGGTGCTGTTCTGTAGTGCGACTGACCCGTGCGTGCTGCAGCTGAAACTCCACTATGGCCTGCTGCTGCTCGCACAGTCTGTCCAGCATGTGCAAGGTGGAGTTCCAACTGGTGGGCACGTCGCATATGAGGCGGTGAGCGGGAAGGCCGAAGTTACGCTGTAGCGCAGACAGACGAGCAGCAGCAGGATGTGAACGCCGGAAGCGCGAACAGACGGCCCGCACTTTATGCAGCAGCTCTGACATGTCGGGGTAGTTGTGAATGAACTTCTGCACCACCAAATTCAGCACATGCGCCAAGCAAGGGATGTGCGTCAAATTGGCTAGTCCCAGAGCTGCAATGAGATTTCGCCCATTATCACACACCACCAGGCCGGCTTGAGGCTCACCGGCAGCAACCACTCGTCGGTCTGTTGTTCAATACCCCGCCACAACTCCTGTGCGGTGTGGGGCCTGTCCCCCAAACATATGAGTTTCAGAATGGCCTGCTGACGTTTACCCCGGGCTGTGCTGAAGTTGGTGGTGAAGGTGTGTGGCTGACTGGATGAGCAGGTGGAAGAAGAGGAGGAGGAGGAAGCCGAGAAGGTGGAGGTGGCAACAGGAGGCAAAGAATGTTGCCCTGCGATCCTTGGCGGCGGAAGGACGTGCGCTAAACAGCTATCCGCCTGGGGCCCAGCTGCCACTACATTTACCCAGTGTGCAGTTAGGGAGATATAGCGTCCCTGGCCGTGCTTACTGGTCCACATATCTGTGGTTAGGTGGACCTTGCTACAGATGGCGTTGCGCAGTGTACACTTGATTTTATCGGATACTTGGTTGTGCAGGGAAGGCACGGCTCTCTTGGAGAAGTAGTGGCGGCTGGGAACAACATACTGTGGGACAGCAAGCGACATGAGCTGTTTGAAGCTGTCTGTGTCCACCAGCCTAAATGACAGCATTTCATAGGCCAGTAGTTTAGAAATGCTGGCATTCAGGGCCAGGGATCGAGGGTGGCTAGGTGGGAATTTATGCTTTCTCTCAAATGTTTGTGAGATGGAGAGCTGAACGCTGCCGTGTGACATGGTTGAGACGCTTGGTGACGGAGGTGGTGGTGGTGTTGGTGGTACATCCCCTGTTTGCTGGGCGGCAGGTGCCAACGTTCCTCCAGAGGAAGAGGCCGAGGCGGCAGCAGCAGAAGAGGTAGCAGGGGGAGCCTGAGTGACTTCCTTGGTTTTAAGGTGTTTACTCCACTGCAGTTCATGCTTTGCATGCAGGTGCCTGGTCATGCAGGTTGTGCTAAGGTTCAGAACGTTAATGCCTCGCTTCAGGCTCTGATGGAACAGCGTGCAAACCACTCGGGTCTTGTCGTCAGCACATTGTTTGAAGAAGTGCCATGCCAGGGAACTCCTTGAAGCTGCCTTTGGGGTGCTCGGTCCCAGATGGCGGCGGTCAGTAGCAGGCGGAGTCTCTCTGCGGCAGGTGTTCTGCTTTTGCCCACTGCTCCCTCTTTTGCTACGCTGTTGGCTCGGTCTCACCACTGCCTCTTCCTCCGAACTGTGAAAGTCAGTGGCACGACCTTCATTCCATGTGGGGTCTAGGACCTCATCGTCCCCTGCATCGTCTTCCACCCAGTCTTGATCCCTGACCTCCTGTTCAGTCTGCACACTGCAGAAAGACGCAGCAGTTGGCACCTGTGTTTCGTCATCATCAGAGACATGCTGAGGTGGTATTCCCATGTCCTCATCATCAGGAAACATAAGTGGTTGTGCGTCAGTGCAGTCTATGTCTTCCACCGCTGGGGAAGGGCTAGGTGGATGCCCTTGGGAAACCCTGCCAGCGGAGTCTTCAAACAGCATAAGAGACTGCTGCATAACTTGAGGCTGAGACAGTTTCCCTGGTATGCATGGGGGTGATGTGACAGACTGATGGGGTTGGTTTTCAGGCGCCATCTGTGCGCTTTCTGCAGAAGACTGGGTGGGAGATAATGTGAACGTGCTGGATCCACTGTCGGCCACCCAATTGACTAATGCCTGTACCTGCTCAGGCCTTACCATCCTTAGAACGGCATTGGGCCCCACCATATATCGCTGTAAATTCTGGCGGCTACTGGGACCTGAGGTAGTTGGTACACTAGGACGTGTGGATGTGGCAGAACGGCCACGTCCTCTCCCAGCACCAGAGGGTCCACTAACACCACCACGACCATGTCCACGTCCGCGTCCCTTACTAGATGTTTTCCTCATTGTTATGGTTCACCACAACAACAAAAATATTATTTGGCCCAATGTATTGTATTCAAATTCAGCGGGATATAAATTTGAGGCCTAGTATTTAGGCGCTGGGTGACCGGTATGGATTTAGTGACAGAATTAGACTTGGAAATGCACAGAAGCGTGTGTGTGAAGTTATTCTGAATGACCCTATGTGCACCTTGAATATTATATACCCTTTTAGGGATAGATTTCAAATAGCTCTGATATAGCAGAAACCACTAAATTATGAAATTGCTAAATTGGGAATTGTATTTCAACCCTGAACAAAAAATGTGCTTTGACGGACACTAAATAACTTGCCCAGCCACAACAGTACAGCGGTAACGACAGATTTAGCGGGATATAAATTTGAGGCCTAGTATTTAGGCGCTGGGTGACCGGTATGGATTTAGTGACAGAATTAGACTGGGATATGGCCAAAAAATAACCACACTATTGCTGGTTAAATGCACTTGGTGACGGGCGCAGCTTGCCCCTGATGTAGTATATGGCCAAAAAATGAACAGACTATTGCTGGTTAATTGCACTTGATGTCACAGCTTGACCAACCACACTACTGAGGGTTAAATGCACTTGGTGACGGGCGCAGCTTGCCCCTGATGTAGTATATGGCCAAAAAATGAACAGACTATTGCTGGTTAAATGCACTTGGTGACGGGCGCAGCTTGCCCCTGATTTAGTATATGGCCAAAAAATGAACAGACTATTGCTGGTTAAATGCACTTGGTGTGATAGCTTGACCAACCACACTACTGAGGGTTAAATGCACTTGGTGACGGGCGCAGCTTGCCCCTGATTTAGTATATGGCCAAAAAATGAACAGACTATTGCTGGTTAAATGCACTTGGTGTGACAGCTTGACCAACCACACTACTGAGGGTTAAATGCACTTGGTGACGGGCGCAGCTTGCCCCTGATGTAGTATATGGCCAAAAAATGAACAGACTATTGCTGGTTAAATGCACTTGGTGACGGGCGCAGCTTGCCCCTGATTTAGTATATGGCCAAAAAATGAACAGACTATTGCTGGTTAAATGCACTTGGTGTGATAGCTTGACCAACCACACTACTGAGGGTTAAATGCACTTGGTGACGGGTGCAGCTTGCCCCTGATGTAGTATATGGCCAAAAAATAAACAGACTATTGCTGGTTAAATGCACTTGGTGTGACAGCTTCACCCTGATGTAGGCTTTAGCCAAAAAACAACCACACCATTGAGGGTTAAATGCACTTGGTGACAGGCGCAGCTTGCCCCTGATGTAGTATATGGCCAAAAAATAAACAGACTATTGCTGGTTAAATGCACTTGGTGTGACAGCTTCACCCTGATGTAGGCTTTAGCCAAAAAACAACCACACCATTGAGGGTTAAATGCACTTGGTAGCAGCTTGTGCTGGCGCACCACAAGACACAAAATGGCCGCCGATCACCCCAGAAAAATGTGACTGACAAACGGTCTGGGCAGCCTAAAAACAGTGAGCAATTGAGTATCAGCAGCTCAATGACCCACAGCTGCAGATCGATCAATAATCAAGTCCTTTGGAGGAGTTAATCTGCCTAATCTCGCCCTACTGTCGCAGCCGCAACCTCTCCCTACGTTAATCAGAGCAGAGTGACGGGCGGCGCTATGTGACTCCAGCTTAAATTAGAGGCTGGGTCACATGGTACTCTGGCCAATCACAGCCATGCCAATAGTAGGCATGGCTGTGATGGCCTCTTGGGGCAAGTAGTATGACGCTTGTTGATTGGCTGCTTTGCAGCCTTTCAAAAAGCGCCAAGAAAGCGTCACAAAAGCGCCAAGAAAGCGACGAACACCGAACCCGAACCCGGACTTTTACGAAAATGTCCGGGTTCGGGTCCGTGTCACGGACACCCTAAAATTCGGTACGAACCCGAACTATACAGTTCGAGTTCGCTCATCCCTACTGAAAACCTCTCCACTGCTGATCCTTCCTCATTAGATATTCCTGAGTCCAGGGGCGACCAAGAAAGGTGGATTAAGCTCCAGTCCGAAAGTAGAGTCCTCAGTAAACTGCTCGACTTCCTTACCAGTGGGAGAACTCCTGAGAGAGTCTGCAGGAAGAGTGCAGACCCAGAACTAGTGAGACTGTGGAGACATCGCCACCAACTTTTCCTCCAAAAGGGCCTGTTGCTTAGGAGGAGCCTGGATCCAGTGTCCTGTGATAGGATATATCAGATCCTCATACCACGTTGAGATGCCAGTCTGGTGTTAGAGATGTATCACAACCAGTCCGGACACTTCGGCGTGCAGAAGACTGAGGCCACCATTCGCAGAAGATTCTATTGGATCGGGATGGGAGAAGACATTGAGAAATGGTGCCGAGAATGCACTGCCTGTGCTGTGGGGCGAAGTGAACGCCATGACCAGAGGGTGGTGGAGCATCAAAGACGCCTCCTCAATGCTAAGGAGATTGTTCAGGACTGGAGCGCATGGAGAATGCCCGGGAACGACAGAAAAGAGACTATGACCTGGCTGCTCATGCGGAACCTCTAGCTCTAGGATACATGGTGTGGTTGAAGAACAACCATCGAACCAGTAAATTGGAAAGTAAGTGGGAAAGGATCCCCTATGTCATTTCTGCCATTCCTAATGCTGAGGCTCACATTTACCAAATCTCCAGAGAAGGTAAAGGCTCCCAAGTTGTACATAGAAACCGTTTAAAGCCTTGTACAGAAGGAGAACCTGCAACAGAGGACATTGAGCCGGAGCTTCCTGAGCCCAAATTGCCAGCTCCACCTGTTGATCCTATGCAGGCTGTTGAGAACTTGATACATGATAAAGATCCACTTCATTGGTTTCTCACGCCCTGGTTAAACTTGGTGGTACCAGCTCCGGTTCCTTCTCCACAGGACAACTTGTCCCAGAGAACACCTGAAGTAGCCCCAGAGCCTGTGGGCTCCTCTGACCTTCCTGAGCCAAGGCAGGAAGAACCTCTGCCAGTAAGGAGATCCACGCGGTCTACTAAGGGGCACCCACCTGTGAGATTTGGGGACTACATTATGGGCCCCGGTAGCCCCTCACGGGAAACCCCTGTTTAATCTTCTACAAGCCTGGGTACGGACTCATTTTTTATTCTTTGAGCCTCCAGGGGCTTATGTTATATTTGCATTTTATATGGACTATTATTATGGACTATCCTGGTTATCCTTGATCCGCTGTGCCAGGTCAGTGTCCCCTGTTCCCTTATACTATCCTGAGAGAAGAGAACAACGCCCCTATTCACCGCATTTTCCAGTGGAACTGCTTGATATGTTTATGCTGCTAAAGTGGTAATTGCTGTATATGCCTGTTTGTCGTTTTGTCTTTCAGGTTGCAGTTTCCAGCTGGGCGGACCCCTTTATGTTGCGCCGAGGACGGGCAACGTCATAGCGCGGGGGTATGTAGTGTCCCACTAGGTAAAGGTGGGCACTACACAAGGGTTAACATGTCTATTGCATTAATGTGATGTTGTATGTTCATTTTCCCTGTGTTATCTGGGTATAAGGCCTGTTAGGGTGTAGTTCAGCCTCCTAGACGTTAGAGGGAGCTAGAGAGCCCTGAGTATATATAGGTAGGCCCAGACAGGGAAGAGTTAGTGCAGTCCAGGTGGCTAGAAGTGAAGCCTAGTCAGCCTGAAGTTCCTGAGTCTATGTTTAGCTCAGAAGAGACACCCCAGTAGAAGAGCTTGCCTCCTGGGAGAAACCTGCAGTACCCTTAAGCCAAGCAGCACCAGTGTATCCAGTTAGACACAAGTAAGCTGAAGGGCAGAAGGACTATAAATACAGTGCAAGGATAAATACGGGAGGGAGATTATTTGCCAAGGATAAAAGCCAGCATTTAGGCAGACGAGCCTTGGAATACAGCCAGCCAGTATAACTGTGAAATAGTGCAGCCTGGGCTGGGAAGTGTGGATATATTACCCTCCGAGTATCTTGCCAAGATTATACCTGCCAGTATTGAAATTAAGCCTGCTTGTGAAGCCTTTGATGCAAGGGACTGTATTTACCACCTTATTGTATAAAGTTGGACTGTTCCAAGTAAAGCAAAGTTTGGTTCACCGCAACTTGTGTTCCTCACTTATTACTGCTAGAAACCGGTGTGCCACGGTACAGGCACTGGCGTCACGATCCTTAAAGGGACCTTGCCCCAGGCACTCAAAACACCCAGGGCACCTCATCCACCATCTGGTCTGGTCCATACATACAGAGTGTGCCCCAGAGGAATTTTGTGTCAGCCTCTCCTTCACTGCCGCATGCCTGCCCAGGGTTCTCCTACAAACAGTGAGTAACCCTCGTTTGCCCATAACCGTGACCTCACTTCGCAATACCCTGCAGGTCTGGCATGCTGCACTTGGCAACGCCAGGGAACTCCTTGGAGCTGGCTTTGGTGTGCTCAGTCCCTGGGTGCGGGGGGCAGTAGCAGGTGTATTGACTAGGGGACAGCCACTCTGCTTTTGCACCCTGCTCCCTCTTTTGCTGTGCGGATGGCGCTGTGTGACCACCACCTGTTCCTCTGAACTGCACACGTCACTCACATGACTTTGATTCCATGTGGGGTCTAGGACCTTATCATCCTCCACATCATCTTCCACCCACTCTTTACCACTGCCCTCCTTGCCAGTCTGCACATGGCAGAAACCGCAGTGCTTGGCACCTGTGTTTTGTCATTATCATCAGAGGCGTGCTGCAGTGGTCCTCCAATGTCCACATCCTGAAACATAAGTGGTTAAGCATCAGTGCACGCAATCTTTTCCTCTTCTGGGGCAGGGCTATGTGGACGGCCCTTGGAAACCCTGCTAGCAGAGTCATCAAAAATCATAAGAGACTGCTGCGTGACTTGGGGCTCAGACTGCTTGGCTGATTTGCAAGGAGGCGAAAGACTGATGGCCATGGGCTGCAGGTGCCAACTCTGCAGTTTCAGCAGGAGACTGGGTGGGAGACAATGTGAAGGAACTGGAGGCACTGTCAGCCACCCAATCTACTATCGCCTCTACTTGCTCTGGCCTCACCATTCATACACCGGTATTCGGGCCTGCAAAATAGCGCTGAACATTCTGTCACCTACGTGCACCTGAAGAAGGTGTTCCATTTGGGCGTGTAGCTGGCACAGATCGACCACGTCCTCTCCCTGCAACAGGAACTCCACCAACCCCAGCAGCTCCACGACCAGGGCCATGTCCCTTATTTGATGCCCTTCTCATTCTTTAAGGTCACCCACTGAACTAACAGACAGATTAACTATATTACTTTCCCTGTCACGTATGCAGTGCACGTGTATCTCACACCAAAAATGTGTATATGTCACCGGCCAAACTAACAGTCAGATTAACTAACTTCTCATTCTTTGAGGTCACCCACTGAACTAACAGACAAATTAACTAGTATTAAGGCTGGTTACAGCCTGCATTTGTGGGCGGGGCTGCCGGCTACTTATTCCCACGCGACCTCACCTCCAGGACGGTCGCTTCAGGCAGGCTCGTTCATCCCGCTTCGTCACTTCCGGTTTGCGGACGCGTCACTTCCGGGTAAGTCTCGGCTCGCTTGGCTGCCTCGAGGCGTGCGGCAGCATCCGTCCACGGCCCGGTCGGTCTCCCTCTTCTCTCCGGCGCAAGGGGAACCTCTTCTCTTCAGGTCTGTGTTTCTCAGCAGGGTTCGGCGATACCGGCGTCGGCGGCTCTCTAAGTGGGGGCGATCCGTTCCACGGTCATCACATTCATGTTCACCCAGCTGTGCGCTTGATTATGTTGTGTATTTCTCTCAGCAGGATGTAATTTTCAGTGTATTGTATGGGAAACTCATAGCACTGCAGTCCTCTTATATTGAGGATAGCGAAGTATTTTCTGCATCCTCCTTAAAAGAAGATACATAGACATTAGCAGACCATTCAGTAAGGCAGTCGATTGCCTGTTACTTCTTGTGAGTTTCTGACATACATATCCCCAGCCACAATGATTCAGTTGACGCAGAGCTGGGGAATGATATAAAAAAAAAAAAAAAAAAGCGCTCTGTTTATTTTGTGAATGTGGGTTCTCCAGCAGTTTCACTGATCAATTCCTGTTGTGCCGCCCTCCTGTGTGCATTGGCACCTCCGCATCGCATGCTACCCTCCTGTGCCCTGGTTTGTGGCGCGGCGGTGGTGTCGCCTCCCGCGCGCGCCTGGTCGGCTCCACTTACCACCTCCTTTTCTGGGCACTTTTCGTGGTTTGGTGGCGTGGGCTGCCCTCCGTGCTCGGGTCCCTGGCATAGCGGCCGCGCCGCCCCTTTGGGCACAGGCATGTGGCTCTGCCGGCTTCCCGGCCCGGCGCATATGTGGAGGGGGGCGGCAGTTCACTTAGTCGGGCCTTCCCTTCTGGGTCGCAATGCTGCTTCCGGTGTCATTTTGCGAGCTCATTGTCATACTTGGGTGCTGATACGTTTTTCCCCAATAGGAGCAGGATCGCGGCTAAGCTTGTCCAGTCTTCCCGTTCAGCCGGGTAGCTGTTCATCAAGTTCCTGGGTTCCTCAGGTATCTTATACATGTTGTTTCACTATTGCTACAGTATCGTTTTGCTCCCACTCGCCATACGTAGTCTACCTGGACCGCCCAGGCTCGCTTGTCTCTTTCCTCCTGGATCTCCCAGGCTCATGTCTTTTGGTCTTCCTGGTTCACTCAGGCTCATCTTCTTGCTGTCATCCTGGATCGCCCAGGCCCGCTCTATCTCTGTCGTCCTGGATCGCCCAGGCCCGCTCTGTCTCTGTCGTCCTGGATCGCCCAGGCCCGCTCTGTCTCTGTCATCCTGGATCGTCCAGGCCCGCTCTGTCTCTGTCGTCCTGGATCGCCCAGGCCCTCTCTGTCGTCCTGGATCGCCCAGGCCCGCTCTGCCTCTGTCGTCCTGGATCGCCCAGGCCCGCTCTGTCTCTGTCGTCCTGGATCGCCCAGGCCCGCTCTGTCTCTGTCGTCCTGGATCGCCCAGGCCCGCTCTGTCTCGGTCATCCTGGATCGCCCAGGCCCGCTCTGTCTCTGTCGTCCTGGATCGCCCAGGCCCGCTCTGTCTCTGTCGTCCTGGATCGCCCAGGCCCGCTCTGCCTCTGTCCACCCATTCACATTCTTTATAGGCACTTCTGAGCACGCCAGGTCCACCCAGTGACGCCTCTTCAGTCAACCCCGGCTGCCAGGGTAACTTTCCTTCCCGGACCGCCAGGTCCTTTTCTCGCCTCCCTTTTCCTGCGTCACGTGGGTCCCACTTCGGTCACGACACACTTCCATTCTAAGAGTGTTCACCCAACTCATCCAGGTCCTTCAAGCAGGCACCAGAGGCGTTCAGTTCCTCTTCTCGCCTGGTCACCCACCCCGCCCTCGGCACCCCTAGGTCTTCCTGTCCCTTCAGCTCTCCCAAAAGCGGTGTTCATTCGTGCCTATCTTGCTTATGTCCGCAGGTTATTATTTTTCCCCGTACTCTCTCCAGTACCCTCCGTAGCAAGGTCCAGTTCTGTGCATTCGGGTAGGGTCACGTTTCCTTCTCGCCTCTCTCCTCGTTTCATGCCAATCCTTGGTTGCATTTAAAAAAAAATTTTTTTTTTTTTTTTTTTTTTCTCTCTCTCTCCCCATCTGTCGTTTTGACGCTTCTTTAACAGGTGCGAGATGTCCCAACCATCCGATATTGAGGACTCCCTCTCGGGCCCCGGCTCATCAGTTTCAGGGCACGCTGGTAGCCCATCACTCAGGCGTTGGACTGTCCCTAAACTCATCGCCGAGTTGAGTAAGAGAGGTATTCCCCATCCAGCTTCGGCCCGGAAGGCGGAGCTCTATCGCCTCCTGAGGACAGAGCAAGGGAGCGGCAGTTCGCAGTCCTCCCTCTCATCTATCCAACTGTCGCTGAATCAGCTACAAGCCACCATAAGCGGCCTCGTCGGTTCTTTGGCGGATGTCCAATCCAGAGTCACAGAGCTGGAATCACGCGGTCCAGTGGATCCCCCGGCTGCTATCTCGGCGGTCGTGCCCTCGTCCTCTCCAGGAGCCAGTATTGGGTACGCTCAGTGCTGGTCCTGTCGTGGCCCCAGCCCACTTTGTTCCCGAAGCCATCAAAAAGGACATTTTAGCTGGGAAGGACGTCAACTTGGCGTCCATCCTAATAGCTTCCCAAGATGTGGCTGAGAACAGAGTCATCAATTGCGGGGAGGTTGCAGTACTACTCAGGGCCAAAGATGCCCGCCTGAATAGAAAGCTTTCTATTCCGGAGTTTGTGCTGGCATTTAGCCTTTACCGCGATGTGGTCTGCTCAGCCCACCCGCTCAGGCGGGAGGAACTGGACACTTATCTGTACCGGCTGACGGACCTAGGATACAAATATGGTGGCGCCAACTTTTACGATTATCATCGTTCATTTTCCGCCAAGGCCGCGGCAGCCTTAGTCCAGTTTCAGTTTGTTACCAACTGGGCTATATTGGACATGGAGCTCTTTTTCCGACACTTCGCCGGGCTGAGAGCTCCCACCTGCACGACGTGCCAGTCCATCTCGCACACGGCCGACTGGTGTCCCTTGCTGGCCACTCCAGGTCTGGACCGGGCCCTCCCGGGTCCTTCTGGCCTAAGAAGCCAGCCGTCCGTGGACAAGTTGGGCAGGCCCATTGTGTTTCTTGGGCAGAGCCAAGTATGCAACAATTTTAATGCAGGAGGGTGCGGCTTTGGTAGCTGCAGAGCTCTACACGTTTGCTCGCTGTGCTTCAGGGCTCACCCCCGTTCTTCCTGCCCGAAAAAATCCTCAAAGCCATGACTAGCCGACATCAACATCGAATTGTTGGCTGTTCTCTTGCAGGAACACCCCGATCAGCATTTGGTCCAGTTTCTCCTTTCAGGATTCAGGAGGGGTTTCCACACTGGGTTGATTGCCCTCCCTCTTGAGTCCTGGGAGGGGAAAAACCTGCAGTCGGCCTTGCACGACCCGGGGGCAGTCGATAGTCTGTTGTTGACGGAGGTCCAAAAAGGGTTCCTGCTGGGCCCATTTGATTTAATCCCCTTTGCTACCTGGAGGATTAGCCCAATCGGGTTAGTCTCCAAGCAATCTTCAAATAAAAAAAGGTTAATTTACGACCTGTCTGCGCCCCACATGTCCTCCACACCCAGCTTGAATTCTCTGATCCCATCAGAAGAATTCACCATGTCCTATTCCACCATAGGGGAAGCCATCAAATTCATCTTGCAGTTAGGAAGAGGGGCCCTTCTTGCTAAAGCGGACATAGCGGACGCTTTCAAGCTGCTTCCCATTGCTCCTCATCTTTGGGGTTTCTATGGCATCAAGTGGGATCATCAGTATTACTTTGCCAATAGACTCACCTTTGGCTCCAAGAGCAGTCCTTGGTTGTTCGACCAGTTCGCGGGCGCCCTGCACTGGATCTTGGGTCACCACGGGGGCCTGGACAGGGTCATTCACTACCTCGACGACTACTTAATCGTCCAAGACCCCCGGGGTGATGCCTCCGGGCTGGACATCCTCCTCCAGCTGTTTTCCAGTCTCCAGGTTCCAGTCGCCACTTCCAAGACCGAGGGCCCTAGCACGAGGGTCACCTTCCTGGGCATAGTGTTAGATTCCATCTCCATGGAAGCAAGTCTGCCGGAGGCGAAATTATCTAGGATCAGGTCTGCAGTCTCCATCGCGGCTTCCTCCCGGGTTCTTACCAAACTGGAGTTGCAGTCTCTCCTGGGTTCCCTCAATTTCGCCTCACGGATCATGCCCCAGGGGAGATCCTTTGTGTCTAGGCTCCTCTCTCTTCTTCCCTCGGCACAGGACCAGGATTCCGTCATCCATCTTGACAACCAGGCAGTGGCGGATCTCCTCATGTGGCACTCCTTCCTCACTTCCTGGAATGGCATTTCCCTTTTCGTGCCCTCCTTGGATGCCTTTTCCCCGAGGATCCAGTCCGACGCCGCTGCTTCTCGCGGGTTTGCGGCCATTTTTCACCCCCACTGGCTGGTTGGCAATTGGCCGGCGGAGTTCTCCCTCGATGGCGAGTCCCTCAAATCTTCCCCTCTCCTGGAACTATACCCGCTGGTGGCGGCCGCCCAGGTCTGGGGCCCCCTTTGGGCCAACAAACCCGTGGCTTTCATCACGGACAGCCTAGTCCTGGTAGAGGTTCTCTCCAAAGGCAGGGCCAAATCACCCAGGATTATGTCCCTCCTCCGCAGGTTGGTCTGGTTGTCCCTACGGCACAACTTTCATATTTTCCCTTCCCACATCGCGGGGGCTGAGAATGTAGCGGCGGACGCCTTGTCCCGTTTTAACTACACCATCTTCTTCCAGGCTATGCCAGACGCAGATCCGGTGGGCACGCCCGTTCCCCCCTTCAACCTCCTGACCATGGACTAGGACAGCTGGTGGCATCCGCGAGGAAGTTGGTCCAGGGATCTTTAGCCAAAAACACCGCCAGGAACTATCTCACGGGCTTCAGGGCGTTCCGGCGCTTCAGGCTCAGCCACCCGCAGAAAGGCCAAGACTATGTGACCTTTGTCATGGCATTCATCGCCCACTGCCATCTCCACCTGCACCTCTCCCACAACTCCATCAAGGGGTACCTAGCGGGGGTCCAGCACTACAGACTGCTTGCTGATCCTTCTTGCCAATCCATCCTAGCCAACCAGGCGGTGAAGGCAACCCTCAGAGGCATACAAAAAAATAGTCCAAGCCCAGCGGCGCGGAGACAGCCAGTCTCGGGGGAGCTATTTCGAAGTCTGTCACTAGCCCTAGACGGTTCCCCCTTTGGGCACCCAGCAAGCCTTGTCATCAAGGCTGCAATATATCTCGGGTTTTATGGTTTCCTAAGACCAGGGGAATTTACTTCCAGCGCCTTGACACGCTCCACCCTCCTTAAACGCCATCTCATTCGCCAAGGCGACACGTTTTCCCTATTTCTACCTTCTTCAAAGACTAGCCAATCGGGTCCTCCGGTCGAGATCAGGTTTTTTCCCACATCTAACTCCTGGTGCCCCGTCAGGGTCCTGGGGGCCCTGGCCGAGTTTCTTCTTCCTCTCGCTCCAGAGGATCCGCTGCTTCCCCTCCAGGGCAGACCGCTCTCCGCGTCCCAGTTCATGTCCCACGTTCGCGCATTAGCAGCAGGGCTAGGGCATAACCCAGACACGATTTCAGGGCATTCTTTCCGTATAGGAGCCGCCTCCGCGGCCTCTAAACACCAGGTTCCCGCGCATATTATCCGCAGGATGGGGCGCTGGCGTTCTTCATGCTTTGCCAGGTATATACCTAACCCGCAGGTCGAGATTGCCAGGGCTTTTGGTTCACTGGCCTTGTAAGTTGTCCCGTTCACTCAATAAACATGTTTCACTCCTAACGCGTGGTATCTTCTTGCCCACATATACAGGCCTACCCCGCTCTGGCTCCGGGCACAGTTCAGCCATAATAGGTCTTGGAGGGTGGTAGGCCCCCCTCCCCCCAACTCCAAGCTGACGTACACCTCAGCCCCTACCACAAGTATTAAGGCTGGTTACAGCCTGCATTTGTGGGCGGGGCTGCCGGCTACTTATTCCCACGCGACCTCACCTCCAGGACGGTCGCTTCAGGCCCCACCCTCCCAACCCTTCTTTCTTTATTCCACTCTCTTGGGTGGCCCACATATACAGGCCTACCCCGCTCTGGCTCCGGGCACAGTTCAGCCATAATAGGTCTTGGAGGGTGGTAGGCCCCCCTCCCCCCAACTCCAAGCTGACGTACACCTCAGCCCCTACCACAATAATAGATGCAGTGTGTACAGGTATATAGTAATTACAGCAGTGTACTGATATGTGAGGTATGTGGTATAATATATGCAGTGTGTACAGGTATATAGTATATACAGTAGTGTAATATGTGAGGTACAAGGTATAATGGATGCAGTGTGTACAGATATATTATATATCCAGCTGTACTGACATTTGAGGTATGAGGTATAATAGATGCAGTGTGTACAGGTATATAGTAATTACAGCAGTGTATTGACAGCTCGTACCTCACATATCAGTACACTGATGTATACACAATATATCTGTACACACTTCATCTTTTATACCTCATACCTAACATATCAGTACACTGCTGTATACTATATATCTGTACACACTGCATATATTATAACTCTTACCTAACATATCAGTACACTGCTGTATATACTATATATCTGTACACACTGCATATATTATATCTCATACCTCACATATCAGTACACTGCTGTATATACTATATACCTGTACAGCATCTATTATACCTCATATCTCACATAGCAGTACATAGCAGTAAACTGCTGTATATACTATCAGTGACGGTCAGTTTGCAGTGTTCGCCAGCGAACACATGGGGGCTGTCATCTTTATTAAGGTAGACTCACCCGTCCGGCGATGCACCAATAATCCCTTACCTGTGCCTGTGCCTGTGCCGGGAGCCGGTCTGAAATCAAATGCAGTCACCTGGAGCAGGCAGTTCCGAGAACAGCTGCTGGGGGCCTTCATCGGGCTGTTCCTAGAACTGCCTGCTCCCGGTGACTGCATTTGATTTCAGACCGGCTCCCGTCACAGGTAAGGGCTTACCTGTGCATCGCCGGATGGGCGAGTCTACCTTATTAAAGATAGCAGCCCACATGTGTTCGCTGGCGAACACTGCGAACTGACCATCACTGTATACTATATATCTGTACATATTGCATCTAAAATACTGTGTAATATATGCAGTGTGTATATGTGTATATATATATATATATATATATACACAGATCAGTGTATTGATGTGAGACATACAAGGTATAATACTGTAGATACAGTGTTTACAGAAATATGTGGTCAGTTATACATTATAGTCACTGTGTGTGAGGTACATGAGGTAGTGGTCATTGTACCTGTCTGAAGTATTATACATGAGTGAGCAATGGGTAAAAACAGGCATGGAGCAGAGGTAAATGACAAGAAATGAAGGACCTCCTCTTACCACTCCATTCCAGTCTGTATGGATCAGTGCAGAGCTGATTGTGAACTTCTAATACTTGCTGTTAGGGGTTGAGGGACCTGTGATGATGTCATCACAGTTCCTGGTAGATGTACCTTTCAAACATAGGAACTACACCATTTTTGGTGCAGTTCCTTTGCTAGATTCTGCAGGACCTGTGATGTTGAAGATGATGTCATCACAGGTTCTGGCAGATACACTGTTCTAACCTGGAAACTACACTTTACACTGTGCAGCTCCCTTACAGGACCTGTGATGACATCATCAAAGGTCCTTTCTCTTTAGAAAGATAGACAGGAGCAATTAGGGGGCAGGGCATCTCCTCCACTTTGGGCCCCTCAGCAGCTGAGTGGTCTGCCTATATGGTAGGTATGCCACTGGTTCCTATCTGTAGTCTTGCAGAGTATTTCCTGCTAAGCACTAGTCCCTGTCTACAGACAAGTAGGGGCTTTCACTGCTCTCTTTATATAGAGTTTCTTACTTAACTAGAACCTTCTATTGGGAGAAGTGAAGAGGTACATCCTAAACACAAACAATGTTGCAGTTTCACTTTTCCAGATATAAAAAAGTCTTCAGACGTAAACAACAGAGATAAACCAGACTGTCAAGGTCAGTGTGTCTGTTTTTTCCCTGCAAAATTTTGCATAGTCCCTTATAGTAAATTTGGAAGATTTCCAACTTCTCAGTGGATAGATAGAAAGTACCATAGTCTCTCAGTATTAGTTGACTGTACATTAACTCTATCCACCGTGCAGTGCAGCTATAGTGCAATAACGGTGCAACGGAACAGGATATATTATAATAAACATATAAATGCAATATAAACAGTAGAACAGTATAAGTGTAAACAACAGCATGAATCATAGCACAAGTTAACCCTTCCAAGGGCACTAAAGTAGTTAGTTGATGGCTTTACGTAGTAGCAATTAGGGTTGTTTCGGGTATCGAACTTTCGATACCCAATCAATACTCTTATGCTAGTATCGATTCGGTATCAGGATGATAAAACTAAAACTGCCCGCACCACTGCCACCAATTAATGTGCCGCTATTAATTAAAGCAGGAGGAGGGAATACACTGCTGTGCTGTCTGAGCTAGTGAGCTCGGTGAACGGCAGCAGCCTCCTCCTCCTCCTCCTGAGTGTCCTATCCAGAGTCAAGCAGCCAGCATAGCAGGTGCCGGCGGTACCCACCTCCTGTATCCGTATTAAAGGTTAATTATTGTCACGGATGATCCGCGAGAATATTGAACCGTCCTCCCAATATTATCAATATTACTCTCCTTGATCAGTAGGTCATCAGTAATTATTTACCTAGGCCCCAGAACCTACAATTTGATTACTCAGAGCGTCTCCTTCTGTCCTTCTGTTGTACCCAGAGAACAACATAGTCCTTTTGTTCAAGTCAGTCAATAGATGCCTAGCAGATAACGCAATTACAGCTGGCTTCCTTAGGTTGACAAAAGAACTTCCCTTTCTGCAGAGATATCACAGCTAGGTGTGAAGACTACACCTGGGGGGAGCCATTTGGTGTCGCTGCCATAAGGGTCTGTAAGCTAGCTTGCTGCAGACAGGCCGGCACCAAGGTTTCCCAGATTGCAACATGAATCTGAGATATGATTTTTACCCTTTTAAGAGAGACCATGCATCTTACGGACGTAAAAATTACATCATTGTGTCACTCAGAATTCACTGGACATGTACATATGACAAATATAACTCTAGGAGATGCCCAGATAAAGTTATGGTGTTACCCCATCAGAGAACCAGTTATAATAGTCAGATTTGGTATCCCTGAACTCCATATTTTGTGGGGAATGTGAATATGTGCTTGTTACTTGTGTACAGCGGAGACATCCCACGATATGGCACATGCCATATTTCAGATCTGACATTCACCTCAGGAATACAGCCTGCCCAGCAGGCGGACTCTCAATTCCCCGCCTTGATTCTGGGACCCTTTATAACAAAGACCTAGAATCTGCTAAAGGAGTTCTCCACTTTTAACAACACTTGAAGAGGGCCTCAGCCAGAGAACCCGTGGGCTGTAGGCATATTACACTGGACAAAGGCTTCTTGGACTTTATCCCTGCAACAGACCATTTCACCAACAGACATCTTTTCTGCGGAAACTAAGTATTTTCTTTCTTTTCTCCCTTTTGTTTATTGGACTATACTTTCCTTTATTATTGTGTTATAATTACTGTGCATCGTGATAATTTGTATTGTATATAGATATATGATAAATGACCTCCAAGTCATTTCTCTAGCCATATGCCTGTTTTCAAACACTGCAAAAACTTACCCTAGCCTCTCCGAAGAGAAAGCTACTCGGTTCTGTTATCTAGATAGTGGGTTCCTTGCTCCCATAAATTGCAAGGTGGTGGCAGTTAAACTACCCTGTGTGTGGTTCCGGTCCAGTTTGTCACACGCTTACTTGCGGTCGGTCGGCGGTCCACTCCTTGCGCTTTCAGCCTATCAACTGTACGGACTCAAGTTAGACTGTCAGTGTGCTGAAAGTGGCTGGGAGGCCTGTTTGCGGATTGACCACTAGGGGCGCTGTGGCGGTTTCATGACGTATTGTGGCCGCGGCGGTCGCAGTTCGTCACAATTATCATTGGTGGTGTGGTGCACCCTCCCTAGTAATAAAGTCATTGGTGGCGCAGTGCGCCCCCCCCAACCAGCCCCAGTATTAAAATAGTTGGTGGCGCAGTGCACCCCCCCAGTATTATAAAGTATAATAATTGGAGGCGCAGTGCGCCCCCAACCCCCCCAGTATTATAATTATATATAATCATATAATCATTGGTGGCAGTGGCCACAGGGTTGCCTCTCCCCTCCTCCTCATTGGTGGAAGTGGCCACAGGGTTGCCTCTCCCCTCCTCCTCATTGGTGGCAGTGGCCACAGGGTCCCCTCCCCACCCCCAAATTGGGGGCAGTGGCAGCTTCTGATCGGAGCCCCAGCAGTTTAATCCTGGGGCTCTGTTCGGTTACCATGGCAGCCAAGACGCTACTGAAGCCCTGGCTGCCATGGTAACTTCCCTGCTGCTGTGTGCATTATGCATAGGGCAGCAGGGAGAGTGCAAAATCCTATTAACCCTAATAGAGATCTATTAGGGTGAATAGGACAAGGGATTAAAAGATCCCAGGTTCTAGCCCCTAAGGGCAATAGGTATTAAATAAATACAAAATAAAGTAAAAAAAACACCAAAGTATTAAGTATAAATCGCCCCCTTTCCCAATTTTACATTTAAAATATATAAACAATAAATAAACATATTACATATTGCCACGTCTAAAAAGTCCAAACGATTAAAATATTAAACAAAACTCCTATGCGGTGAACGCCATAACAGAAAAAATTTAATAAAAACCGCACGATTCGCAATTTTTTTTAGTCACCTTGCCCCCCCCCCCCCAAAAAAAAAAATAGGATAGGACTTTTTATGGTATTGAACTTGAATTTAAATTTTGGTATCGAAACAAACCTAGTAGCAATAGGGGCAAATGTCCACAGTCCAAATTATCCTTGTTCCAGGGCACTATATTTCTATTATATCTTATCTCTGTGCAGCCCCCACTCCTGTTTTTGGTTTCCAATCACTAATGAAAATCACAGATCAAACACTGACTGTGTGAAAGCAGTCAAATTCTGCATTTTCACATATACAGTATGTGCCAAACTTACTGTGCCTGATCATTTTCCTTAGCGTAGAAAGTTTAAAGCACTGGCTACTGCCAATACAATGCTGCTATAAAACAGCACAGCATGGGGGTTTGTGGGTTAGGAACTTAAAATTACCCTGTAATTAATGTAAAAGTTGCCTCATATGGTTCTAAATTGGCTTCATACGGACAATACAAGTAAGAGGGATCAGCAAACTGTCAACCATAGCCACATTGGTAGTAGATGGGGATGATGTAAAAATCCAATTGACAAACCCTTAATGGCAGTTCAATAGTCAAATATTGGAGCGCAATCATTTTATAGTATATACAGTACAGCATCTGCCTATTTACTGGGTGTCACCCCTTCTTTCTTATTTTTGATTATTCTATAAAGATTTATTATTTTATTTTTAGCGTCACTTTAGGCAGTGAATTTATAGTTATTTTGTGACGTACACCCTTTATATCTATATATCCGTGATTTCAGTATATATAGTGATATGTGGAGCCAGTTGTTCTCCCTCCCCCTCTTCCTTCAGTAAAATCTGAAGCACCTATTAAGAGCTATTTTTTTTTTTAGACTAATAGTCTTATTTTAACAAGCCTGTTACCTCTCTGTACATCTAAATGGAGTTTTCCCAACATTACATGTCATATATGATAAAAAAAAATCCGTTCAGATAATACAACCGTCTTCATCTGTTTAGAACGGATCCGTTTGTATTATCTTTAACATAGAGTAGAAAAAACTGTATGATAATCTATGACTGGATCACCTATAAATACAGAGTACAAAAAAAAGATGGAGTGGTGATTAAAACACAACTTTAAATTAGTTCAAATTGGAAAAGGGTCCCAAAATATAACAAATATTAACAATCTAGTGCACAATGACACAAAACATTCTTGGTGCACGGCGGCACCTGAAACATAACCGGTTGTCCTACCGTAACCCTGGTGTCTTCCAGTCTTTACAGATGTTCAGTAGATGTAGTCTTGCTGAAAATACAAAACGGCAGGAACCTAACGGGAATGATGGTGGGCTCTAAGTCCCTATATATTTAATAAGAATCACTACTCCAACTTTTTTTTGCATCTTTAACATAGCCAAGACGGATCCGTCTTGAACACCATTGAAAGTCAATAGAGGATGGATTTGTTTTCTATTATGCCAGATTGTGTCATAGAAAATGTATCCGTCCGCATTGACTTACATTGTGTGTCAGAACAAATCTGTTTGGCTCAGTTTCGTCAGACAGACACCAAAACGCTGCAAGTGTCTGCCTCCAGAGCGGAATGGAGACTGATCGGAGGCAAACTGATGCATTCTGAGCGGATCCTTTTCAGAATGCATTAGGGCAAAACTGATCCGTTTTTCACCGCTAGTTAGAGCCTTGAACGGATCTCACAAACGTAAAGCCAAAACGCCAGTGTGAAAGTAGCCTTGCATAATATGGTGCCACATGGAGTGTAAAGTGTATAGAAAAGTGTATGTCCATCTACTGAGCCGAGTGCTGCTGGTCACTCAGTCACTCCCTCATAACTTAGGATGAGCGAACTTGTGTTTTCAAGTTCGATGTACACGGTTCGGGTTCTGGTTATCTAAGAATTCCGTTATGGATTCTGCTACCATAAACCATAACTTATGGTCCGTGGTAGCGGAATCCATAAGAAATTCTTAGATAACCTGAACCTTGTACTCCGAACTTAAAAACACAAGTTCACTCAACACTGCTCATAACCAAGTCTCTGCATAGTAATCCTCTGTTCACAGCAGAGCAGCTAATAGAAATAGCTTTCTGCAGGGAATAGAACTAATTATTTTATCTCCGCTGCAGTGACAGGGAAGAAAGACATTTCTGTCGGCGCAAAGGATCAGAGACCTGGTTGCGGGGACAGTGGCTTAGCATGTGTCACCAACAGCACTCAACTCAGTAGATGGATGTGCATATTGCTATATTTATTGACCACCAGGTGGCACCATAATATGCAATTATGTGTCATAATTCATCCCTGGATCTTTTTTACAGCACATAAATGGAACATAAGCTTCATTTTCACGTTCTATAAAATAAATATGATATGTAACAGTGGGCCAACCCCTTCAAGTTAAGGAAACATCCTCATTACTAGCTAACACTTCATATATACTGAACAAACATTAAAAAAAAGCTAACACTTCCTGTATGTGCTGAAAAGTTAAACTGAGGGGGGAAGGTATTTAGAATTAATATAAAGTGTTTTTTGTATTAATCTGTGGATTTTGCTTATGAGTTTGTATCCCAATTTTATTTAGTTTGGTGTTTACAGACTATTTATTTAGTAACATTTTCCTGTTTTCTCTGCTAGGCTGGTTTTCTTTAATAAAATATAAAAAAAATTCCACTATGCATAAGAAGTCATTTTAATAGCTTGTGCTAATTATAGTTATTCACGAGACAATTGCACAATTATGCTAATGACGGAGATATAGCCCATTCCATGATGATGTCAGTGCTCTGTCTAAGGAAACAGACCCCACACAGAAATTATAATGAAAAGATTCTTCGGACTACAGTCTACTTGAATGCAGTTGGTAAAGTTGCATTCTTTTTTTTTCCCTATGGTTGCAAATTAAGTGGTTAACAATAGAAATAGGATCTAATTTTATTTTTCTTTGCTCAGTATAATTACCCCGTTCAGGTAACATTTTAGTTAAGTATTGGAGGCTTCTGATTTATACATCTAACATTTAAGGGAAAATAATCATAATAAACTTTTAATAAAAGATTATTCCATATGAATCCAATAACTACAACAGTTATAGGTCCAGTAGCTAGGAATTTTAGCCAGCCTACCCTACATATGTAATTACTAGTGTTGGTCAAGCACCAAAGTGCTCGGGTGCTCGAGTAGAACACCGAGCACAATGGAAGTCAATGGGAGAACCTGAGCATTAAACCAAGCACCCCCTGCTCTGAAGAGAGCAGGGTGTCTGGTTCATAGGATAAGGTCAGAAATTCATGGAAACACCACTGAAATGCTTCGGGAACAGCATGGGGAAGATGTCTGGATGCATCTTGGACTCCCAGGTCGCTGGTGGGAACGATGTTGTCCGAGTAGTACGCCACTATTATAGACTGACAATAATACGCACCAAACCGAAGATAAAATTGATTTTTGAGAAATAATTGGTAGGAAACATTCTTTCTTGTATATTTCCTTGTTTATAAAGTGCAAGTGCTGCCAAAAATTACAAGGAAGAGGCACTCCGATACAACCTGTATATCACATAAAGGAGGGCCTCATTTACATTGTGGCACAATTGTTCAGGTAGTCAGACTCCTACACTCATAAAGCCTATGCACTAAGGGAAAAGGCTGCCAAAAATTACAAGGAACCGCCACTCCAATACACTCTTTATTACACATAAAGGAGGGAATCATTGAAAAATTATGATTGATGGCCTGTTGGTGACCCTCAAAAACATTAGAAGCAAGGCCCTGCTGGTGACCCTCTAAAACAATAGGGGTGAGGGTCTGCTGCTGATCTCACCATCTAAAACATTAGGAGTGAGGGCCTGCTGCTAAGCTGACCTTCAAGAAAATTGTGTGGGCAAGGGCCTGCTGCCGAGCTGACCATCTAAAACATTATGGACGAGGGCCTTCTGCTGAGTTGACTATCTAAAAAATGTTGTGGGCGAGGGCCTGCTGCTGAGCTGACCATCTAAAAAAAATTGTGGGCGAGGGCCTGCTGCCGAGCTGACTATCTAAAACATTATGGACGAGGGCCTGCTGCTGAGCTGACCATCTAAAAAATGTTGTGGGCGAAGGCCTGCTGCTGAACTGACCATCTAAAAACTTTTGTGGGCAAGGGCCTGCTGCTGAGCTGACCATCTAAAACATTTTATGGGTGAGGGACTGTTGCCGAGCTGACCATCTAAAACATTATGGGAGAGGGCCTGTTGCCGAGCTGAGCATCAAAAACATTTTGTGGGTGAGGGCGTGCTGCCGAGCTGACCATCTAAAACATTTTGTGGGCGAGGGCCTGCTGCAGTGCTGACCATCCAAAAAATTGTGTGGCCAAGGGCCTGCTGCCGAGCTGACCATCTAAAAAAATTTGTGGGCGAGGGCCTGCTGCCGAGCTGGCCATCTAAAGAATTTTTGTGGGCTAGGGCCTGCTGCCGAGCTGACCATCTAAAACATTATGGGCGAGGGCCTGCTGCTGAGCTGACTATCTAAAAAATGTTGTGGGCGAAGTCCTGCTGCTGAACTGACCATCTAAATAATTTGGTGGTTGAGGGCCTGCTGCCGAGCTGACCATCGAAAACATTTTGTGGGCGAGGGCCTGCTGCCGAGCTGACTATCTAAAACATTATGGACGAGGGCCTGCTGCCGAGCTAACCATCTAAAAAATGTTGTGGGCGAGGGCCTGCTGCCGAACTGACCATCTAAAACATTTTGTGGGTGAGGGACTGCTGTCGAGCTGACCATCTAAAACATTATGGACGAGGGCCTGCTGCCAAGCTGACCATCTAAAACATTATGGGCAAGGGCCTGTTGCCGAGCTGACCATCTAAAACATTTTGTGGGTGAGGGCCTGCTGCAGAGCTGACCATCTAAAAATTTAAGGGTGAGGGCCGCCTAATAAGCATGCTGATATGATGGAAGAGGAGGAGGGGGCCGAGAAAAGGGAGATTGAACCATATACCCTTTTTAGTGGTGGAAGGGGTGCATGGGAATACAGTGTATTCAATACACCATAAAAGCCACATTTAGAGTGCCTTTATGTTTAGCCACTTTCCTCTGGTGGAGTAGAGAAGTCAGGGCCAATCCAGGCCTTGTTTATTTTTATAAGAGTCAAACGGTCAGCATTTTCATTTGACAAGCAGATGCGCCTATCAGTTATTATGCCACCAGAAGCACTAAATACACGATCTGACAGAACAGTGGTGGCGGGGCAGGCCAGCACTTCCAAGGTGTAGAGCGGCAGTTCGTGCCACGTGTCCAATAGTTGTAAGGCACACAGGGATCACTGAGGATGCTGACACGGTCTGCTATGTACTCCACTATCTTCCAAAAAATTTCCCGCACATCACGTTGAGGGTGCTGGCGAGGTGTCATAAAACTGTCCCAAGCCTTGGAGAGTGTTTCCCTGCCACTGTTGGAACTGCTATGTGTTCCAGAGTCCCAACAGACAAGACTTTGCTGTCCTCATCAAGAGGATGACTCTCAATCTCCTCATACTCTTCCTCCTCTTCTACTCATCCAAGCTGAACAGATGGAATAAAACTTCCATGGGTACTATCTCCTGCTCCACCTCCTCTTCATCATCATCATCCAATTTGCGCTGAGAAGATGAACTGAGGGTGGCTATCACCCTGTGTACTTTCTTCCCCCATTTCCACCTCTTTCACATGCAAAGCGTCCAACTTAATTGTGACCTGAAAGCGTTTGAGTAGACACAGAAGTGGGATGGTTACCCTGATAATAGCGTTATCGCCACTCACCATCTGTGTTTATTCTTCAAAGTTGCGTAAAACCTCACAGAGGTCAGACATCAATGCCCACTCGTCGCTTGTGAAGAGCGGAAGCTGACTGGAAAGGCAACAACCATGTTGCAACTGGTATTCCACTACTGCTCTCTGCTGCTCCGAAAGCCTGGCTAACATGTGGAATGTCAAGTACCAGCGCATGCTCACGTCACACAACAGTCGGTGAGCTGGCAATTGCAAGCGCTGCTGCAGTGTTGCCAAACCGGCGGCAGCTGTTGATGACTTGTTGAAATGGGCACACACATGCGGTGCACCTTCACCAGTAGCTCAGGAAAATTGGGGTAGGTATTGAGAAACCGCTGAACCACTAGATGGAACACGTGGGCTAGGCATGGTATGTGTGTGAGCTTGCCAAGCTCCAAAGCCGCCTCCAAGATACGGCCATTACCAGACACAACAATGCCTGGTTGTAGGTTAAGTGGTGAGAGCTACAGTTCTGTCTGGTCCCTTATCCCCTGCCACAGCTCTGCGGCGGTGTGCTGTTTGTCACCTAAGCAGATCAGTTTAAGCACGGCCTGTTGTCGCTTCCCCACTGAAGTGCTAAACTGCTTCCAGTTACTGACTGATGGCCAACCGGTGCTGCAAGATGATAATTCAGAGGTGGAATTGGTGGAGAAGGCGGAGGAGAAGAAGGGGGAGTTGCAGCCACTAATGTAGGTGGCAGCGGAAACCCTGATGGAAGTACGGCCAGCAATCCTTGGATCCTTGGCGTTGATAGCACCTGTGCCATCCCAGGGTACGACTCGCTCTCAGCCTCCACAACGTTCACCCAGTGTGCCATCAGGGAAATGTAGCATCCGTGGCCAAAAGCACTTGTCCATGTGTCAGTCATTAAGTGGACCTTCCCAAAAAACTGCATTGGTCAGGGCACAGGTGATGTTACGGGACACATGCTGGTGTAAGGCTGGGACTGCACACAGTGAAAAATATTGGCGGCTGGGGACAGAATACCACGGGACAGCCGCCACCATCAGGCTGCGGAAAGCCTTAGTCTCCACAAGCCTAAATGGCAACATTTCCAGGGCCAGCAATTTGGAAAGGTTCTCATTTAGTGCTATGGTCTGTGGGTGGGTGGCTGGCTATTTGCGCTTTCGTTCAAAGGTCTGGGGTATAGACATCTGTACACTGCGCTGGGACACAGAAGTGGATGTGCTAGTTGATGGTGCTTGCAAAGGTCTAGGTGCATGGCGGGAGGCATCCGGGCCTGCGTCTTGGACAAGGGATTGGCCAGCACATAGCACAGGGGAAGAGAAGGCAGTGGTGTGACCCACAGACACTGGTTGTGGACCCAGGTGTTTGGCCCACCTATTAGGGCGCTTTGATACCACCCCACTGCTTCTTCCAGCCTGTTGTGGTGCTGCGGATCCCTCCCCCTCTGTACTGATGTCCTCGCTCTGCTTGCCACCTTCCCAGGTTGGGTCAGTGACTTCATCGTCCACAAGCTCCTCTTCCACTTCCTCACTCTGGTCATCCTCCTGACTTGTTGACCTAAAAACAACCTTAGTTATTGACAACTGTGTCTCATCCTCATCATCTACCTCTTGAGACACTAATTGCTGTTGACTTATTGGCAACTGTGTCTCATCATCACCCACCTCGTGAAACACTAATTGCCGTTCCCCACTGTCATCTTCTTCGGACTGTGGATGCTCCAGAGTTTGGGAATCAGGGCACAAGATATACTCATGTCCCTCTTCAAACGGGCTTGGCGAGAGGAGCAAATTAAGGAATGGCGATGAAAACAGCTCCTCGGAATTGTGGTATCACTGGACTTTGTGGAAGACAGGGTGGTGCTTAACCGACTGGAAGCATTATCTGCTGCAATCTGACTTCTAGAGTGGTGTCCTGCGCCGCCCTGCAAACTGGGACATGAAGCTAGGTATCGTAGATGAGTGTGTTTCGTGCTCTGGCAGCAGGCACAGTTTCACCGCGCCGAGGGCCACGGCCTCTGCGTGCACCATCAGCAGCACGGCCACTTCCCCATCCTTTACTGCTCACCTTGCCCATATTAAATAGTATATATGCTTGCAAGTATATCACACGTACAGTAGAGCAGACATTGTAAGTGTATGCGCAAATAAAGTACACAGAATGTCACAGATATTTTTAGGATGCGCACAGTTAACCAGGAGGTATAGCGCAAGCAATGTCGCTGTCACCACCGCCTAATAAAAAATTACAGTGAATGAATGTCACTGATATTTAGGATGCACAATTGTTATACAGGAGGTATAGCGCAAGTAATGTTGCTGTCACCACCGCCTAAAAAATTACACTGAATGAATGTCACTGATACTTAGGATGTGCACACGTTATACAGGAGGTATAGTGCAAGTAATGTCGCTGTCACCAACGCCAAATAATAAATGACACTGAATTAATGTCACTAATATTTAGGTTTCATAAGCGTTATACAGGAGGTATATCGCAAGTAATGTCGCCGTCACCACCTGCTAATAAAAAATTGCACTGAATGAATGTCACTGATATTTAGGATGCACAAATGTTATACAGGAAGTATAGCACAAGTAATGTCGCTGTCACCAGCGGCTAATAAAAAATGACACTGAAATAATGTCACTGATATCTAGGATGGGCAAACGTTATACAGGAGATGTAGCGCAGGTAATGTCGCTGTCACCAGCAGCCAAAAAATGAGTCTGAATGTCACTGATATTTCGGACACGCAAATGTTATACAGGAGATGTAGCACAGTTTAATGTAACTGTCCGCAGCGGACACTGTCTACAGAAAAATACAATGGATGTCACGGATATTTTTAGGCTGCGCACACGTTACACAGGAGATGTAGAGCAGATAATGTCGCTGTCACCAGCGGTGAAAAAAATTACACTGAATGTCACTGATATTTTGGATGCGCTACCGTTATATTCTGGAGATGTATCGCAGGTAATGTCACTGCCACCAGCAGCCCAAAAATTAGACTGAATGTCACTGATATTTCACATACGCAAACGTTATACAGGAGATGTAGCGCAGGTAATGTAACTGTCCGCAGCAGACACAGTCTACGGAAAAAGTACACTGGATGTTACAGATATTTTTAGGCTGTGCACACGTTAGACAGGAGATGTAGCGTAGATAATGTCGCTGTCTGCAGCGGCCAAACAATTGCAATCTATTTAGTGCAAGTTGCGCTAAAAATATATATTGCTGCCAGATACAACTATAGTCCTTAAAAGGACAGTTGGGTCTGTAACAAGTTTTAGCAATTTAGCGTAGTTTTCACTAAAAATATATATTGCTGCCACACACAATAGTCCTTAAAAGGACTTTTGGGTTTATAACAAGTATAAAAGCTAAAATATTCCTATTTCACTCCGTACACTATCTCTCCCTTCTGCTCTCCAGCTCTCCCTGACTAAGACTGAGCCGAACAGGTGTCATTGGGTGCTATATAGCACCCGATGAAGCGTTCCAGCCAGCCAATCACTGTAATGCCAGTAGCCAACATGGGTACGGCATTAGAGTGAATGGCAGTACTTACCTGCAAGTTTATTGGCTGCTTAGCAGCCAACAAATATGCGGGGAGGAGACTCGAGCATCGCGCTTGAGCACGCACGGTCGAAGACCGCGATATGCCGAGCATCGCGATGCTCGAGTAAAATTTGTGTTCGGCCTAGCATGCTCGCCCAACACTAGTAATTACTAAAGTCCACAAATACAGGTGAAACATGTAACATATGAATGGTCTATAGGGTCACATTTAACTATTTGTCTAGTTCAACAGTTTTAAAATATCATCTGCAAACATTAATCCTATTATTAATAATTTTATTGAAATACTGTATAATCAGAAGGTTAACATTTTTCTAAACAATGGGGAAGATTTACTAAGACTTTGAAGTATAAAGTTTGCTGAAGTAAGATGCGCCAAATTTACTAAGAGTCACGGGCCTCTTAATAAAGTTATCATTTCTGTCATAGACCAGTAACTGAAATCTATGCCAGCTAGAAGCCGGTGAATATTTCCGCTTTAATTGAAGCCAATTATAGTAAATCCAGCAGGCCGCAGAAGCCACGTCCTCCTGTAAGTGCCATCTTTTTATCTCCACTTTTAAAAACTGTTAAGAAGCTTCAAAAATCACAAATTATGGTAAAAAAAATGCTTTTGCCCCATAATCTGTGACTTTTTAATGCCACTATTGTGGCGTAAATATATTGATAAAACTCCCTCTCATAACTTTTAGGTACAAGAGTTCTACACAAAACATTAATATTTGCAGAAGAGTGATATACTGTACAAATGTCAAAACCCAATGAAATTCAGCAAAAAGAATGAAAGAAAAAACAGATTCATAAATTTAAATCTTATGTCTAATCAAAACTCCTATAAAAAAGACACTCCATGCCAATTTAATAAAAAGAAGTACCGTATATACTCGAGTATAAGACGAGTTTTTTGGCACATATTTTTGTGCTCAAAAAGCCCCCTCGTCTTATACTCGAGTCTCGATTTGGCCGACCCGAAAATGCAGTGATTATATATGAAGGGGCCCCGCTCACATAACTGGCTTTGTGTGTAAAGTATTTTACTAGTGTGCAAAACAATCTCTCTCCTATTGATAACAGGTCCGGCCTCTGTACTCACTGTCACGATGAATGCACTGCAGCGAGCGGCCCGGCCGGCGCGTGACTGACGTCACTTAGTAACGCTCCTGCTTCCTCGCTGCAGTGCATTCATCGTGACAGTGAGTACCAAAGGCCGGACCTGTTATCAATAGGAGAGAGATTGTTTTACACACTATTAAAATACGGTATACGGTAACAACTTTAAATTACACAACTTAAATTACACAACAAATGCATTTAAAATCAAGCAAGGTATGATAGGGGAAACTACCACGCACCAAGGGAGACATAACGAGGATCAATACATACAGTAACAACAATGTGCCAAGGTTAATACAGTGCATATATAATAATTCCATAGTGGAGCAAACAGTAATAATAAACTACAGTAGTTCAATGTTTCGCTGTTAGCTTTTTCTGGGTTGCACGTTTTGGGAGAGTGATCTTTGTTGGTCCACCACTCCTGGTGAGGGTAATAATGGTTTTGAATTTCCTCCATTTATACATCATCTGTCTGAGTGTGGATTGGTGGAGTCTAAACTCTTTACATATGGTTTTGTAACCTTTTCCATCTTGATGAGCATCAACAACTCTTCTTTTAAAGTCCTCAGAAACTTACGTTCAAGCCATGATATTCTTCCACAAATAAGTGTTGTGCAGATCAGACCTTGACACATCCCTATTCTGTAAATACAACAGGTTGCCCACTCACACCTGATTGTCATCCTGTTGATTGAAAATACCTGACTCTAATTTTGACTTCAAATTATCTGCTAATCCTAAAAATTCACGTTTTACCATTCACAGACATGTGATAGTGGATCATTTTCCTCAATAAATAAATGACCAAGTAATTTAGAGAAGGATTGATATATCAAAATTTAACAGAATGATTTATTAAGAATTATTTAGTTACTTTTATCTACTTTTAGGATTTGAGTGAAAATCTGATATAGTTTTAGGTCAAATTAATACAATAATATAGAACATTCTGAAGGGTTCACAAACTTTCAAGCACCACTGTACACAGTGGGAGATGGAAAGAGAGAAAAAATAGAGGGGAGAAGAGAATCACAGTTTGTATTGTTTCACGTATTATAATAGATGTTATTTTTTCTGACTACAGATGTAATAACCCTTCCTCTATTATTTTGGGATATCATTACATATAATTCATTATAATCCTGAACTCATGCTTGAACTCATTTCTTTTATTTTCCTTCAATAAAACACTAATCCTTTTTTATAATGTGTAAATACTAGCCCCAAGAGCTTGGATGCTAATAACTAGATAACAAACAAGATGCATGTTAAATGCAAACAGTATCAAAGAAGATACTCGTTAATTTCACTGCACGGATTAATGATAGCATATATGAATGCTTTTCTTTGCCAGCCACATGAAAAAAGGAATATTTAAACCAAATATATCTACACTGATTTACTGAAATCAATAGACCTAGAAAATCAGATGAAAGCTATGATTCCTAATTGATTTTGTTTCATTCGTCCACTTAATATAGTATATATAAAGGGGTGGAGATAGGCTAAGGGTATTGTCACGGCCTATGCTGTGCTTAGTGACATTTTCCTTCACTTGGTTGCCCGTGACTACGTTTGGTGTTGTATGCATGTGGTGGCAGTGTCTCGGCCTTCTGGCTGATCCCCAGGACGTGGTTGCCATGCATGCCGTTGCCCGCGGCAACAGGTGAAGTGTGTGCTTATTTGTACACTTCCCCTTTAAGTGGCCGTCTTCCCTTGCTTTGTGTTGGAAGGGTTAACTTCCTTTCTAGTGTGTGTGCACGGGGTGTGTCTGTGTGTGGGTGTGGCTACATGGGCTATTTAGCCTCTGATGTGATCAGTAGTCTGAGGGGTACTTCAGCCATCGCTAGCTGGAGTCATCCTCCTGTGATATTCCATCTGCCAGTGGGGGCCACCCTTGTGGTCATAAATTCATGTATGGTGTTATGAAGATGTTTCTTTGGTCTCTTTATTTATTGCAGCTTATGGTTTCCTGGCTTCCCGTGTGATGTGTGGTGTGTGCTGTGTCCTTTGTGTTGTTGTGGACAGCAGCATTTGTACATGGATTCCAGGCTGTGTCTCTGTGGCAGGTAGGTGTGATACTAGTTTCTCTTACCTGCCATTGCTATATGTCTGTTTATGTTTCCCCTTTCTTTATAGCTTGGCCAGTGAGACTCCTGTACGTCCGTATCTAGGAGGAACAGGTAGTCTTACCCTGCTCCTAGTCCAGGGCTACCCTGAGGGTTAGTAGGAATATTAGGTTCCGGAGTATGAGCCCTCCTACCATCAGGGTCGGCTCATACGGCTAGGAGACAGGGTCAGAATTAGGGATTGATAGGAGGTGACCTGCTCCCTGATTCCTGTCCTGGCCTTGCATCAACCATCCATCTTCTGTCATCGCACAACTGAGTGTTTTCCCCACCCTCAGCCGTGACAGGTATGCTTTAAGGAAGCAGTCATTAGTATGCAGGAGGGAGCACTGAGTAAAGTGCTGTACTTTCTGTGCTCACCCTGGTCTTCTTCTGGGCCCCGCTCTGCACTGTGTCCTGACTCTGTACAGCAATAGGTTGTAGTGCACATAGGCATGCACTACGACCTGATGTTGTGCAACATCACAGTTAAGTGTTGGGCCTGGAAGAAGATGAGGGAGCAGTGAGTGCAGGCAAAATGTTTGGTCTGAAGCAGGAGAGGTAGGTTTATATATTTTTTTTTTTGTCTAATGGAGCTTTGGGGTCTGATCTGAGGTCTGATGAGGAATGGGGTTCTGATATGAGGTCTGAGGAGAAGGGAAGAAGGTGTGAATTATGTCGTACTCTGCATCCCTCATGATGTACCATTTTATACTGGAATGACTTTTAAAGAAATAATAGAAACAAAAGGTTTTGTACAAGCAACTTGTGAGTATGACTTCTATTGCTCACTCATATGCAATATTGGCACAATGAGGTAAAAAGAACACACAAGTCTGCATGTTTGAAAGATAGTCTGATACAGAAGTCTGATAGGGTTCTGATCTGAGGGCTGATGGAGCTTGGAGGGTTCTTATCTGAGGTTTCATGGATCTTGGGGATCTGATCTGAGGTCTGATGGAGCATGGAGGACTGATATGCATCTGATCTTAGTTCTGAAGAGGAATGAGTGTCTGATACAGAGGTTTGATGGGGATATGATCTGAGGTATCATGGAGCTTAGTGGTCTAATCTGAGATCTAAGAAGGAATAGGGGTCTGATCTGAGGACTAGTGAGCGAATCAAAGTATTGGAAGTGGACTTCGATCCGAATTTCAGGGAAAATTTGATTGGCCACAAAGCCGAATTTCCTCATGCTTCCTGGTAACAAATCAATTTTTTCCTGATAAAAAATCATACTCACCTTATCCATTTGAGCACAAAGAGGCCGCTGTGAACATATTGATTGAAGAACCCAGGCAAAATCTTGTGCAGTGACTGAATGAGATTTTCCATGGGATAATTAATCAAGATGTCCGCGACGGCATCTTTATGCTCAAATGGAGGTGGGTATTTTGTTTTCACAGGTTAACCCCTGAAAGCCTTAATTTTTAATCTCAGATACCATAATTAGTGATGAATGCGACATCTGAAAGGTTCCCCGTCATTGCGCCCACTACTTTTCTAAACTTTGTCCATCTCTAATGAGGACTGATGGGGCTTGGGGGTCTGATCTGAGGTCTGATCAAAGATATTTTTTATTATTTTCCTCCTCTATATCCTAGGTACGTCTTATGGACTGGTGCGTCTTAGAGTCCAAAAAATGTATTGACAAACATGATACATTCATACAACATATAATGTGTAAATTGAACCCAATCAATCACATGTGCATGTGTTTAATACCAGCAACAGCTGTTGTAAATATACATAAACAGAACTTACACAGCGGGGACAAGTATGTGGCGCCAAGATCCGCTTCCTATAAGTCTGACTGTGCATGTCCAGCAGCCTAGCAACCACACTCCAAACTACCGGGATCAGGCAACGTCATCCTGGCCACATGATCAATCACATGACAGACCACATCATCAGCGCAAACATCGCGAAACCACGCAGGAAGGAGCGCCTGGATATGCCAAGCCGACGGGGAGGTGTCAGCGTCAATAGGCCACAACCACCAGTAAGAGAACTAGTGCCGTCGCCATAGTAACAACAGACCGCACCACGTAGGCGAAGGGATAACCAATTCAGCAACTGGACAAAGCAGTCAGGCACAAAGAAAAAAGGTCAAACGACCAATGGGTATAGATAATTGTAAATGTCTAAATCCAATAAATGAAGACATAAATAACACCACTGTACTCAGGATATATATTGGAGTGATCATGGCTCAATGGTTTCTAAAAAAAACAAAAAAGGGGGGAGAACCCATATGTATTACATGGCTATAACACCATACATGTTCCTCACCACAAATATATGACAATAATTGAAATTTAAGGGTAAACAGAGGGGGCTATGTGGCTGCATCCTTATACATGATCATCACCACAAGCCTATGATGGGGTAGAGGCGTAGGACACGTCCATGCCGAACATCATCTGACCGAAAGTCACCCCCAAACACAATTCACGAAATTAACTAGAACCACCAATCCCAAAATCTCCATATACATGCGGCCAACAGAATTATCATCTAAGTAAAATATCATTGTGCCCAATGAATCCATTTCTTCTTAATGATCCAGTGTGAGATTGACGCAGGATTTTGAGGACGCCCTCTGTACACACCGCTGCAAAGATGTTGTTAAAGATAATCTAAAAAAGAGAATCTAAAAAAGAAGAGAGCAAGAATAAATATTGGATCCTGATATCTCTTTTACTTTGACTCATTCTGACACACAAATACAATTTCTAGATACTATGGTTTCAGTGGTTGGTAATAAATTATCTACCGATATCTTTGCTAAACCCACTGATTGTAACACTTTGTTACATTACAATAGTTGTCACACTAGATCTACTATTGATTCATTGCCATATAGTCAGTTACTTAGGGTTGAAAGGATAGTGCAGGACCCAGATAAATTGCCTATTCATTATGCTCAGATGGTGCACAAATTTTGACAGAGGGATATCCCACTCGTGTGATTCACAAACATTTGGATAGGGTTAGGCATCCACAGCAAACTAAAACCACATCAAATAAAATGGTTTGTATCCCCTTTATATCGACCTATTCTGAACAGAGTGGATCAGTTGCCAATATTATTCTGAGACATTGGTCGATCCCGAAGAGTAACCTACCACAGATTGAAGCTTTTACTGTACCCCCTCTTCTATCCTATAGGCGCCCTACCAATTTACGAGATAAATTGGTACGGGCTGATATTCCCACTAAAGATTTGGTGCAGACGTATATTGGAACTCGTAGAAAGGGATGTTTCCCCTGTTTGAATTGTGTTAACTGTTCATTTATGATCAAAGGGGACAAATTCATTCATCCAACATCTGGGACCTAATATGACATTCGCCACTTTTTGACGTGCAATAGTGCATATGTGGTTTATGTGCTTTCATGTCCATGTGGTCTCCTATATGTTGGGTAGACCACATGTGACATGAAGACACGTTTAAACAATCACCGGTTCTCCATAAGACAGAAGAGGAAAGAGTTGCCTGTTCTGAAAATTTTTGTGGAAGCAGGACACAATGAGAAGGACCTAAAATTTATGATTTTGGATCAGATCATCTTGTCAAAGAGGGAAGGCGATCGGACATTGGCTCTTAAACAAAGGGAGCTACGCTGGATCCATCACCTCCATACCTCCATTTGGTCTACATGTTCAATTCAAATGGAATGTGATGTAATTGAGTGCACTCTACCTGTCTTGCGGTTCTTTGCTGGGTTCTGCTCTGGTTTTGTGATTACAAATAGTGTCACTATTTTATGATAATTATATTTATTCATGTTCTCTTCTTTTTTAGATTATCTTTTTTAGATTATCTTCATCAACATCTTCGCAGCGGTCTGTACAGAGGGCGTCCTCAAGATCCTGTGTCAATCTCACACTGGATCATTAAGAAGAAATTGATTAATTCGGCAAAATGATATTTTACTTAGATGATAATTCTGTTGGCCGCATGTATATGGAGATTTTGGGAGTGGTGGTTCTAGTTCATTTTGTGAATTGTGTTTGGGGGTGACTTTGGGTCAGATGACGTTCCGCTTGGACGTGTCCTACACCTCTACCTCATCATAGGCTTGTGGTGATGAACATACATAAGGATACAGCCACATAGCCCCCTCTGTTTACCCTTAAATTTTATGGTGAGGAACATGTATGGTGTCATAGCCATGTAATACGTATGGGTTCCCCCCCCCCATGATCACTCCAATATATATCCTGAGTACAGCAGTGTTATTTATGTCTTCATTTATTCAATTCAGACATTTACAATTATCTATACTGTAGGAAGGCGCAGGGGTCCGTCATTGACGGAAGGTACGTGTCACCGAGGTTCCTGGCCTCGGTGAGATGAGAACCGGTAATTGTGTGTGTCAGCGGCAGCTAGTGCTCGCTGACACTGTTTTACTTAGTGTGGCTGTAAAGCCAATCCAGGCTGGTTCTTATTGGGAGCAGCCAAAGAGCAGGGTGGGTGGCTGTTCCCCACATCCAGGCCAGGTTTTGGGCTGGGGTTTAAAATCCTAGCCAGCAGCACAGCTGGGTGTGGAATGAACCTCCAGGTGATAGTGGAGCTCTGTGTTTTGGGAGCTGAGGAGTTCTGCCATACTGCAAGGCTGAGAGCTGCATGAGAGCTGCCAGCTGGAAGCCAGGTGTAGACTGCCAGGTGTGGACTGCCAGGTGACGTGTTTTTGAGTTCATTGGACTTTTGCTGTGTGAATTAACACGAGAATTCCTGCGGTGTGAATCAACACCAGGGCCTTGCGAAGTATTGTGTTTCTTTTCTGCCTTTTTGTGTGAATAAACACTGAATTTTGCTTTTCAATCATAATTTTGCCTCTGTATTGCGTCCACTTACCCTGCCTACCAGAGCAAATTCCTACAATTGGTGGCTTGGAGCGGGCAAGCGCAGTGAGGCTGGCGTGAACGCCAAAATATTTTTGGTTTGCACACGGTTGTATGTCATTTATCAAACCGGCTAGGTTCAAACCGGTGTAATGTGACGAAATGGAGGCTGTTACGAAGACCCTTGTGGAGGCTAACCTGCAGCAACGCGAGGCTAATAAGCAGCAGCAGGAGACCAGCCAGTTTCTGCTACAACACGTAATGGCTTTGCAGACAGCAGGAGCAACCCCAAGCGTACACGATGCCCAGAAAGCAGTCCGTGCAGCGATCCCTAAAATGACCCCCGCAGATGACATTGAAACCTACCTGGCGATGTATGAGAAAGTGGCCACCAGGGAAAAGCTGTCCCAAGACCAGTGGGCTGAGGTCATCGCTCCTTTTCTGAAATCAGAGTCCCAGAGGGTGTTTTCCGACTTGCCGGACGATAAAGCGGCCGACTACCCAAAGGTAAAGGGGGAGATTTTGGCAAGACTGGGGGTGAATGTGCTGGTGCATCATTGGGGGTTCAACCTGGCGGAGCCTGTGAGACCCCAGTATTATGACCTGCTCAACCTACTGCTATGTTGGACCGGTTGTTAGCAGACAGGTTCTGGAGGGCTCTGCCACCCCCTCTCCAGTAATGGATTGGCCAGGTCTCTCCAGGTAATTCTCTGGAGATGGTCAACCTGGTGGAGCGCTATGAGGCTACCCGGAACTTACAGGGTGTTTCTGTTGGGAGGGGGGCAGTCAAATCCCGTAACTCTCCACCCCAGACCCAGAAACCGGTTTCCCCCCAAACCCGCCTGGGATGTAATCCCTGTGGACCCCGCTCCAATAATCTGCTGGCGGTGTCGGGAGCCTGGCCATGTTCGAGCGGACTGTCCCCGTCAGGGGGAACCCATGGACACGAACTATGGCTTCCGTCAATCATTACATGCCAAGAAACTGTGTGCAGTGGGTGCTCCAGAGTCTCTGAACCACCTGTGCCAGGTTGAGGTGGGAGACACTCCAGCGGAGGCTCTGTTGGACTGAGGAAGCCTGGTGACCCTGGTAAGGGCTTCCCTTGTACGCTCCGCTGTGTACACCGGCCGTAAGGTCGGAGTCATGTGTATACATGGGGACTTAAAAGACTATCCTACTGCTATGGTCTCTCTGTCTACGGTTTCCGGCAGGTGGATCCACGAGGTAGCTGTCGCAACCAACCTACGTTATTAACTTATAGTAGGGAGAGACTTCCTGGGTTTCACGGCACTGTGGCCTGTTCCGAGAGTGATTGATACATATGAGACACATGTAACCCTAGCAGAGTGGCCAGGCTCAGGGTGGAGATCAGAACCCTGGGAACCTGAGTCCGAAGGGCAGGCGGTAGGGGTGACCACCCCTTCAGTGGAAGAGGAGGAGACAACACCATTGAGTGTAATGGTGGGAGACATGGAGGACTTGCCGCCAGGGCCTGAGCTGGCAGACCTCAATGTCTCCAGGGATAATTTTTGGTACTGCACAACACCGGGATCCAACCTTATCCCGAGCCTGGGAAAATGTACTAATAATAGATGGTGAGCCACAACAACCAGGGGCAGAGTTTGTGTTCCCCCGTTTTGTGGTTCATCAGGATATGTTGTATTGGGTAAATCAGCTGCAAGGTGAATCCGTTGAACTGTTGGTGCCCCAGGCTTATCGCAAACTCGTGTTAGAGTTAGCCCATCAGCATGTCCTCGGGGGTCATCTGGGAATGCAGAAAACACAGGACCGGATACTACAAAGGTTTTACTGGCCAAGTGTGTTTAAAGAGGTGGACGAGTTCTGTAAGTCTTGCCCGACCTGCCAGGCAACTAGCCCCCAGCACCTTTTTCGTAGTCCCCTGGTACCCCTCCCAATCATCGAGGTACCAATTGAGCGAATCGTTATGGACCTGGTAGGTCCTGTACAGAAGTCCGCTAGGGGCACCAACACATTTTGGTTGTTCTTGATTACGCTACTCGGTACCCGGAGGCAGTACCACTGCGACATACATCGTCGAAACTTATAGCTAAAGATCTAATGGAGATGTTTTCCCGAGTGGGGCTACCTAAAGAGGTCCTGACTGACCAGGAGACCCCTTTTATGTCCAAGGTCATGAGGAAACTCTGCAAGTTGCTGCGTATTAAACAGTTATGGATGTCCGGGTACCATCCACAAACGGACGGACTGGTTGAAAGGTTTAGCAAAACTCTAAAAACTATGTTAAAAAGGGTGGTGACCAAAGATGGAAAGGATTGGGACCTTCTTCTGCCCTATCTCATGTTCGCAATGTGAGAGGTGCCCCAGGCCTCTACTGTGTTCTCGCCCTTCGAATTGCTATGTGGCAGACATCCTCATGGCTTGTTGGACGTAGCCAAAGAGGCGTGGGAACAACAACCCACTCCGCATAAAAGTGTCCTTGAATATGTTATCTAGATGCAACAGCGGATAGAGACCGTTTTGCCTCTTGTCAGGGAACATATGGAGGCTGCTCAGCGAGACCAGAGTCGGCAGGCTCAGGTCCAGAACATTAACCCGGGTGATTGGGTTTTGGTTCTGGTGCCCACCGTGGACAGTAAGTTCCTAGCCAGGTGGCAGGGGCCCTACGAGGTATGTGAAAAAATTGGAGAGGCAAATTACAATGTACACCAGCCGGGGAGGTGAAAGCCGGAGCAGATTTACCATGTTCATTTACTAAAACCTTGAAAGGATAGGGAAACCTGTACAGAAGACAGCACGCGGCCGGGCTTTCTTGGACAAGAGAGTCCGGCTCCTATGTCTGATGCAAGGGAAGCGGTTGCCACAATAAAAATTGCTGACAGCCTCTCCTCTAAACAGGCTCAAGAAACCAGGGAGTTTGTTAGTTGGAACACGGATGTGTTCTCAGACCTCCCTGGACGCACTTCCGTAATCCAACATGACATTGTCACTAAGCCTCAGGCAAAAATCCGGTTAAAGCCATACCGAGTACCCGAGACTCGGCGAAAAGCCATCTTGGAGGAAGTGCAGCTCATGTTGCGGCTGGACGTCATTGAGGAGTCTAAAAGTGAGTGGGCCAGTCCTATAGTCTTAATTCACAAGCCAGACGGGAAGTTAAGATTTTGTAACAATTTTTGGAAATTAAACGAAATATCAAAGTTCAATGCATATCCAATGCCTCGGGTAGATGAACTAATTGAAAAATTAGGCCAAGCCAGGTATTTTTCTGTTTTGGACCTCACCAAAGGGTATTGGTAGGTACCCTTGCCTTCATTGCACCAGAGTGGCTGTTCCAGTATAAGGTGTTACCCTTTGGCCTGCATGGCTTCCAATGTCTAATGGATATCGTACTTCGTCCACATCGGCGGTACGCCTCGGCTTACCTGGACGATATTATCATTCACAGTACCGACTGGGAAAGTCATCTGCCCAAAGTACAGGCCGTAGTGGACTCCCTTCAAAAGGCAGGACTAACAGCTAACCCAAAGAAATATGCGATAGGGTTAAAGGAGACTAGATACCTTGGGTATGTCATTGGGCACGGAGTCATTAAACCCCAATTAAGCAAAATAGAGGCGATACAGAATTGGCCCCGACCTGCCACCTCTAGACAAGTAAAGTCGTTTCTTGGAATGGTGGGCTATTACATGAGGTTTGTCCCCATTTTGCCACTTTAGTGGCTCCGTTGACAGGGCTCTTAAAGTGATGGAAGTCCGTGATAGTCCGCTGGAATGACCAGGTGGAAGAGGCTTTCTCCGCTTTGAAGTCGGCCCTGTGTGGGTCCCCGGTTTTGGTGATGCCCGACTTCAAGAGGAAATTTGTGGTACAGACTGATGCCTCCGAAGTAGGCCTCGGTGCAGTACTGTCTCAGGAAGTCAACGGGAAGGAGCATCCCGTTGTCTTCCTGAGCCCTAAGCTCACTCCAGCGGAGACCCGGTACAGTATAGTGGAGAGAGAGTGCCTGGCCATCAAGTGGGCACTCGAGTCTCTCCGTTATTATCTGTTGGTGAGGAAGTTCCGTCTGGTGACCGATCACTCCCCTCTCAAGTGGATGAGCCAGGCCAAAGAGAGGAATGCTCGGGTCACCAGGTGGTTCTTGTCTCTGCAAAACTTTAAGTTCACAGTAGAACACAGGGCAGGCTGGTTACAGGGAAACGCGGATGCCCTGTCCCGAGTACACTTTCTGGCGTGTGTTCAGCCCCTCAGGGTTAAACAAAGGGGGGAGGTATGTAGAAAGGCGCAGGGGTCCGTCATTGACGGAAGGTACGTGTCACCTAGGTTCCTGGCCTCGGTGAAATGAGAACCGGTAATTTTGTGTGTCAGTGACAGCTAGTGCTCTCTGACACTGTTGGCTGTAAAGCCAATCCGGGTTGGTTCTTATTGGGAGCAGCCACAGAGCAGGGTGGGTGGCTGTTCCCCACGTCCAGGCCAGGTTTCGGGTTGGGGTTTAAAAGCCCAGCCAGCAGCACAGCTGGGTGTGGAATGAACCTCAAGGTGATAGTGGAGCTCTGTGTTTTGGGAGCTGAGGAGTTCTGCCATATTGTAAGGCTGAGAGCTGCATAAGAGCTGCCAGCTGGAAGCCAGGCACCCTAAAGCCTGCTGTGGACTGCCAGGTGATGTGTTTTTGAGGACTTTTGCTGTGTGAATTAACATGAGGATTCCTGCGATGTGAATTAACACCAGGGCCTTGCCAATCATTGTGTTTTTTTTCTGCCTTTTTGTGTGAATAAACACTGACTTTTGCTTTTCAACCGTGGTTTTGCCTCTATATTGCGTCCGCTTACCCTGCCTACCAGAGCAAATCCCTACAATACCCATTGTTCGTTTGACAGTTTTTCTTTGTGCCTAGTGCTTCCCGATTTCTTTATTTGTGACTGCTTTGTCCAGTTTCTGAATTGATTATTGCTTTGCCTACGTGCTGCGGTCTGCTGTTACTATGGCGATGACACTAGTTCTTTTACTGGTGGTTGTGGCCTATTGATGCTGACTCCTCCCCATCGGCTTGGCATATCCAGGTGCTCCTTTCTGCGTGGTCTCGCGATGTTTGCTTTGGTCATGTGGTCTGTCTTGTGATTGATCATGTGGCCAGGATGACGTCGCCTGATCCTAGTAGTTTGGAGTGTGGTTGCTAGGCACCTGGACATGAGCAGTCGGACTTATAGGACGCGGATCTTGGTGCCGCATATTTGTCCCCGCTGTGTAAGTTCTGTTTATGTATATTTACAACAGCTGTTGCTGGTATTAAACACATGCACATGTGATTGATTGGGTTCAATTTACACATTATATGTTGTATGAATGTATCATGTTTGTCAATAATTTGCACATTTTGCACATAGCCATTGATGCTGTATTTGCGCCTCACAAGTGATTGTATACTCATTTATAATAGTTTTTACACAGCTTTTATACACCATTAGATTAAATGATTATTTCATTGTCACTTAATTTGCTGCTATGCATTTTGGTTATATATACCCCTGTGAGACACCATTTTATATGCTTGATAAAGACTGCATTGAGGGGTTGAAATGTTGCAGAGGGGTCAATAAAGGGTCCACTTTTTTCTCTATACAGTATCTATTGGAGTGCTGCCTCATTTTTTGGATATATATCATCCTCATTGACCGCTGAGCCTGTGGTTTGGAGGATCCTGCACCCGTGGTCTACTGGACTAGTGCTGTTTTTTGAATCTTTGTTATATATACACCTTTCTACCTTTGCATATATATATATATATATATATATGTGTATATATATAATCCAAATAAGGGTACTTTCACACTAGCGTTTTTCTTTTCCGGCGCTGAGTTCCGTCCTAGGGGCTCAAATCCGGAAAAGAACTGATCAGTTTTATCCTAATGCATTCTGAATGGAGAGTAATCCATTCAGGATGGATCAGGATGTCTTCAGTTCAGTCTTTTTGACTGATCAGGCTTTTCAGAAAACCGTAGCATGCAGTATTTTTACCTCCGGCCAAAAATCCTGAACACTTTGACTGAAGGCCGTGTGTTCAGTCAAAACGGATCCGGCTTTTGCATGTTAAACCCGAAAAATAGGGAAAAAAAGTTAAAGTCCATAAATGGCGGATCCGTTTTTTCCAATGCATTTTTCCATTGTGATCAAAATCCTGATCAGGATTCAAATGTAATCCGTTTTCACATGTTTTTCCGGATCCGGCGGGCAGTTCCGGTGTCGGAATTAAACGACGGATTCAAACAACGCTAGTGTGAAAGTAGCCTAAATGTAACGCAGCACTCCTTGAGTAAAAAGTGAAAAATTTGATATTTATTCAACACATGTTGATCAGGCAACGTTTCAGCTCTCTCACAGAGCCATTATCAAGCCGACTTGGCTTGATAATGGCTCTGTGAGGGAGCTGAAACGTTGCCTGCATCAACATGTGTTGAATAAATATCACACTGCTGCGTTACATTTATTTGGATTGTGTTTGGACCCCAGGACCAAGGGGAAAATGCTGGCACCTGAACTACTTGAAGCAAGGAGTGCTGCCCTGCCATTCTCTGGAGATATATATACAGGGTGACGTCAGCTCCATCTAGCTGTGGATATAGCCTATCAGTACCTTGTGCAAATACAGGCAATATACAGATCAAAGCAAAAATACATTTTAACTCTTTCTTTTGTAATGTACTGCTACTCTGTAGTGGTATGCTGCAGATGCAACAAATTTGTTAAAAGCATGCACCTTTTAATAAATTGGTCAGATCTTCCTTCTGTGGGTTTTTTACCAAGACGGGCATGTTACAGTGGCGTGTAAATGGAACCCAATATGTCTACCTTTTAAAGATCTCCCAGCCATGACAAATTGGAAATGGTCCCCCTTAACCCCCTAACTGTTTTGCCCCAGTCCAGCTCCAGCAGTGGGAAAAGTAGCTAACTGGAGGGGGTGGGCTGCTTTAGATGCTGCTATCTACTGAATGGTAGCCACTAGAAACATGCAACTGTCCTTGTTTGAAATCTGACAGTCCAAGCTTTTAGAATACCAGAATGACAGCAATATGTTCAGTACAGGGGAAGATATCACTGATAGAAATCCGGATGCAGTGAATGCAGCTGAAAGTGAAAGTAAAAGCAGGTTTTACCTGTGATTATTTCCGACTCAATTTCTAACAGTGATTTCTCCTCTGTTGCTTGGACTTTAGCTGTCATTTTGGTCTTGTATGAAAGCCTGGACTGTCAGCTTTCAAACAAGACATGTGGTTTAAAAGGGGTTGGTCACCCTAAGTATCAAAAAATCAAACATATCTATATCATGCTAAATGCACTGGCTATATATCCTTTTTCTAACCTGTTCACCATGACATGCCTCCCTGGAGGAGCTCCCTCAGACAGGCTGTACAGGCGGAGCACCTGCAAAGTAAAAGTAAATATCCCAGCATGCATTGCAGCAAGCATGTTCAGAGGAGCAGTCACATGACATCCCCCCCTACTGTGTTCCCATAGAGACAAGAGCCCCTCAGACTTCTGTTCAGACATAGCAATAGAAAGAACGCCCCAGTCCCAGCAGTAAAGAGAGGTCACTACCTGTACCACACAGGGATGTGCAAACATATGTTGCTTGTGGGTGCCCTGTTCATAAATTTGCTGTGGGGCCCAGTCATTTCTAGTTATGTCACTGGAAATAAGCCATGAACAGAATGAATAGAGAGGGAGATTTATTATTTCCCTTGTTTCTGACAAGTGGCCTTAAAATGTTGTGTTTGAGAATTTTTAATTGCGCCTTTAAAAAAATAAAAATAAAAGTGTGACAATGGCAGGGAGATGTGTGAACAGTCGACCCAATAAATTTATGTTCATTTTTGCCAGTTTTCTGACTCAAATGAAGCCAGAAATCTAAGGCTGCTCTGAGCTTTCTGAGATTTCTGTTTAGGTGCACGGACTGCTGGAGGAGGAGGAGGAGGAGGGGAGCCTGTTGAGCAGGGGACAGACCCTTGTTGCACAAGAACTGTTATGAATAAATTTGTATGAATCGATCTTCTCACATAGAGAGGAGCCTCCTGTCTATCATCACACAACTTACTCCCAGCTAGCCTAGAAATCATCTATGAATATATGAACCTTCACCTGGGGAAAAAGAGGGAACGAGTGTAGTCAAACATCTCTATATACAATGTACAGGGGTCATATATCTCTGTATACAGGGGGTCACACAACTCTATATACAATATACAGGGGGTCACACATCTGTACATACAGTATAAAGGGGTCACACATCACTGTATACAGTGTACAGGGGGTCACGGATCTCTATATGCAGTGGTGGAAGTCACACATCACTATGTACAGTGTACAGAGGGTCACTGATCTCTATATGCAGTGGTGGGGGTAACACATCAGTATATACAGTGTACAGGGGGTCACGGATCTCTATATGCAGTGGTGGGAGTCACACATCACTATGTACAGTGGGTCACTGATCTCTATATGCAGTGGTGGGGGTAACACATCAGTATATACAGTGTACAGGGGGTCACGCATCTCTATATGCAGTGGTGGGGGTCACACATCAGCATATACAGTGTACAGGGGGTCACACATCTCTATATGCAGTGGTGGGGGGTCACACATCAGTATATACAGTGTACAGGGGGTCACACATCTCTATATGCAGTGGTGGGGGTCACACATCAGCATATACAGTGTACAGGGTGTCATACATCTCTATATGCAGTGGTGGGGGTTACACATCTCTATATGCAGTGGTGGGGGTTACACATCAGTATATACAGTGTACAGGGTGTCATACATCTCTATATGCAGTGGTGGGGGTCACACGTCACACATCAGAATATACAGTGTACAGGGTGTCATACATCTCTATATGCAGTGGTGGGGGTCACACATCAGTATATACAGTGTACAGGGTGTCATACATCTCTATATGCAGTGGTGGGGGTCACATATCAGTATATACAGTGTACAGGGTGTCATACATCTCTATATGCAGTGGTGGGGGTTACACATCTCTATATGCAGTGGTGGGGGTTACACATCAGTATATACAGTGTACAGGGTGTCATACATCTCTATATGCAGTGGTGGGGGTCACACGTCACACATCAGCATATACAGTGTACAGGGTGTCATACATCTCTATATGCAGTGGTGGCAGTCACACATCAGTATATACAGTGTACAGGGGGTCACACATCTCTATATACAGTGGTTGTTACGCGTTTCGGACCAGATTAGTGGGGGTCCTTGTCATGAAGAAGGACCCCCACTAATCTGGTCCGAAACGCGTAACAATTTGTCCTTTTTATTTTTACAAAGTCACTGCAATAAAGATACTTTTCTCTACTTTGGCAATTGAAGCTGAACTTTTTCAAGTTGTTGAATTCATGATTGCCAGCACTTTCCAGGGGCTGCGTCCGTGCTCAGGGCCATCTTTAATATTGATTGGACCCTGGGCAAAAATTTACTTGGGCCCCCTGGATCCCACCTTCTCACACCCTAGCATGCAATCACGGCCTCCACCACAACACACACACACAAAATCCACACACCTGGTAGAGTACAGTGATGTAAATACTTCCAATTCTGAAGACCCCAGCAGCTCAGGATCAGTGCTCTGGGCAGCTGGGCTCAGGCTGGAAGTGAGCACTGCTCTGCAGGAAGGAGACCGGGGCTTGGTTCACCCTAGCGTTACAGTGCACCCCAGAGTATGCAGTATAGCACCCTATAGTATACAGCAACCCACAGTATGCAGTGTAGCACCCTATAGTATACAGCACCCCACAGTATTCAGTATAGCACCCCACACTATACAGTATACAGCACCCCACACCATACAGTATACAGCACCCCACAGTATATAGTAGAGCAGTATTGCACCTCACAGTATACAGTAGAGCAGTATAGAACTATACACTATACAGCACCCCACACTATACAGCACCCCACACTATACAGCCCAGCAGTAAAGCATTCCACAATATACAGCAACCACAGTATACAGCACCTCACAGTATACAGCACCCCAAACTATACAGAATACCGCACCTCACAGTATACAGTACCCCACAGTATACAGCACCCCAAAATATACAGCCCCCTACAGTATAAAGCACCCCACAATATACAGTATACAGCACCCCCATAGTATACAGTAGAGCAATAAAGCACCCCACAGTATACAGTAGCTTACAGTATATTAGTATAACAGCCCCTGTCACCTTTTCCTGATGTAATCTTCACAAAAAAGCTCCAAAATTATGGAAAACTTCTCCTGCAGCAACACTCCTGGTAGACAGGACCTTTGATGACCTCATAGCCATTTGACCAGTAATATTGCTAGGTTACAGGTCACATGGTGATGATGTTATCTAAGGTCCTAGAAAATCACAGCTCTCACAGTACACTGCCTGGAGTGCTGGCAGACAGGTAGGCATGGCATGGCAGCACCCCCCTGTGTAGCTGACAGCCTGATACCCGGGGCAGTGGCCAGCAGGGCGAACGAGGCAGCTGTCTTGGGTCCCCCAGGAGCAACTGGGCCCGGGGCAGCTGCCCCTTTTGCCCCTTGTTAAAGACGGCCCTGTCCGTGCTCATTGCAAAGGAACACAAGTGAGAGCTGCAGATACACCTGTTTTTGCATCCAGTATACAGGGGGTCACACATCACTATATACAGTGTGCAGGAGGTATCATATCTCTGTATACAGGGGATCACATATAACTGGACAATGTAGAGGGGGTCACACATCACTATATATAGTGTACAGGGGTCACACATCACTATATACAGTATACAGTGATGGGGGTCACATATTACTTTATGGGAGGGGTCACAAATCTCTATATACAGTATACAGTGGGGAGGTCACATATGAGTATATATACAGTGTACAGTGGGGGGCCACATATCACTGTATGGTGGGGTCACACATCATTATATAGAGTGGGGGGTCACACCTCAGTAGTCTTGGGCACGAATATTCGAATAGCGAATATTAATCATGAATATCGGCACTTTGAGAATTCACGAATATTTAGAATATAGTGATATATATTCGTAATTTGGAATATTCTAGATTTTTTTTTTCATCAGTAATCTCCCTTCTTGCTTGTGGGCCAATGAGAGGGCTGCAATGTCTTTGTCTGAGCTTAGCAACACCCCTAGCAACCAATAGGAAATCTGCCTACCCCTCACTATGTAAGAACCTGTGATGGGGGTCACACATCTCTATATACATTATACAGTGGGGGGGTCACAGATCAGTATATACAGTGTACAGTGGGGGGTCACACATGACTATATACAGTTTGCAGGAAGGAGAGTGCACACATTTACAGATGGTGACACTAGTGACTGCTGCTGATATCACTGACCTCAGCCATATTGACAGCTCAGAGTGGGTTAAAGCTCCTGAATAGGGATGAGCGAACTCGAACTGTATAGTTCGGGTTCGTACCGAATTTTGGGGTGTCCGTGACACGGACCCGAACCCGGACATTTTCGTAAAAGTCCGGGTTCGGGTTCGGTGTTCGTCGCTTTCTTCGCGCTTTTGTGACGCTTTCTTGGCGCTTTTTGAAAGGCTGCAAAGCAGCCAATCAACAAGCGTCATACTACTTGCCCCAAGAGGCCATCACAGCCATGCCTACTATTGGCATGGCTGTGATTGGCCAGAGCACCATGTGACCCAGCCTCTATTTAAGCTGGAGTCACATAGCGCCGCCCGTCACTCTGCTCTGATTAGCGTAGGGAGAGGTTGCGGCTGCGACAGTAGGGCGAGATTAGGCAGATTAACTCCTCCAAAGGACTTGATTAACTGATCGATCTGCAGCTGTGGATCATTGAGCTGCTGATCCTCAATTGCTCACTGTTTTTAGGCTGCACAGACCGTTTGTCAGTCTCATTTTTCTGGGGTGATCGGCGGCCATTTTGTGTCTTGTGGTGCGCCAGCACAAGCTGCGACCAAGTGCATTTAACCCTCAATGGTGTGGTTGTTTTTTGGCTAAAGCCTACATCAGGGTGAAGCTGTCACACCAAGTGCATTTATCCAGCAATAGTCTGTTCATTTTTTGGCCATATACAAAATCAGGGGCAAGCTGCGCCTGTCACCAAGTGCATTTAACCCTCAATGGTGTGGTTGTTTTTTGGCTAAAGCCTACATCAGGGTGAAGCTGTCACACCAAGTGCATTTAACCAGCAATAGTCTGTTTATTTTTTGGCCATATCCCAGTCTAATTCTGTCACTAAATCCATACCGGTCACCCAGCGCCTAAATACTAGGCCTCAAATTTATATCCAGCTAAATCTGTCCCTAGTGCTGTAGCTGGGCGAGTTATTTAGTGTCCGTTCAAGCACATTTCTTGTTCTGGGTTGAAATACAATTCCCAATTTAGCAATTTCATAATTTAGTGGTTCCTGCTATATCAGAGCTATTTGAAATCTATCCCAAAAAGGGTATATAATATTGAAGGTGCACATTGGGTCATTCAGGATAACTTCACACACACCCGCTACTGTGTATTTCCAAGTCTAATTCTGTCACTAAACCCATACCTGTCACCCAGCGCCTAAATACTAGGCCTCAAATTTAAATCCCTCTAAATCTCTCGTTACCCACCGCTGTACTGTTGTTGCTGGGCAAGATATTTAGTGTCCGTCAAAGCACATTTTTTGTTCTGGGTTGAAGTACAATTCCCAATTTAGCAATTTCATAATTTAGTGGTTTCTGCTATATCAGAGCTATTTGAAATCTATCCCTAAAAGGGTATATAATATTGAAGGTGCACATAGGGTCATTCAGAATAACTTCACACACACGCTTCTGTGCATTTCCAAGTCTAATTCTGTCACTAAATCCATACCGGTGACCCAGCGCCTAAATACTAGGCCTCAAATTTAAATCCCTCTAAATCTCTCGTTACCCACCGCTGTACTGTTGTTGCTGGGCAAGATATTTAGTGTCCGTCAAAGCACATTTTTGTTCTGGGTTGAAGTACAATTCCCAATTTAGCAATTTCATAATTTAGTGGTTTCTGCTATATCAGAGCTATTTGAAATCTATCCCTAAAAGGGTATATAATATTGAAGGTGCACATAGGGTCATTCAGAATAACTTCACACACACGCTTCTGTGCATTTCCAAGTCTAATTCTGTCACTAAATCCATACCGGTGACCCAGCGCCTAAATACTAGGCCTCAAATTTAAATCCCTCTAAATCTCTCGTTACCCACCGCTGTACTGTTGTTGCTGGGCAAGATATTTAGTGTCCGTCAAAGCACATTTTTTGTTCTGGGTTGAAGTACAATTCCCAATTTAGCAATTTCATAATTTAGTGGTTTCTGCTATATCAGAGCTATTTGAAATCTATCCCTAAAAGGGTATATAATATTGAAGGTGCACATAGGGTCATTCAGAATAACTTCACACACACGCTTCTGTGCATTTCCAAGTCTAATTCTGTCACTAAATCCATACCGGTGACCCAGCGCCTAAATACTAGGCCTCAAATTTAAATCCCTCTAAATCTCTCGTTACCCACCGCTGTACTGTTGTTGCTGGGCAAGATATTTAGTGTCCGTCAAAGCACATTTTTTGTTCTGGGTTGAAGTACAATTCCCAATTTAGCAATTTCATAATTTAGTGGTTTCTGCTATATCAGAGCTATTTGAAATCTATCCCTAAAAGGGTATATAATATTGAAGGTGCACATAGGGTCATTCAGAATAACTTCACACACACGCTTCTGTGCATTTCCAAGTCTAATTCTGTCACTAAATCCATACCGGTGACCCAGCGCCTAAATACTAGGCCTCAAATTTAAATCCCTCTAAATCTCTCGTTACCCACCGCTGTACTGTTGTTGCTGGGCAAGATATTTAGTGTCCGTCAAAGCACATTTTTTGTTCTGGGTTGAAGTACAATTCCCAATTTAGCAATTTCATAATTTAGTGGTTTCTGCTATATCAGAGCTATTTGAAATCTATCCCTAAAAGGGTATATAATATTGAAGGTGCACATAGGGTCATTCAGAATAACTTCACACACACGCTTCTGTGCATTTCCAAGTCTAATTCTGTCACTAAATCCATACCGGTGACCCAGCGCCTAAATACTAGGCCTCAAATTTAAATCCCTCTAAATCTCTCGTTACCCACCGCTGTACTGTTGTTGCTGGGCAAGATATTTAGTGTCCGTCAAAGCACATTTTTTGTTCTGGGTTGAAGTACAATTCCCAATTTAGCAATTTCATAATTTAGTGGTTTCTGCTATATCAGAGCTATTTGAAATCTATCCCTAAAAGGGTATATAATATTGAAGGTGCACATAGGGTCATTCAGAATAACTTCACACACACGCTTCTGTGCATTTCCAAGTCTAATTCTGTCACTAAATCCATACCGGTGACCCAGCGCCTAAATACTAGGCCTCAAATTTAAATCCCTCTAAATCTCTCGTTACCCACCGCTGTACTGTTGTTGCTGGGCAAGATATTTAGTGTCCGTCAAAGCACATTTTTTGTTCTGGGTTGAAGTACAATTCCCAATTTAGCAATTTCATAATTTAGTGGTTTCTGCTATATCAGAGCTATTTGAAATCTATCCCTAAAAGGGTATATAATATTGAAGGTGCACATAGGGTCATTCAGAATAACTTCACACACACGCTTCTGTGCATTTCCAAGTCTAATTCTGTCACTAAATCCATACCGGTGACCCAGCGCCTAAATACTAGGCCTCAAATTTAAATCCCTCTAAATCTCTCGTTACCCACCGCTGTACTGTTGTTGCTGGGCAAGATATTTAGTGTCCGTCAAAGCACATTTTTTGTTCTGGGTTGAAGTACAATTCCCAATTTAGCAATTTCATAATTTAGTGGTTTCTGCTATATCAGAGCTATTTGAAATCTATCCCTAAAAGGGTATATAATATTGAAGGTGCACATAGGGTCATTCAGAATAACTTCACACACACGCTTCTGTGCATTTCCAAGTCTAATTCTGTCACTAAATCCATACCGGTGACCCAGCGCCTAAATACTAGGCCTCAAATTTAAATCCCTCTAAATCTCTCGTTACCCACCGCTGTACTGTTGTTGCTGGGCAAGATATTTAGTGTCCGTCAAAGCACATTTTTTGTTCTGGGTTGAAGTACAATTCCCAATTTAGCAATTTCATAATTTAGTGGTTTCTGCTATATCAGAGCTATTTGAAATCTATCCCTAAAAGGGTATATAATATTGAAGGTGCACATAGGGTCATTCAGAATAACTTCACACACACGCTTCTGTGCATTTCCAAGTCTAATTCTGTCACTAAATCCATACCGGTGACCCAGCGCCTAAATACTAGGCCTCAAATTTAAATCCCTCTAAATCTCTCGTTACCCACCGCTGTACTGTTGTTGCTGGGCAAGATATTTAGTGTCCGTCAAAGCACATTTTTTGTTCTGGGTTGAAGTACAATTCCCAATTTAGCAATTTCATAATTTAGTGGTTTCTGCTATATCAGAGCTATTTGAAATCTATCCCTAAAAGGGTATATAATATTGAAGGTGCACATAGGGTCATTCAGAATAACTTCACACACACGCTTCTGTGCATTTCCAAGTCTAATTCTGTCACTAAATCCATACCGGTGACCCAGCGCCTAAATACTAGGCCTCAAATTTAAATCCCTCTAAATCTCTCGTTACCCACCGCTGTACTGTTGTTGCTGGGCAAGATATTTAGTGTCCGTCAAAGCACATTTTTTGTTCTGGGTTGAAGTACAATTCCCAATTTAGCAATTTCATAATTTAGTGGTTTCTGCTATATCAGAGCTATTTGAAATCTATCCCTAAAAGGGTATATAATATTGAAGGTGCACATAGGGTCATTCAGAATAACTTCACACACACGCTTCTGTGCATTTCCAAGTCTAATTCTGTCACTAAATCCATACCGGTGACCCAGCGCCTAAATACTAGGCCTCAAATTTAAATCCCTCTAAATCTCTCGTTACCCACCGCTGTACTGTTGTTGCTGGGCAAGATATTTAGTGTCCGTCAAAGCACATTTTTTGTTCTGGGTTGAAGTACAATTCCCAATTTAGCAATTTCATAATTTAGTGGTTTCTGCTATATCAGAGCTATTTGAAATCTATCCCTAAAAGGGTATATAATATTGAAGGTGCACATAGGGTCATTCAGAATAACTTCACACACACGCTTCTGTGCATTTCCAAGTCTAATTCTGTCACTAAATCCATACCGGTGACCCAGCGCCTAAATACTAGGCCTCAAATTTAAATCCCTCTAAATCTCTCGTTACCCACCGCTGTACTGTTGTTGCTGGGCAAGATATTTAGTGTCCGTCAAAGCACATTTTTTGTTCTGGGTTGAAGTACAATTCCCAATTTAGCAATTTCATAATTTAGTGGTTTCTGCTATATCAGAGCTATTTGAAATCTATCCCTAAAAGGGTATATAATATTGAAGGTGCACATAGGGTCATTCAGAATAACTTCACACACACGCTTCTGTGCATTTCCAAGTCTAATTCTGTCACTAAATCCATACCGGTGACCCAGCGCCTAAATACTAGGCCTCAAATTTAAATCCCTCTAAATCTCTCGTTACCCACCGCTGTACTGTTGTTGCTGGGCAAGATATTTAGTGTCCGTCAAAGCACATTTTTTGTTCTGGGTTGAAGTACAATTCCCAATTTAGCAATTTCATAATTTAGTGGTTTCTGCTATATCAGAGCTATTTGAAATCTATCCCTAAAAGGGTATATAATATTGAAGGTGCACATAGGGTCATTCAGAATAACTTCACACACACGCTTCTGTGCATTTCCAAGTCTAATTCTGTCACTAAATCCATACCGGTGACCCAGCGCCTAAATACTAGGCCTCAAATTTAAATCCCTCTAAATCTCTCGTTACCCACCGCTGTACTGTTGTTGCTGGGCAAGATATTTAGTGTCCGTCAAAGCACATTTTTTGTTCTGGGTTGAAGTACAATTCCCAATTTAGCAATTTCATAATTTAGTGGTTTCTGCTATATCAGAGCTATTTGAAATCTATCCCTAAAAGGGTATATAATATTGAAGGTGCACATAGGGTCATTCAGAATAACTTCACACACACGCTTCTGTGCATTTCCAAGTCTAATTCTGTCACTAAATCCATACCGGTGACCCAGCGCCTAAATACTAGGCCTCAAATTTAAATCCCTCTAAATCTCTCGTTACCCACCGCTGTACTGTTGTTGCTGGGCAAGATATTTAGTGTCCGTCAAAGCACATTTTTTGTTCTGGGTTGAAGTACAATTCCCAATTTAGCAATTTCATAATTTAGTGGTTTCTGCTATATCAGAGCTATTTGAAATCTATCCCTAAAAGGGTATATAATATTGAAGGTGCACATAGGGTCATTCAGAATAACTTCACACACACGCTTCTGTGCATTTCCAAGTCTAATTCTGTCACTAAATCCATACCGGTGACCCAGCGCCTAAATACTAGGCCTCAAATTTAAATCCCTCTAAATCTCTCGTTACCCACCGCTGTACTGTTGTTGCTGGGCAAGATATTTAGTGTCCGTCAAAGCACATTTTTTGTTCTGGGTTGAAGTACAATTCCCAATTTAGCAATTTCATAATTTAGTGGTTCCTGCTATATCAGAGCTATTTGAAATCTATCCCAAAAAGGGTATATAATATTGAAGGTGCACATTGGGTCATTCAGAATAACTTCACACACACCCGCTACTGTGTATTTCCAAGTCTAATTCTGTCACTAAACCCATACCTGTCACCCAGCGCCTAAATACTAGGCCTCAAATTTAAATCCCTCTAAATCTCTCGTTACCGCTGTCCTGTTGTAGCTGGGAAAGTTATTTAGTGCCCGTCAAAGCACATTTTTTGTTCTGGGTTGAAGTACAATTCCCAATTTAGCAATTTCATAATTTAGTGGTTCCTGCTATATCAGAGCTATTTGAAATCTATCCCAAAAAGGGTATATAATATTCAAGGTGCACATTGGGTCATTCAGAATAACTTCACACACACGCTTCTGTGCATTTCCAAGTCTAATTCTGTCACTAAATCCATACCGGTGACCCAGCGCCTAAATACTAGGCCTCAAATTTAAATCCCTCTAAATCTCTCGTTACCCACCGCTGTACTGTTGTTGCTGGGCAAGATATTTAGTGTCCGTCAAAGCACATTTTTTGTTCTGGGTTGAAGTACAATTCCCAATTTAGCAATTTCATAATTTAGTGGTTTCTGCTATATCAGAGCTATTTGAAATCTATCCCTAAAAGGGTATATAATATTGAAGGTGCACATAGGGTCATTCAGAATAACTTCACACACACGCTTCTGTGCATTTCCAAGTCTAATTCTGTCACTAAATCCATACCGGTGACCCAGCGCCTAAATACTAGGCCTCAAATTTAAATCCCTCTAAATCTCTCGTTACCCACCGCTGTACTGTTGTTGCTGGGCAAGATATTTAGTGTCCGTCAAAGCACATTTTTTGTTCTGGGTTGAAGTACAATTCCCAATTTAGCAATTTCATAATTTAGTGGTTTCTGCTATATCAGAGCTATTTGAAATCTATCCCTAAAAGGGTATATAATATTGAAGGTGCACATAGGGTCATTCAGAATAACTTCACACACACGCTTCTGTGCATTTCCAAGTCTAATTCTGTCACTAAATCCATACCGGTGACCCAGCGCCTAAATACTAGGCCTCAAATTTAAATCCCTCTAAATCTCTCGTTACCCACCGCTGTACTGTTGTTGCTGGGCAAGATATTTAGTGTCCGTCAAAGCACATTTTTTGTTCTGGGTTGAAGTACAATTCCCAATTTAGCAATTTCATAATTTAGTGGTTTCTGCTATATCAGAGCTATTTGAAATCTATCCCTAAAAGGGTATATAATATTGAAGGTGCACATAGGGTCATTCAGAATAACTTCACACACACGCTTCTGTGCATTTCCAAGTCTAATTCTGTCACTAAATCCATACCGGTGACCCAGCGCCTAAATACTAGGCCTCAAATTTAAATCCCTCTAAATCTCTCGTTACCCACCGCTGTACTGTTGTTGCTGGGCAAGATATTTAGTGTCCGTCAAAGCACATTTTTTGTTCTGGGTTGAAGTACAATTCCCAATTTAGCAATTTCATAATTTAGTGGTTTCTGCTATATCAGAGCTATTTGAAATCTATCCCTAAAAGGGTATATAATATTGAAGGTGCACATAGGGTCATTCAGAATAACTTCACACACACGCTTCTGTGCATTTCCAAGTCTAATTCTGTCACTAAATCCATACCGGTGACCCAGCGCCTAAATACTAGGCCTCAAATTTAAATCCCTCTAAATCTCTCGTTACCCACCGCTGTACTGTTGTTGCTGGGCAAGATATTTAGTGTCCGTCAAAGCACATTTTTTGTTCTGGGTTGAAGTACAATTCCCAATTTAGCAATTTCATAATTTAGTGGTTTCTGCTATATCAGAGCTATTTGAAATCTATCCCTAAAAGGGTATATAATATTGAAGGTGCACATAGGGTCATTCAGAATAACTTCACACACACGCTTCTGTGCATTTCCAAGTCTAATTCTGTCACTAAATCCATACCGGTGACCCAGCGCCTAAATACTAGGCCTCAAATTTAAATCCCTCTAAATCTCTCGTTACCCACCGCTGTACTGTTGTTGCTGGGCAAGATATTTAGTGTCCGTCAAAGCACATTTTTTGTTCTGGGTTGAAGTACAATTCCCAATTTAGCAATTTCATAATTTAGTGGTTTCTGCTATATCAGAGCTATTTGAAATCTATCCCTAAAAGGGTATATAATATTGAAGGTGCACATAGGGTCATTCAGAATAACTTCACACACACGCTTCTGTGCATTTCCAAGTCTAATTCTGTCACTAAATCCATACCGGTGACCCAGCGCCTAAATACTAGGCCTCAAATTTAAATCCCTCTAAATCTCTCGTTACCCACCGCTGTACTGTTGTTGCTGGGCAAGATATTTAGTGTCCGTCAAAGCACATTTTTTGTTCTGGGTTGAAGTACAATTCCCAATTTAGCAATTTCATAATTTAGTGGTTTCTGCTATATCAGAGCTATTTGAAATCTATCCCTAAAAGGGTATATAATATTGAAGGTGCACATAGGGTCATTCAGAATAACTTCACACACACGCTTCTGTGCATTTCCAAGTCTAATTCTGTCACTAAATCCATACCGGTGACCCAGCGCCTAAATACTAGGCCTCAAATTTAAATCCCTCTAAATCTCTCGTTACCCACCGCTGTACTGTTGTTGCTGGGCAAGATATTTAGTGTCCGTCAAAGCACATTTTTTGTTCTGGGTTGAAGTACAATTCCCAATTTAGCAATTTCATAATTTAGTGGTTCCTGCTATATCAGAGCTATTTGAAATCTATCCCAAAAAGGGTATATAATATTGAAGGTGCACATTGGGTCATTCAGAATAACTTCACACACACCCGCTACTGTGTATTTCCAAGTCTAATTCTGTCACTAAACCCATACCTGTCACCCAGCGCCTAAATACTAGGCCTCAAATTTAAATCCCTCTAAATCTCTCGTTACCGCTGTCCTGTTGTAGCTGGGAAAGTTATTTAGTGCCCGTCAAAGCACATTTTTTGTTCTGGGTTGAAGTACAATTCCCAATTTAGCAATTTCATAATTTAGTGGTTCCTGCTATATCAGAGCTATTTGAAATCTATCCCAAAAAGGGTATATAATATTCAAGGTGCACATTGGGTCATTCAGAATAACTTCACACACACGCTTCTGTGCATTTCCAAGTCTAATTCTGTCACTAAATCCATACCGGTCACCCAGCGCCTAAATACTAGGCCTCAAATTTATATCCCGCTGAATTTGAATACAATACATTGGGCCAAATAATATATTTGTTGTTGTGGTGAACCATAACAATGAGAAAAACATCTAGTAAGGGACGCGGACGTGGACATGGTCGTGGTGGTGTTAGTGGACCCTCTGGTGCTGGGAGAGGACGTGGCCGTTCTGCCACATCCACACGTCCTAGTGTACCAACTACCTCAGGTCCCAGTAGCCGCCAGAATTTACAGCGATATATGGTGGGGCCCAATGCCGTTCTAAGGATGGTAAGGCCTGAGCAGGTACAGGCATTAGTCAATTGGGTGGCCGACAGTGGATCCAGCACGTTCACATTATCTCCCACCCAGTCTTCTGCAGAAAGCGCACAGATGGCGCCTGAAAACCAACCCCATCAGTCTGTCACATCACCCCCATGCATACCAGGGAAACTGTCTCAGCCTCAAGTTATGCAGCAGTCTCTTATGCTGTTTGAAGACTCCGCTGGCAGGGTTTCCCAAGGGCATCCACCTAGCCCTTCCCCAGCGGTGAAAGACATAGAATGCACTGACGCACAACCACTTATGTTTCCTGATGATGAGGACATGGGAATACCACCTCAGCATGTCTCTGATGATGACGAAACACAGGTGCCAACTGCTGCGTCTTTCTGCAGTGTGCAGACTGAACAGGAGGTCAGGGATCAAGACTGGGTGGAAGACGATGCAGGGGACGATGAGGTCCTAGACCCCACATGGAATGAAGGTCGTGCCACTGACTTTCACAGTTCGGAGGAAGAGGCAGTGGTGAGACCGAGCCAACAGCGTAGCAAAAGAGGGAGCAGTGGGCAAAAGCAGAACACCCGCCGCCAAGAGACTCCGCCTGCTACTGACCGCCGCCATCTGGGACCGAGCACCCCAAAGGCAGCTTCAAGGAGTTCCCTGGCATGGCACTTCTTCAAACAATGTGCTGACGACAAGACCCGAGTGGTTTGCACGCTGTGCCATCAGAGCCTGAAGCGAGGCATTAACGTTCTGAACCTGAGCACAACCTGCATGACCAGGCACCTGCATGCAAAGCATGAACTGCAGTGGAGTAAACACCTTAAAACCAAGGAAGTCACTCAGGCTCCCCCAGCTACCTCTTCTGCTGCTGCCGCCTCGGCCTATTCTGCTGCTGCCGCCTCGGCCTCTTCCTCCGCCTCTGGAGGAACGTTGGCACCTGCCGCCCAGCAAACAGGGGATGTACCACCAACACCACCACCACCACCTCCGTCACCAAGCGTCTCAACCATGTCACACGCCAGCGTTCAGCTCTCCATCTCACAAACATTTGATAGAAAGCGTAAATTCCCACCTAGCCACCCTCGATCCCTGGCCCTGAATGCCAGCATTTCTAAACTACTGGCCTATGAAATGCTGTCATTTAGGCTGGTGGACACAGACAGCTTCAAACAGCTCATGTCGCTTGCTGTCCCACAGTATGTTGTTCCCAGCCGGCACTACTTCTCCAAGAGAGCCGTGCCTTCCCTGCACAACCAAGTATCCGATAAAATCAAGTGTGCACTGCGCAACGCCATCTGTGGCAAGGTCCACCTAACCACAGATACGTGGACCAGTAAGCACGGCCAGGGACGCTATATCTCCCTAACTGCACACTGGGTAAATGTAGTGGCAGCTGGGCCCCAGGCGGAGAGCTGTTTGGCGCACGTCCTTCCGCCGCCAAGGATCGCAGGGCAACATTCTTTGCCTCCTGTTGCCACCTCCTCCTTCTCGGCTTCCTCCTCCTCTTCTTCCACCTGCTCATCCAGTCAGCCACACACCTTCACCACCAACTTCAGCACAGCCCGGGGTAAACGTCAGCAGGCCATTCTGAAACTCATATGTTTGGGGGACAGGCCCCACACCGCACAGGAGTTGTGGCGGGGTATAGAACAACAGACCGACGAGTGGTTGCTGCCGGTGAGCCTCAAGCCCGGCCTGGTGGTGTGTGATAATGGGCGAAATCTCGTTGCAGCTCTGGGACTAGCCAATTTGACGCACATCCCTTGCTTGGCGCATGTGCTGAATTTGGTGGTGCAGAAGTTCATTCACAACTACCCCGACATGTCAGAGCTGCTGCATAAAGTGCGGGCCGTCTGTTCGCGCTTCCGGCGTTCACATCCTGCCGCTGCTCGCCTGTCTGCGCTACAGCGTAACTTCGGCCTTCCCGCTCACCGCCTCATATGCGACGTGCCCACCAGGTGGAACTCCACCTTGCACATGCTGGACAGACTGTGCGAGCAGCAGCAGGCCATAGTGGAGTTTCAGCTGCAGCACGCACGGGTCAGTCGCACTACAGAACAGCACCACTTCACCACCAATGACTGGGCCTCCATGCGAGACCTGTGTGCCCTGTTGCGCTGTTTCGAGTACTCCACCAACATGGCCAGTGGCGATGACACCGTTATCAGCGTTACAATACCACTTCTATGTCTCCTTGAGAAAACACTTAGGGCGATGATGGAACAGGAGGTGGCCCAGGAGGAGGAGGAGGAGGATGAGGAAGAGGGGTCATTTTTAGCACTTTCAGGCCAGTCTCTTCGAAGTGACTCAGAGGGAGGTTTTTTGCAACAGCAGAGGCCAGGTACAAATGTGGCCAGCCAGGGCCCACTACTGGAGGACGAGGAGGACGAGGATGAGGAGGAGGTGGAGGAGGATGAGGATGAAGCATGGTCACAGCGGGGTGGCACCCAACGCAGCTCGGGTCCATCACTGGTGCGTGGCTGGGGGGAAAGGCAGGACGATGACGATACGCCTCCCACAGAGGACAGCTTGTCCTTACCCCTGGGCAGCCTGGCACACATGAGCGACTACATGCTGCAGTGCCTGCGCAACGACAGCAGAGTTGCCCACATTTTAACCTGTGCGGACTACTGGGTTGCCACCCTGCTGGATCCACGCTACAAAGACAATGTGCCCACCTTACTTCCTGCACTGGAGCGTGATAGGAAGATGCGCGAGTACAAGCGCACGTTGGTAGACGCGCTACTGAGAGCATTCCCAAATGTCACAGGGGAACAAGTGGAAGCCCAAGGCCAAGGCAGAGGAGGAGCAAGAGGTCGCCAAGGCAGCTGTGTCACGGCCAGCTCCTCTGAGGGCAGGGTTAGCATGGCAGAGATGTGGAAAACTTTTGTCAACACGCCACAGCTAACTGCACCACCACCTGATACGCAACGTGTTAGCAGGAGGCAACATTTCACTAACATGGTGGAACAGTACGTGTGCACACCCCTCCACGTACTGACTGATGGTTCGGCCCCATTCAACTTCTGGGTCTCTAAATTGTCCACGTGGCCAGAGCTAGCCTTTTATGCCTTGGAGGTGCTGGCCTGCCCGGCAGCCAGCGTTTTGTCTGAACGTGTATTCAGCACGGCAGGGGGCGTCATTACAGACAAACGCAGCCGCCTGTCTACAGCCAATGTGGACAAGCTGACGTTCATAAAAATGAACCAGGCATGGATCCCACAGGACCTGTCCGTCCCTTGTCCAGATTAGACATTAACTACCTCCCCATAACCATATATTATTGGACTCCAGGGCACTTCCTCATTCAATCCTATTTTTATTTTCATTTTACCATTATATTGCGATGCTACCCAAAGTTGAATGAACCTCTCCTCTGCCTGTGTGCTAGGCCTAAATATATGCCAATGGACTGTTGCAGTGGTGGCTGACATGAAGCCTGATTCTCTGCTATGACATGCAGACTAATTCTCTGCTGACATGAAGCCAGATTGTCTGTTACGGGACCTCTCTCCTCTGCCTGGGTGCTGGGCCTAAATTTATGAAAATTGACTCTTACAGTGGTGGGTGACGTGAAGCCTGATTCTCTGCTATGATATGAAGACTGATTCTCTGCTGACATGAAGCCAGATTGTCTGTTACGGGACCTTTCTCCTCTGCCTGGGTTCTGGGCCTAAATTTATGAAAATTGACTCTTACAGTGGTGGGTGACGTGAAGCCTGATTCTCTGCTATGATATGAAGACTGATTCTCTGCTGACATGAAGCCAGATTGTCTGTTACGGGACCTTTCTCCTCTGCCTGGGTTCTGGGCCTAAATTTATGAAAATTGACTCTTACAGTGGTGGGTGACGTGAAGCCTGATTCTCTGCTATGATATGAAGACTGATTCTCTGCTGACATGAAGCCAGATTGTCTGTTACGGGACCTTTCTCCTCTGCCTGGGTTCTGGGCCTAAATTTATGAAAATTGACTCTTACAGTGGTGGGTGACGTGAAGCCTGATTCTCTGCTATGATATGAAGACTGATTCTCTGCTGACATGAAGCCAGATTGTCTGTTACGGGACCTTTCTCCTCTGCCTGGGTTCTGGGCCTAAATTTATGAAAATTGACTCTTACAGTGGTGGGTGACGTGAAGCCTGATTCTCTGCTATGATATGAAGACTGATTCTCTGCTGACATGAAGCCAGATTGTCTGTTACGGGACCTTTCTCCTCTGCCTGGGTTCTGGGCCTAAATTTATGAAAATTGACTCTTACAGTGGTGGGTGACGTGAAGCCTGATTCTCTGCTATGATATGAAGACTGATTCTCTGCTGACATGAAGACAGATTCTCTGTTACGGGACCTCTCTCCTCTGCCTGTGTGTGTGCTGGGCCTAAATATATGCCAATGGACTGTTGCAGTGGTGGCTGACGTGAAGCCTCATTCTCTGCTATGACATGCAGACTAATTCTCTGCTGACATGAAGACAGATTCTCTGTTACGGGACCTCTCTCCTCTGCCTGTGTGTGTGCTGGGCCTAAATATATGCCAATGGACTGTTGCAGTGGTGGCTGACGTGAAGCCTGATTCTCTGCTATGACATGCAGACTAATTCTCTGCTGACATGAAGCCAGATTGTCTGTTACGGGACCTCTCTCCTCTGCCTGTGTGTGTGCTGGGCCTAAATATATGCCAATGGACTGTTGCAGTGGTGGCTGACGTGAAGCCTCATTCTCTGCTATGACATGCAGACTAATTCTCTGCTGACATGAAGACAGATTCTCTGTTACGGGACCTCCCTCCTCTGCCTGGGTGCTGGGCCTAAATATATGCCAATGGACTGTTGCAGTGGTGGCTGACGTGAAGCCTCATTCTCTGCTATGACATGCAGACTAATTCTCTGCTGACATGAAGACAGATTCTCTGTTACGGGACCTCTCTCCTCTGCCTGGGTGCCGGGGCCTAAATATCTGAGAATGGACTGTTCCAGTGGTGGGTGACGGGAAGCCAGATTCTCTGCTATGGAACCTCTCTCCAATTGATTTTGGTTAATTTTTATTTATTTAATTTTTATTTTAATTCATTTCCCTATCCACATTTGTTTGCAGGGGATTTACCTACATGTTGCTGCCTTTTGCAGCCCTCTAGCTCTTTCCTGGGCTGTTTTACAGCCTTTTTAGTGCCGAAAAGTTCGGGTCCCCATTGACTTCAATGGGGTTCGGGTTCGGGACGAAGTTCGGATCGGGTTCGGATCCCGAACCCGAACATTTCCGGGATGTTCGGCCGAACTTCTCGAACCCGAACATCCAGGTGTTCGCTCAACTCTACTCCTGAACTGTTGGTCTGGCTGTAATAAACATGTCTGTGATAAGATCACAAAGCAGAGGGGCCATAAACAGGACAGACACTTGGGGCCAGATATATCATTAGGCAAAGTCACTTTTGTGGAGTGGAAAAGTCGCAAAAAAGTCCCAAAGGCTAAAACTGCGCACAAATTTGCGACTTTTTTCTGCTCTGCACTATGCTCGGCAGTTTTCTGAAAGTGGGCGTGTTTTCGTATGTAAATGAATCTCTAGACAGATTTACTATTGGGACTTTTTTTAAAAGTCGCAAAAAAGTCGCAACTTCAGTCCAGTGAGGACCATGCTTATCTTATAAAACTTTTTAATAGAACATGCGACTTTTTCATAAAGATGTGCGACTTTTGTAAAGCTGCTTACTGACGGATAAACTGCTACCGTCAAAGCACATTTATTACAGTCTTAAAGGGGCGATCATAAATCTGACTTGGCTAAAACTGACTTTAGCCATATGTGAAAGTGGAGTGAGCTGTCAGAGTCGTGATAAATCTGGCCCTTGGAGTCCTCAGGGTTTGTCGTCCACAGCACCTTCTTGGCTCTGCTACATCCTCACATACAGCAGGATCCTCTCCGTACAGGATAGACAGAGGGGGGCGGATCCTGCAGTAAGTGCTCAGCTTTCACAGCTTCTCCTCAGTCCCCATTCCTTCTGCAAAAGTTTTTCTGCTAAGCCCCTCCAGCCCTGCGTAGCCAGGAGTGCCAGAAGGCACCTCTAATACAAGCAGGGTGCTTCTAGGACCCAGACAGCAGCACTCCTTCAGGCATGGACCAGGTAGCTCCTCCATGGAAGTGCAGGGATGGACGAGGGAGGCTGCTGTGAGAGCAGGACAGGAGGGGGCGTGGCTTATAACAGGAAAACCAGGCAGATCTTCCTAATAAGTGCTAAAAGAGTGGCCAACCCCTTTAACTGTAGAAAAAAAGTTCAAAGGAGTTCAAGAGGGCCCTGGAAATATTTCTGGAGTGTAATAATATTATAGGCTATAGCTACTAGAGAGGGGTCGTTGATCCAGGGAGTTAGGGTCCATTCACACGTCTGCAACTGTTTTGCGGTCCGCAAATTGCGGATCCGCAAAACACAGACACCGGCCATGTGTGTTCCACATTTTGCGGACCGCACATGGCCGGCACTATAATAGAAATGCCTTTTCTTGTCTGTTTCTTTGGACAAGAATAGGACATCTATTTTTTTGCGGGGCCACAGAACGGAAGTGCGGATGCGGAAAGCACACAGTGTGATGTCCGCAACTATTGCGGCCCCATTGAAAATGAATGGGACGGATGCGGACCCATTTTGCGGACGTGTGAATGGACCTTAATTCTGATTGCATAATTGGAGTGGGGAAGGAATTTTTTTCCCCTTAAATGAAGGAAATTGGCTTCTACCTCACTTTTTTTTTTTTGCCTTTCTCTGGATCAACTTGCAGGATAACAGGCCGAATCGGATGGACAGATGTCTCTTTTTGGCCTTATAAACAAAGTCACTGTGTAACCATGTTAGAAATACTGTAGTATACCATATGACAAGATTAACAATTCTTGCATCTTGTTATTAGTTTTATTATATACCACTCTTTAAAGTACAGGTTTTCTTATTTTATAATTAAAGAGTCATTTAATTCTACTTTATTGAGGATTTAAAAGAACTGCTGACAAAAGCTCAGTTGCTCATTGATAATAGTAATAATTGGCACACTAGAGACTTCTTATCTAATGTTAGCTATCCTACATTTTATTAAAAATAATAAAGCATTTGTCATGCACCAAATACTTGACTTATTTTAAATGTTAGATTCTAGCTTAGATCAATAATAATTAAACATTTTAAATATTCTTAAATTAATTGCAGTTTTTGTAGGAAGTAGTAAATGTATTCTGTTAGGCCTCTTTCACACGGGCGTGAGTTTTTTTGCCCGGATAAGAGCCGGGTGCGTTGCGGGAAAATGCGCGCATGTTTGGTACCCAAACCCGAACTTCTTCATAGAAGTTCGGGCTTGGGATTGATGTTCTGAAGACTGTATTATTTTCCCTTATAACATGGTTATAAGGGAAAATAATAGCATTCTGAATACAGAATGCATAGTAAAACAGCGCTAGAGGGGTTAAAAAAAAATAAAAAAAAATTTAACTCACCTTAGGCCACTTGCTCGCGAAGCCCGGCATCTCCTTGTGTCTCCGCTGCTGATGAACAGGACCTGGGGTGAGCTGCTCCATTAAATACAGGTTAAGGACCTTCGATGACGTCACTCCGGTCATCACATGGTACGTCACATGATCTTTTACCATGGTGATTCACCATGGTAAAAGACCATGTGATGACCGGAGTGACGTCATCGAAGGTCCTTAAGCTCTATTTAATGGAGCAGCTCACCCCAGGTCCTGTTCATCAGCAGAGGAGGCACAAGGAGATGCCGGGCTTCGCGAGCAAGTGGCCTAAGGTGAGTTAATTTTTATTTTATTTTTTTTTAACCCCTCTAGCGCTGTTTTACTATGCATTCTGTATTCAGAATGCTATTATTTTCCCTTATAACCATGTTATAAGGGAAAATAATAATGATCGGGTCTCCATCCCGATCGTCTCCTAGCAACCGTGCGTGCAAATCGCATGGCATCCGTACTTGCTTGCGGATGCCATCCGATTTTCACACACCCCATTCATTTCTATGGGGCCTGCGTCACGTCAAAATCGGACAATATAGAGCATGCTGCGATTTCAACTGAACGCACAAGTGATGCGTTAAAAACATCGCTCATGTGCACAGCCCCATAGAAATGAATGGGTCAGGATTTAGTGCGGGTGCCATACGTTCGCCGCACGGATCGCACCCGCACGGAAAACTCGCCCGTGTGAAAGGGGCCTTAGGGTAGTACTAAAGTTAGTACTTTCACACTTGCATTGTTGGGTTCCGGCAGGCAGTTCCTGCTGAAAAAAAAAAAAAAAGAACATCTGGAATTGCTGCCCTGATTTTTTTCTTCATTTGCAGCTATTCCAGATCCCTAAACTACCCTCCATCCCTGTCCCTTCCTGCCCCCCGTCCTTTTTTTACAGGGGGCAGGAAGGGACAGGGATGGAGGGTAGGATGATTGGACTACATTCCACAGTTTTTCTCTATTTCTTGGTTTTGCCTCAGAAACTGCATTTTATTATGTCACCCCACAAGTTTTCTATTGGAGGCTGTCCACTCCATAATGTCAATCTTGTTGGTCTGGAACACCCAAGTCTTGTTGGAACAGCCATTTTAAGGGCATTTCCTCTTCAGCATAAGGCAGCATGACCTCTTCAAGTATTCTGATGTATTCAAACTGATCTATGATCCTGGTATGCGATAAATAGGCCCAACACCATAGTATGAGAAACTTCCCCATATCATGATGCTAGCGCCACCATGCTTCTCTGTCTTCACAATGTACTTTGGCTTGATTTCAGTGTTTGGGGGTCATCTGACAAACTGTCTCTGGCCACTAGACCCAAAAAGAACAATCTAACTTTCATCAGTCCACAAAATGTCTCTTTAGGCCAGTCAATGTGCTCTTTGGCAAATTGTAACCCCTTCAGCACATGTCTTTTTTTCAACAGTTGGACTTTGCGGGGGCTTCTTGCAGATAGCCTGGCTTCACATAGGCATCTTCTAATTGCAACAGTACTCACAGGTAACTTTAGACCTACTTTGATCTTCCTGGAGCTGATCGTTGGCTGAGTCCTTGGTAGTTTTTCGCTTTCTGCCACGTCTTTCAGGTTTTGGTTGCCATTTTAAAGCATTTGCGATCATTTTAGCTGAGCAGCCTATCATTTTCTGAACTTCTTTATATGTTTTCCCCTCTCCAATCAACTTTTTAATCAAGGTACGCTGTTCTTCTGAACAATGTCTGGATCTACTCATTTTTCTCAGAATTTAAGAGAGAAATGCACTATAACCAGCATGTACAACATTTGCTGCCTTCCTTCCTTAAATGAGGGCAATAATTGCCACCTGTTTTTCACAGACTGAATGACCTCACTCATTGAACTCCACACTGCCATTATTTTGAACATTCCCCTTTTAATAAGTGATTGCATTACAGAGAATCAGCAGCATGCATGGCATGACTGTTGGGTCTGTTGGGTTTCTATTACTCTACTACACCTGCTAGTAAATTATTTGCCATGTAGAAATATCATGTGATTGACCAGGTTAGTGATGTCTGAATGCTATTATTTTGAACACAACTGCATATATATATATATATATATATATATATATATATATAACACAACAGATTTACAATCTTGCACTAAGGTAGAAATCTTAGTGCAACAGCCTACATTACATACGGAGAGCTAAAAATGAAAATGCTTCCTCTTCAGGTCAGTGGGCACAGAGTTATATGATGGCACAAAGTTTCTTGTACATTTATCGTACCTACGGAATCTGTGACTCGCCCTAGTTATTTGTATATCTATGTCATTGACACATAAATATTAAATGCACAGTGAAGCTCTTATCCAAGGGTAATGGGTAATAATAATGAAAACTGTTTTATATTAACTAGCAGCAGGGAATGGTATACGTAATTTGGGTACTGGGACATTAATCAAATTGTTAGCAACAGACCTAATTTGCAAATACTTATTACATGGTTTCATCCCTGCTATTAGAGAGGCTATCACATAATTACTGGATTGTTGTAACTGATGGTTTTAGTATCTATGATAAAAAGAAATTGGCTTTAGAAATTATTTTCTAATATATGGCACCCTTGAGAGCTCTTATGCAGACTATACTTGCACAGATACACATTTCAAAGCTCAGCTTGATATAATCAGCCACTTTTTTGACTTATTATAACTTTTTTTATTACCTTTGCCTATTCTTAGGCTTAACTTCCATGATAACACTGTACAAATGTGAGTGGACACTTTGTGGTATAAGTAATTTAACTGTTTCCTGTGGGCTCTCTATTTCATCTGAGTCAATTAATAAACTTAATGGTCTGCCTTTGGTTAATTTGTATATAGTTGAAAAGTATGTTCTAGAAATAATATGAATGTTGAAGAAAGAAGAGATCACCTTTTTTACCATCTCTAGGTATCATCCTTGACAGGCAACCCTGGGTTCTTTTCCAGAGATGAAGCTTTATTTAGAACATCAGACTCAAATACAGCAAGTATTATAGCTCTTCTCCCAATAAGATATGGTTGAATATACCTAATACCCAGAGTGATACTACCTCTGTTCATCCATCCTATAACCCCCTCAGCCTTTCTTCTCATACCATTTTTTACATGTTGACTAACATGTGAAGGATACCTTATTAGATAGAATATTGAAACTAATCATGCATGTCCATTGGATGACTTTTAAAAGTAAAAATGTTCCTAAAACTAAACAAACATACTCATTGGTTGATTGTGTACTATTATTTTAATGATGACAGTTACCCAGGAAATTCTCACTCATGTGTAGGCATTGTATACAATCCGTATCCATTGCATTTACTGTAAATGGTACATTCATTGGAAACAAACAATGACTCTACTGGAAGGTACACTATTGGAGAAAGCCACCAATAATTCCCAACAGCCAAAGAGGCTATCATGTTCTTTCCCTAGACATAGTAGAATATAAGTGTTATGCAAAACAATAATAAAGAATAAAATACCATGTATATAGATCTACTTATGACATATTCCTGAAAGGTTCAGAAATAACCACTATATACAGTATATACAGTGAGCTATGTTATTGAACGGTTTCCTCTGTGCAAAAATTAATAACTTGCTGGGTTGCAATAAATATATACCTACTATATATTGTGACACAGGGAGGGGTTGTGTCTGGCAAGGCAGGTATTTTCCTCCCAGCATGTGCGGCTGGGCTGGTTTCCAGCCAGGTGAGGTCAAATAAATAGGTGAAATCCTTAAATAGGCAGCTGGGCTCGGCAGAGATGTCTCTGTTTTTGAGATCTGAGGCTTTGTGCCGTGCTGGAGGGCTGAGAGCCGCACGCTGGGGAAACAGGCCCCCTAAATCCTGCTGTGGACTACTGGAGGCAGAACTGCCAGCAAGGTGACTTGTGTTATATGAACTTTCCATTGTGTGTGAATTAACACCAAGACTGCAAAGTCACATGCTGTTATGTGCAATTGCCTCAAGTGTGAATAAACACTGATGTTTTGAGTTAAAGGGAACCTGTCACCGGGATTTTGTGTATAGAGCTGAGGACATGGGTTGCTAGATGGCCGCTAGCACATCAACAATACCCAGTCCCCATAGCTCTGTGTGCTTTTATTGTGTAAATAAAACGATTTGATACATATACAAATTAACCTGGGATGAGTCCTGTACGTGAGATGAGTCAGGGACAGGACTCATCTCAGGTGAATTTGCATATATATAAAATCGTTTTATTTACACAATAAAAGCACACAGAGCTATGGGGACTGGGTATTGTGGATGTGCTAGCGGCCATCTAGCAACCCATGTCCTCAGCTCTATACACAAAATCCCGGTGACAGGTTCCCTTTAAGAACTTGTATTTTGCCTCTGTACTGCACCCACTTACCCTATTTACTAGAGCAAAACCCCACAATTGGTGGAGGATGGTTGCAAGAAAAGTGAGGCTGGTATAAACGACAATATTTTTGGTTTCTGCATTTTTCAGGCACGGTTGTTTGTCGTACATTAAACCAGCTGTATTACAACCAGTGCTCCACGACAAAATGGAGGCTGTTGTGAAGGCCCTCATGGAGGATAATCTGCAGCAGCGAGAGACAAACCTGCAGCGACGCAAGGCTAATAAGCAGCAGCAGGAGACTTACCAGTTGCTGCTACAACACGTGATGGCTTTGCAGACAGCAGGAGCAACCGCAAACGTCCACGATGCCTGGAAAGCAGTCTGTGCCGCGATTCCTAAGATGACCCCTGCAGACGATATTAAAACCTACCTGGTGATGTACGAGAAAGGGGCCAAGCTACCCCGTGACCAGTGAGCAGAGGTCGTCGTTCCATTCTTGGCATCCTATTCCCAGCGGGTGTATTTCAACTTGCCGGACGATCAAGTCCAAAAAGTAAAGGGTGAGATTTTGGCAAGACTGGGGGTGAATGTGTTGGTCCGGCCCCAGTGGGTACATCAGTGGGTGTTTAAGCCGACTGAGCCTGCGAGGACCCAGTATTATGACTTACTCCACTTCTTGCAAAAGTGGATACATCCTGATGTGTTGAGTCCAACGGCTTTGCTGGATAGACTATTGGCTGGGGGCAGTCAAACCCCGTAAATCTTCTTCCCAGACCCTGGCGACTTGTACCAACCAAACCCACCTGGGGTGTACCCGCTACGGACCTGGCTCCCATAGTCTGCTGGTGGTGTCAGGAGCTGGGCCATGTAAGAGCTGACTGTCCCTATCAGGTGGAACCCATGGATACTATCTATAGCTACCGTCAGTCGCTATATGCCATGAAGCTAGGTGCAGCAGGTACCACAAAAACTCTAAACCAACTGTGCCAGGTGGTAGGAGACACTCCAGCGGAGGCTCTGCTGGACTCAGGGAGTCTGGTGTTCCTAGTAAGAGCTCCCCTAGTCCGGTCAGCAGAGTATACTGGCCGTAAAGTCAGGTTCATATGCATCCATGGAGACTTAAAAGACTATCCCACTGCCCTGGAGTCTCTAACTACAGGGGCATGCCAGATGGACTTACGAAGTGGCAGTTGCCCCAAATTTACACTATGAACTTATAATAGGGAGGGGCTTCCCGGCTCTGTGGCCTGCTAAGAGAGTGACTGATACCCATGAGACAGGGGTAACCCTAGCAGAGTGGCTTGGCTCAGGGGGAAGAGCAGAACCCTGGGAACCTGAGACTGAAGGGCCAGCAGTAGGGGTGACCGCCACTTCGGTGGAAGAGTGGGAGACAAACCCGCTAAGTGTGATGGTCGGAGACATGGAGGACTTGCCACCGGGTCCAGAATATCCGACTTCAATGTCTCCAAGGAAAATTTTGGTATCTCCCAACTTCGGGACCCAACCCTATCCCGCTCCTGGGAAAATGTTTTAATAGTAGATGGTGAACCACAACAACCTGGGGCAGAGTCAGTGTTTCTCCGTTTTGTGGTTCATCAGGATATGTTGTATCGGTTAAACCAACTATGGGGTGAGCCTATTGAACAGTTGTTGTCCCCAAGGCTTATCACAAGCTTATGTTAGATCTAGCCTACCAACACATTCTCAGGGGTCACCTGGGGCTGCAGAAAACTCAGTATCGTATTCTACATCAGTTTTACTGGCCCATCGTATTCAAAGAATTGGAAAAGTTTTGTAAGTCTTGCCGGACCTGCCAGATAACTAGCCCCCAGCCAAATTTACATAGTCCCCTAGTACCTCTCCCGATTATTGAAGTACCGTTTGACAAAATAGCTATGGACCTCATAGGCATAGTACTGAAGTCCGCCAGAGGGCATCAACACATCTTAGTCATTCTAGACTATGCCACTCGTACCCGGAGGCGGTGCCACTGCGACATTCCTCAGCCAAACTCATAGCTAAGGAGTTAATAGAAATGTTTTCCCGAGTGTGACTACCTAAAGAGGTTCTGACCGACCAAGGGACCCATTTTATGTCCAAGGTGATTAGGGAACTCTGTAAGTTGCTGCACATAAAACAACTATGGACGTCCATTTACCATCCGCAAACGGACGGTCTGGTAGAACGGTTTAACCAAACATTAAAAAATATGTTGATAAAGGTAGTGTCTAAAGATGGGAAGGACTGGGACCTCCTTCTGCCCTATCTCATGTTCGCAGTGCAAGAGGTACCCCAGGCCTCTACTGGCTACTCGCCCTTCAAAATGCTATATGGCAGACACCCTCGCGGTCTCTTGGACGTAGCCAAAGAAGTGTGGGAACAACAACCAACTCCACATAAAAGTGTCATTGAGTACGTTACCCAGATGCAAGATTGGATAGAGACAGTGTTGCCTCTTGTTAGTGAGCATATGGAGGCAGCTCAGCGAGCCCACAGTTGGGTCTATAATCGGCAAGCTCGGGTCCGGATCAGGTTTTGGTTCTGGTGCCGACCATGGATACTAATTTCCTGGATAGGTGGCAGGGGCCCTACGAGGTACTCGAGAAAATTGGAGATGTAAACTATAAGGTACACCAGTCAGGGTGGCGAAAGTCGGAGCAGGTTTACCATGTGAATTTACTCAAACTGTGGAAAGATAGGGAAACCTGTACAGAAGACAGCCCACGGCCGGGTTTTCTAGGAGAGGAGTACTGGCTCCTCTGTCTGACGCAAGAGAGGTGGCTGCCACAGTAAAAAGTGCTGACAGCCTCTCCTTTAAAAAGACTCAGGAGGCCAGGGAGTTTGTTAGTCGGAACACGGATGTGTTCTCGGACCTCCCTGGATGCACTTCCATAATCAGCATGACTTTGTCACTGAGGCTCCGGCAAAAGACCGATGATTAAAACCATACCGGGAACCCGAGGCTCGGGTAGAAGCTATATCAGAGGAGGTGCAGCTAATGTTGCAGCTAGAGGTCATTTAGGAGTCAAACAGTGAGTGGGCCAGTCCTATGGTATTGATATCCAAGGATGGGACGTTGCGGTTTTGCAACGACTTTCGAAAACTTAACGAGGTTTCCAAATTCGATGCATATCCGATGCCCTGTGTGGATGAGCTCATCGAGAGGTTAGGACAAGCCGGTACTTTTCTGTTTTGGATCTCATGAAAGGGTTCTGGCAGGTGCCTGAGGGGTGTATCAATATAAGGTCTTATTCTTTGGTCTGCATGGCACCCCCACCACTTTTCAGAGACTAATGGACATTGTGCTTCATCCACATCTTCGGTACACTTTGGCTTACCTGGACAATATTGTCATCCAAAGTACCGACTGGGAAAGTCACCTACCCAAAGTGCAGACTGTAGAGGACTCCCATTGAAAAGCTGGCATAACCGCTAACCCCCAAAAATGTGCGATAGGGTTAGAAGAGACTAAGTACCTGGGGTATGTCATTGGGCGTGGAGTCATCAAACCCCAAGTGAACAAAATAGAGGCAATATGGAATTGGCCCCGACCTGTCTCCACTAGGCAAATAAAGTAATTCCTGGGAATGGTGGGCTATTGCATGAGATTTGTTCCCCACTTTGCTACTCTAGCTGCACCCTTGAAGGGCTCTTGAAGGGACGAAAATCAGTGATGGTTCACTGGGATGATTGGGCGGAAGAGGCTTTTTTCCGCTTGGAAGTCGGCCCTGTGTAGGTCACCGGTTTTGGTGACGCCCGGCTTCAAGAGGGAGTTCGTGGTACAAACAGATGCCTCTGAAGTAGGCCTCAGTGCTGTATTGTCTCAGGAAGTCAATGTTGTCTTCCTTAGCCGCAAGTTCACCCCAGCCGAAACCAGGTACAGTATAGTGGAGAGAGAGTGCCTGGCTATCAAGTGGGCACTCGAGTCTCTCCGCTACTATTTGTTGGGGAGAAAGTTCCGCCTGGTGACCGACCACTCCCCTCTCAAGTGGATGAGCCAGGCTAAAGACAGGAATGCCTGGGTCACCAGATGTTTTTTGTCTCTGCAGAACTTTAAGTTCTCGGTAGAACACAGAGCAGGCCGGTTGCAGGGAAACGCGGATGCCCTGTCCCGGTTTCATTGTCTGCCATATATATTGTGACACAGGGAAGGGTTGTGTCTGGCAAGACAGGTATTTTCCTCCAAGCATGTGCAGCTGGGCTGGTTTCCAGCCAGGTGAGGTCAAATACTAGATCGGAGTTTAAGTGCCGTTCCGGGTTTTAGCAGCACCTGGCTGTCCTTAAATAGACAGCTGGGCTCAGCAGAGATGTCTCTGTTTTTGGGATCTGAGGCTTTGTGCCGTGCTGGAGGGCTGAGAGCCGCACGCTGGGGAAACAGGCCCCCTAAAGCCTGCTGTGGACTACTGGAGGCAGAACTGCCAGCAAAGTGACTTGTGTTATATGAACTTTCCATTGTGTGTGAATTAACACCAAAACTGCAAAGTTACGTGCTGTTTCGTGCAATTGCCTTAAGTGTGAAGAAACACTGATGTTTTGACTTAAGAACTTGTACTTTTGCCTCTGTACTGCGCCCGCTTATCCTATCTACCAGAGAGAACCCCCACAATATATTGATATTTGTATTTTCTTCTGTATTTTGTCAAAATTGAAACATATTAAAGCACATGAGAAAAAGAACACCATTCGTAAAGGAAAGGTAAAGACTACCTAGTGATATCCACTACCAAAAAAAGGCGAGGGGGTGGGTCAAGATTTGATATGCTGAAGTTTTGCAATGTTAGTGCACATTACCATTTTCAATAGTTTGTTCATGCATATTGCATAAATAGTAGCTGTAATTGGCAATGTACCCAAACAAGCAATCCTTATTTGTGCTGTGTAGGGTTTTAGGATTGGATTTTCTTTTTACTTTTTTAGTTGTTCTATGTACGGTATATATATAAAAAAAATAAAGGCTACATCTATGTAAAGGAAGACTAGGATGAGGTTTCTACACTGAATAATGATAGTTTTGGTAAGCAAGGTTTGTTTGGAGAAAATAAATAATTATAAAAATAGAGCATTTTGATAAATGGAGTTAAATGGGTCATCCAACCCCTGAAATGCTCCCCCATATGCCCAGGCCCCTCACACACAATGTACTTACCTCACTCCCCAGCACCTGCATCTGAAGTCCACACGGCTGCCGCTGCATCTCCACATCGCGCGGATGAAAACATCCGGCAGTGGGGGGAGGGAAGCCAATAGTAGGCAGTGATGGAGACGAGCCTCCCTAGAATCCCAACTGAAAAGTATATGGAGTTAAATGCCAGAGGGGGCCTGCACAGCTGGTCCTAATGGTCCACATTCTTGGATAAACCATCTAGTATCCAAATGTGATGAATAAGAAGATATAAATAAAGACCTGTAATCCAGCATTTCTAGCTTTATTTAGCAATAAGGTCCATAAAAAGAGTGAGTTCCCTGAGTCCACATGCCAATAAAAGTAAAAGTCTAATATGACACAGAGAGGGAGAATTTTTCCCTATCCCAAAAGATTTCTAGAGAATATTTTTTTAGAATGGAAGCATAACGCACCTACTGTAACAACCCTAATAAACTTATGTGTTTCTGACATTGCCATACCAATTTTTTTTATGTAGTCATGCCTGACTACAGATTGCTTGGCTATCGTGTATAGTGTTTAATATTTTATTACATGAGTTTATAATTAAAGTTGAGTTTTGTTTTAAACAAATTTTATTGAGGAAAAATGGAAGGATACATGTAAACACAATTAGAGGCCATCAAATATCATCATTCGTAGTGAAAATAAAAATATCATTACATTACAGTACTTGACATTCCAAAAGGCAATCTCCTGTATACAGAGAAATCCCATTGCTTCCCTTTATTCTCCATTTTCTTATATTTTATAAAACTTTTCACAACCTTGAAACCGAAACCAAATCTGCTCCATAAGTAACCCTTAGTAATTTACATTTCTTATTGTCCTCAATCACTGCCTGCATTGCCCCCAGCTCCAATCGGGATCAGTCCCCCCAATGTTCCCTTAAGCTGTGCCTCAAAATACCATGTGGTGTTATGAAAGCGAGTCATCAGGTCCCTTAATTCCTCTTCTGTCAATGAGTGTGCCGCAAACTTCCTCAATTTATGGAAGAAGTGCTCCGTCTCTTTTTCCTTGTGTCTTTCTGTATCCAACCGATACATGTATGAAAGGTATTTCATAGTGCCTATCACCTCCTGTAGTGTTAGGGTGTTGGGATACAACCAATGTCTCAGTATACATTTTTTACAGTTAGTAACAACAGGTGCACTCCCTTTGTGCCCACCAGTTAAGTTTTAATAGGATGTTTTTAGTTCAGGAAATTGACAAGAACAGAAAGATTCTTGACTAGAGTTGAGCGGACACCTGGATGTTCGGGTTCGAGAAGTTCAGCCGAACTTCCCGAAAATGTTCGGGTTCGGGATCCGAACCCGATCCGAACTTCGTCCCGAACCCGAACCCCATTGAAGTCAATGGGGACCCGAACTTTTCGGCACTAAAAAGGCTGTAAAACAGCCCAGGAAAGGGCTAGAGGGCTGCAAAAGGCAGCAACATGTAGGTAAATCCCCTGCAAACAAATTTGGATAGGGAAATGAATAAAAATAAAAAATAAATAAATAAAAATTAACCAAAATCAATTGGACATAGCAGAGAATCAGGCTTCACGTCAGCCACCACTGCAACAGTCCATTGTCAGATATTTAGGCCCAGCACCCAGGCAGAGGAGAGAGGTCCCGTAACAGACAATCTGGCTTCATGTCAGCAGAGAATCAGTCTTCATGTCATAGCAGAGAATCAGTCTTCATGTCATAGCAGAGAATCAGGCTTCACGTCACCCACCACTGTAAGAGTCCATTTTCATAAATTTAGGCCCAGCACCCAGGCAGAGGAGAGAGGTCCCGTAACAGACAATCTGGCTTCATGGCAGCAGAGAATCAGTCTGCATGTCATAGCAGAGAATCAGGCTTCACGTCAGCCACCACTGCAACAGTTCATTGTCATAAATTTAGGCCCAGCACCCAGGCAGAGGAGAGAGGTCCCGTAACAGACAATCTGGCTTCATGTCAGCAGAGAATTAGTCTGCATGTCATAGCAGAGAATCAGGCTTCACGTCAGCCACCACTGCAACAGTCCATTGTCATAAATTTAGGCCCAGCACCCAGGCAGAGGAGAGAGGTCCCGTAACAGACAATCTGGCTTCATGTCAGCAGAGAATCAGTCTTCATGTCATAGCAGAGAATCAGTCTTCATGTCATAGCAGAGAATCAGGCTTCACGTCACCCACCACTGTAAGAGTCCATTTTCATAAATTTAGGCCCAGCACCCAGGCAGAGGAGAGAGGTCCCGTAACAGACAATCTGGCTTCATGTCAGCAGAGAATCAGTCTTCATATCATAGCAGAGAATCAGGCTTCACGTCAGCCACCACTGCAACAGTCCATTGTCAAATATTTAGGCCCAGCACCCAGGCAGAGGAGAGAGGTCCCGTAACAGACAATCTGGCTTCATGTCAGCAGAGAATCAGTCTTCATGTCATAGCAGAGAATCAGTCTTCATGTCATAGCAGAGAATCAGGCTTCACGTCACCCACCACTGTAAGAGTCCATTTTCATAAATTTAGGCCCAGCACCCAGGCAGAGGAGAGAGGTCCCGTAACAGACAATCTTGCTTCATGTCAGCAGAGAATCAGTCTTCATATCATAGCAGAGAATCAGGCTTCACGTCACCCACCACTGTAAGAGTCCATTTTCATAAATTTAGGCCCAGCACCCAGGCAGAGGAGAGAGGTCCCGTAACAGACAATCTGGCTTCATGTCAGCAGAGAATCAGTCTGCATGTCATAGCAGAGAATCAGGCTTCACGTCAGCCACCACTGCAACAGTCCATTGTCATAAATTTAGGCCCAGCACCCAGGCAGAGGAGAGAGGTCCCGTAACAGACAATCTGGCTTCATGTCAGCAGAGAATTAGTCTGCATGTCATAGCAGAGAATCAGGCTTCACGTCAGCCACCACTTCAACAGTCCATTGTCATAAATTTAGGCCCAGCACCCAGGCAGAGGAGAGAGGTCCCGTAACAGACAATCTGGCTTCATGTCAGCAGAGAATCAGTCTTCATGTCATAGCAGAGAATCAGTCTTCATGTCATAGCAGAGAATCAGGCTTCACGTCACCCACCACTGTAAGAGTCCATTTTCATAAATTTAGGCCCAGCACCCAGGCAGAGGAGAGAGGTCCCGTAACAGACAATCTGGCTTCATGTCAGCAGAGAATCAGTCTGCATGTCATAGCAGAGAATCAGGCTTCACGTCAGCCACCACTGCAACAGTCCATTGTCATAAATTTAGGCCCAGCACCCAGGCAGAGGAGAGAGGTCCCGTAACAGAGGATCTGGCTTCATGTCAGCAGAGAATCAGTCTGCATGTCATAGCAGAAAATCAGGCTTCACGTCACCCAGCACTGTAAGAGTCCATTTTCATAAATTTAGGCCCAGCACCCAGGCAGAGGAGAGAAGTCCCGTAACAGACAATCTGGCTTCATGTCAGCAGAGAATCAGTCTTCATGTCATAGCAGAGAATCAGTCTTCATGTCATAGCAGAGAATCAGGCTTCACGTCACCCACCACTGTAAGAGTCCATTTTCATAAATTTAGGCCCAGCACCCAGGCAGAGGAGAGAGGTCCCGTAACAGACAATCTGGCTTCATGTCAGCAGAGAATCAGTCTTCATATCATAGCAGAGAATCAGGCTTCACGTCACCCACCACTGTAAGAGTCCATTTTCATAAATTTAGGCCCAGCACCCAGGCAGAGGAGAGAGGTCCCGTAACAGAGAATCTGTCTTCATGTCAGCAGAGAATTAGTCTGCATGTCATAGCAGAGAATCAGGCTTCACGTCACCCAACATTGGAACAGTCCATTGGCATATATTTAGGCCCCGGCACCCAGACAGAGGAGAGGTTCATTCAACTTTGGGTAGCCTCGCAATATAATGGTAAAATGAAAATAAAAATAGGATTGAATGAGGAAGTGCCCTGGAGTCCAATAATATATGGTTAAGGGGAGGTAGTTAATGTCTAATCTGGACAAGTGACGGACAGGTCCTGTGGGATCCATGCCTGGTTCATTTTTATGAACGTCAGCTTGTCCACATTGGCTGTAGACAGGCGGCTGCGTTTGTCTGTAATGACGCCCCCTGCCGTGCTGAATACACGTTCAGACAAAACGCTGGCCGCCGGGCAGGCCAGCACCTCCAAGGCATAAAAGGCTAGCTCTGGCCACGTGGACAATTTAGAGACCCAGAAGTTGAATGGGGCCGAACCATCAGTCAGTACGTGGAGGGGTGTGCACACGTACTGTTCCACCATGTTAGTGAAATGTTGCCTCCTGCTAACACGTTGTGTATCAGGTGGTGGTGCAGTTAGCTGTGGCGTGTTGACAAAAGTTTTCCACATCTCTGCCATGCTAACCCTGCCCTCAGAGGAGCTGGCCGTGACACAGCTGCCTTGGCGACCTCTTGCTCCTCCTCTGCCTTGGCCTTGGGCTTCCACTTGTTCCCCTGTGACATTTGGGAATGCTCTCAGTAGCGCGTCTACCAACGTGCGCTTGTACTCGCGCATGTTGTCCTGCTCCAGTGCAGGAAGTAAGGTGGGCACATTGTCTTTGTAGCGTGGATCCAGCAGGGTGGCAACCCAGTAGTCCGCACAGGTTAAAATGTGGGCAACTCTGCTGTCGTTGCGCAGGCACTGCAGCATGTAGTCGCTCATGTGTGCCAGGCTGCCCAGGGGTAAGGACAAGCTGTCCTCTGTGGGAGGCGTATCGTCATCGTCCTGCCTTTCCCCCCAGCCACGCACCAGTGATGGACCCGAGCTGCGTTGGGTGCCACCCCGCTGTGACCATGCTTCATCCTCATCCTCCTCCACCTCCTCCTCATCCTCGTCCTCCTCGTCCTCCAGTAGTGGGCCCTGGCTGGCCACATTTGTACCTGGCCTCTGCTGTTGCCAAAAACCTCCCTCTGAGTCACTTCAAAGAGACTGGCCTGAAAGTGCTAAAAATGACCCCTCTTCCTCCTCCTCCTCCTCCTCCTCCTGGGCCACCTCCTCTTCCATCATCGCCCTAAGTGTTTTCTCAAGGAGACATAGAAGTGGTATTGTAACGCTGATAACGGCGTCATCGCCACTGGCCATGTTGGTGGAGTACTCGAAACAGCGCAACAGGGCACACAGGTCTCGCATGGAGGCCCAGTCATTGGTGGTGAAGTGGTGCTGTTCTGTAGTGCGACTGACCCGTGCGTGCTGCAGCTGAAACTCCACTATGGCCTGCTGCTGCTCGCACAGTCTGTCCAGCATGTGCAAGGTGGAGTTCCACCTGGTGGGCACGTCGCATATGAGGCGGTGAGCGGGAAGGCCGAAGTTACGCTGTAGCGCAGACAGGCGAGCAGCAGCAGGATGTGAACGCCGGAAGCGCGAACAGACGGCCCGCACTTTATGCAGCAGCTCTGACATGTCGGGGTAGTTGTGAATGAACTTATGCACCACCAAATTCAGCACATGCGCCAAGCAAGGGATGTGCGTCAAATTGGCTAGTCCCAGAGCTGCAACGAGATTTCGCCCATTATCACACACCACCAGGCCGGGCTTGAGGCTCACCGGCAGCAACCACTCGTCGGTCTGTTGTTCTATACCCCGCCACAACTCCTGTGCGGTGTGGGGCCTGTCCCCCAAACATATGAGTTTCAGAATGGCCTGCTGACGTTTACCCCGGGCTGTGCTGAAGTTGGTGGTGAAGGTGTGTGGCTGACTGGATGAGCAGGTGGAAGAAGAGGAGGAGAAAGCCGAGAAGGAGGAGGTGGCAACAGGAGGCAAAGAATGTTGCCCTGCGATCCTTGGCGGCGGAAGGACGTGCGCTAAACAGCTCTCCGCCTGGGGCCCAGCTGCCACTACATTTACCCAGTGTGCAGTTAGGGAGATATAGCGTCCCTGGCCGTGCTTACTGGTCCACGTATCTGTGTTTAGGTGGACCTTGCTACAGATGGCGTTGCGCAGTGCACACTTGGTCATGCAGGTTGTGCTCAGGTTCAGAACGTTAATGCCTCGCTTCAGGCTCTGATGGCACAGTGTGCAAACCACTCGGGTCTTGTCGTCAGCACATTGTTTGAAGAAGTGCCATGCCAGGGAACTCCTTGAAGCTGCCTTTGGGGTGCTCGGTCCCAGATGGCGGCGGTCAGTAGCAGGCGGAGTCTCTTGGCGGCGGGTGTTCTGCTTTTGCCCACTGCTCCCTCTTTTGCTACGCTGTTGGCTCGGTCTCACCACTGCCTCTTCCTCCGAACTGTGAAAGTCAGTGGCACGACCTTCATTCCATGTGGGGTCTAGGACCTCATCGTCCCCTGCATCGTCTTCCACCCAGTCTTGATCCCTGACCTCCTGTTCAGTCTGCACACTGCAGAAAGATGCAGCAGTTGGCACCTGTGTTTCGTCATCATCAGAGACATGCTGAGGTGGTATTCCCATGTCCTCATCATCAGGAAACATAAGTGGTTGTGCGTCAGTGCAGTCTATGTCTTCCACCGCTGGGGAAGGGCTAGGTGGATGCCCTTGGGAAACCCTGCCAGCAGAGTCTTCAAACAGCATAAAAGACTGCTGCATAACTTGAGGCTCAGACAGTTTCCCTGATATGCATGGGGGTGATGTGACACTAGGACGTGTGGATGTGGCAGAACGGCCACGTCCTCTCCCAGCACCAGAGGGTCCACTAACACCACCACGACCATGTCCACGTCCGCGTCCCTTACTAGATGTTTTCCTCATTGTTATGGTTCACCACAACAACAAAAATATTATTTGGCCCAATGTATTGTATTCAAATTCAGCTGAATATAAATTTGAGGCCTAGTATTTAGGCGCTGGGTGACCGGTATGGATTTACTAACAGAATTAGACTTGGAAATGCACAGTAGCGTGTGTGTGAAGTTATTCTGAATGACCCTATGTGCACCTTGAATATTATATACCCTTTTAGGGATAGATTTCAAATAGCTCTGATATAGCAGAAACCACTAAATTATGAAATTGCTAAATTGGGAATTGTATTTCAACCCTGAACAAAAAATGTGCTTTGACGGACACTAAATAACTTGCCCAGCCACAACAGTACAGCGGTAACGACAGATTTAGCGGGATATAAATTTGAGGCCTAGTATTTAGGCGCTGGGTGACCGGTATGGATTTAGTGACAGAATTAGACTTGGAAATGCACAGTAGCGTGTGTGTGAAGTTATTCTGAATGACCCTATGTGCACCTTGAATATTATATACCCTTTTAGGGATAGATTTCAAATAGCTCTGATATAGCAGAAACCACTAAATTATGAAATTGCTAAATTGGGAATTGTATTTCAACCCAGAACAAAAAATGTGCTTTGACGGACACTAAATAACTTGCCCAGCCACAACAGTACAGCGGTAACGACAGATTTAGCGGGATATAAATTTGAGGCCTAGTATTTAGGCGCTGGGTGACCGGTATGGATTTACTAACAGAATTAGACTTGGAAATGCACAGTAGCGTGTGTGTGAAGTTATTCTGAATGACCCTATGTGCACCTTGAATATTATATACCCTTTTAGGGATAGATTTCAAATAGCTCTGATATAGCAGAAACCACTAAATTATGAAATTGCTAAATTGGGAATTGTATTTCAACCCTGAACAAAAAATGTGCTTTGACGGACACTAAATAACTTGCCCAGCCAGAACAGTACAGCGGTAACGACAGATTTAGCGGGATATAAATTTGAGGCCTAGTATTTAGGTGCTGGGTGACCGGTATGGATTTAGTGACAGAATTAGACTGGGATATGGCCAAAAAATAACCACACTATTGCTGGTTAAATGCACTTGGTGTGACAGCTTGACCAACCACACTACTGAGGGTTAAATGCACTTGGTGACGGGCGCAGCTTGCCCCTGATGTAGTATATGGCCAAAAAATGAACAGACTATTGCTGGTTAAATGCACTTGGTGTGACAGCTTGACCAACCACACTACTGAGGGTTAAATGCACTTGGTGACGGGCGCAGCTTGCCCCTGATGTAGTATATGGCCAAAAAATTAACAGACTATTGCTGGTTAAATGCACTTGGTGTGACAGCTTGACCAACCACACTACTGAGGGTTAAATGCACTTGGTGACGGGCGCAGCTTGCCCCTGATGTAGTATATGGCCAAAAAATTAACAGACTATTGCTGGTTGAATGCACTTGGTGTGACAGCTTCACCCTGATGTAGGCTTTAGCCAAAAAACAACCACACCATTGAGGGTTAAATGCACTTGGTGACAGGCGCAGCTTGCCCCTGATGTAGTATATGGCCAAAAAATGAACAGACTATTGCTGGTTAAATGCACTTGGTGTCACAGCTTGACCAACCACATTACTGAGGGTTAAATGCACTTGGTGACGGGCGCAGCTTGCCCCTGATGTAGTATATGGCCAAAAAATGAACAGACTATTGCTGGTTAAATGCACTTGGTGTGACAGCTTGACCAACCACACTACTGAGGGTTAAATGCACTTGGTGACGGGCGCAGCTTGCCCCTGATGTAGTATATGGCCAAAAAATTAACAGACTATTGCTGGTTAAATGCACTTGGTGTGACAGCTTCACCCTGATGTAGGCTTTAGCCAAAAAACAACCACACCATTGAGGGTTAAATGCACTTGGTGACAGGCGCAGCTTGCCCCTGATGTAGTATATGGCCAAAAAATAAACAGACTATTGCTGGTTAAATGCACTTGGTGTGACAGCTTCACCCTGATGTAGGCTTTAGCCAAAAAACAACCACACCATTGAGGGTTAAATGCACTTGGTCGCAGCTTGTGCTGGCGCACCACAAGACACAAAATGGCCGCCGATCACCCCAGAAAAAAGTGACTGACAAACGGTCTGGGCAGCCTAAAAACAGTGAGCAATTGAATTTCAGCAGCTCAATGATGCACAGCTGCAGATCGATCGATTAATCAAGTCTTTTGGAGGAGTTAATCTGCCAAATCTCGCCCTACTGTCGCAGCCGCAACCTCTCCCTACGCTAATCAGAGCAGAGTGACGGGCGGCGCTATGTGACTCCAGCTTAAATAGAGGCTGGGTCACATGGTGCTCTGGCCAATCACAGCCATGCCAATAGTAGGCATGGCTGTGACGGCCTCTTGGGGCAAGTAGTATGACGCTTGTTGATTGGCTGCTTTGCAGCCTTTCAAAAAGCGCCAAGAAAGCGTCACAAAAGCGCCAAGAAAGCGACGAACACCGAACCCGAATCCGGACTTTTACGAAAATGTCCGGGTTCGGGTCCGTGTCACGGACACCCCAAAATTCGGTACGAACCCGAACTATACAGTTCGAGTTCGCTCATCCCTATTCTTGACTAATTTTAGGAGGTTGTTATTTCTGCCAAACTTTGTATTATGCAATGGACCTAATGCTAATATACTAGTTATTTTTCAAATTATTTTCACTTTTTTTCGATGAACAATTATGAAAATATTTTGGAAAATCTAAATGATTTGCTTAACTTTACAGTTATAGCAAACATTTACTCTACACGTTATCGTCATCATTTTTAGGTTTATTAAGTTTGTTATGTAAAATGTAATACTATATCTATACGGATTTCTGTTCACATATAGCTATATCTATTGAGCAAAGGAAGGTAGCACTCCAAAATTCTGTGGAAAAATAGTGGGTGATTTATTAATCTCACTTCTATCCACAGCTTTAATTTTAGATATACTTTTAGATATCAATCTTTTAGGGTAGCCCATAGACTGGAATTTCCTACCCACGTCAGATAATCTATTGTCCACCAGGGATTCATCTTACACTATCCTTTTGACCCGTAGCAGTTGGCTAAATGGGAGGGATTTAATCATAGGGCGTGGATGATAACTCTCATATCTTAGTAAGATTTTTTTGTCAGTTGATTTCACATATAGATCAGTATTAAGGGAATGGCTATGAACATAAATCTCTGTGTCCATAAACTGGATCTTTTCTTTTGACTAAATCAAAGTAAATTTGAGAACTAGGGTCCATACAGTTCAAGTAGGAGTGGAACGCCATGAGGTCTTCTGCTGCGCCCACACAAATCAAGAAAATGTTGTCTATGTAACGCCACCACCGCAGAACATGGCTGAAGTGGTGGCTCACATAGACGAATGTCTCCTCCAGATGTGACATATACATATGCAGCAGGGTTAACACACAAACTCTTAACTCAAATTTCTTAACTCATCGTGTTATCTTGACTCAAAAGCCATTGAAAAGCAATTGAAGGTGTTTGCTTAACGCATTTAGTTTAGATAACATGTCTCAGAAAGCATGTGTGTTAACTCTACTACATCCGTAAATATTCGCATAGGTGGGCGCCACATTGGACTCCATGGCAGTCCCCCGCAACTGAACAAAATGATTATCTTGAAATAAAAAGTAATTCCTTGTGAGAATAAATCTCAACAGAGAGACAATGAAGTATCTGCATTCCAAAGTGTAATTAGTTTTTTATATGCACTGTTGTACAGCTTGGAGTCCTAGCTCATGCTCAATAGAGGTGTATAAACTACATACATCAAATGATTCCAAAATGTCACCTGTAGGAATCTCTAAATTATTAATCTTTGAAAGAAAATCACTTGTATCCCTAATGTAAGATTTAGCTGTAGTAGTAAAGGAACACAAGATCTTAACTAAAAGATTTGCTACATTGCAAAATAATGAACCCCTGCCTGAAACTATAGTATGTAAAATGATCTCATATAGTATATAAAACTATTAAAAAGTAGCCTGTATGGTCCTGTAAGCCAGCATCCAGTGTGACTGTCCATCAACTTCATCACTTGAATAAATTCTATGTCTTCCGTTTTTTAACAATGCAGAGTTTTGCGCAAGATTCATTCAAATCTCCAACAAATATGCATTTGATATCATCTTATTAAATGTGGAGTATTTGCAAAATGAGTTACTCCTCATACAAGCTAATATTAAGGGCATTACAGAGAAATTCCAAAACATACTTTCTACTGAGGATTTTGACACGTATGTCTAAAATCAAAGCTGTGGATAGAGGTGAGATTAAAGCGAACCTTTCACCTGCATTTCACTTAATAAACTATCAAAAGTACCTTATAGATCATTCAGTTACAGGATCGCGCTTGAGTCTGCGCGATAGACGGGATCGCGCTGCTACTGAGGCCGACGGCGCATGCGCCGCCTGTACAAGCGCGGTCCCGGCGACTGAGCCGGGTGTCAATTAGACTGCATAGAGGCGGGGTTAGGGCAGGGGAGTTAAAGCCTGGAGTGAGGGAAGGGCTACCCCCTCGACTTCTATTGTGACTTGTGGAGCTGGAGAAGAGTACTTTATAAGGCGATTTTCTCATGCATATACATGGCAGAAAAGCGGGACAAGACTGTATGATAACACAATGAGGATGATCTATAAGGTACTTTTGATAGTTTATTAAGTGAAATGCAGGTGAAAGGTTCGCTTTAATCAAGGCACTATTAAAACTAGGGATTCCCTCCAAAGGATTCCGTTTGTTTACAGTGTGGAAAGTCCACAAAGTTCATCCATTTTGAGAAAACATTGGAAATTGTTAACTAGCAATTTTGAGAACATAGGGGAGTTTAAATCTTCTCCTCTTTGCTCTTATCGTAGAAACCACAATTTGGGGGATAGATTAGTTAGGTCATGTGTTGGTTCCTCGAAAATAAGTTGTAGTACATATTTTGGTTCAACCCGTAAAGGTTGTTACCCGTGTCATAATTGTGTGAACTGTTCTCCGATTATACAGGGGTTTATTTTTTGAACCCCTCATCTGGTAATGTGATGAAAATCCACCAATTTTTAACATGTGATTCTTCATTTGTAGTTTATTTACTTTCTTGTCCTTGCAATTTGCTATATATATTGGGGAGACCACTTGGGATGTAAAAAACCCGATTAAACCAACATAGGTACTCTATTAGGAAACAAAAGTTGGATTTACCCGTGTCAAAACATTTTACGGAGGCAAAACACTCTGGAAGGGACCTAAGATTTAGGATTGTGGAACAAATACCCATATTAAGACAGAGTGGAGATAGGACAGCTTTACTCAAGAAAAGAGAACTTTATTAGATTTTCACATTACAGACCCTAAAACCGAGAGGTCTGAATGTGGAATTTAAAGTACCTTAGTTGATGTATTACATCTTCCCATATTTATGTGATTCTTTCTGGTCCTCTTTTGTGTAGGTTTAGACATATGCAATTTTTAAATTTGCTGTTCTATGTCCCCGTATAGGAATTTATTCAAGTGATGAAGTTGATGGACAGTCACACTGGATGCTGGCTTACAGGACCATACAGACTACCTTTTAATAGTTTTTTTTTTTTGACAATTTTACATATTATGCCACTGTATAGGATACAAACAATACGATTTTCTATTTTGTATTCTGGGATCGGGATTCCCGACTTGGTCCCTCACTTGCCCCCTTGGGACATATGAGGCTCTGACTCGTGACACAATGACCCAGTGATCATATATTTCTCAACTTTGCTTAATATTCCTCATACGTTCCTACTCATAGAATTCGTCCAGGGAGGCTACTTTACCCCCCGAATTTATATTGTTCTATTTTGATACCGATTATGGTTGTTATGGTGATGGCGGAGTCATTGCTGACATGGTATGTGGGTGGAGATTCTGTCCTGAGCTTGGAATATGGGTGACTGTGGTGGCCCACAGGTCCACTCATTTTCATTCAACCAGGCTTATTTAGTTTAAAGTGTTGTGGGTAGTGAATTCATCTAAAAAAATAGATATAAAACAATAGTATAGGTGTCCGCAGTGTGAAAATTAGTATTAGCATAGAGTATATGGACCCTTTAAAATATAACTTTTATTAATTAAAGTTAAAAGAGAATTAATCACCCTATGATATCTGGGTAAGTTCAATGAGTGTATAAGGACAAAGATATCGCCCAGCTACCACCGTGAATGGTAAATTCCATGCCGTATAAATAGTACAAAATCCACATAGGCACTTATGACATTGGCTATGGTATGGACCGGGGAAGGCTAGGGGCACTTAGATAGGTGCTAGGGAATATCTCTCCCTGTACCAGCCCTAAATTAGCCTTTGCCCAGGAAAAATTCCTGATGGTGGGATTTCCCTGTCCCTGTACCTGCCTTGTCTGGCCCTGTACAACCCTAGATGTTGGAAAGAAAGAAAACAAATGATGTAACAATGTTTATAACCCTGACGCATTTCCCCCACCAGGGATCATCAGGGGGTTGGTTAGAGATGGATATATAAATAATACATGTGTATAACATCTTAGATCAAAAAAGATAAATAAATAGAAAATGGCCATATACAACCTGGCAGGAGGCAGTCCACATGCTAATGGGGCACATCACTAGTAATATCTCTCTCCAACAACAGGGGAGTACTTGTGATATATCCAGCCCCAGCACGGTCTGCTTTGGTTGTCTCAGCCAGGACACAGTACATTTTCTATTTATTTATCTTTTTTGAACACAGCTTTTGAATGAATCGACTTCAAATCTATGATCTGAACTCTCGATTCGCTCATGCCTAAATAATATATAAATATCTTTTTTTTTTTCCTTTGCAAAAATAAGAAACTTCAATGTGCAGGGAAAGCTGCGAGTGTTAGGAAATAAGGAATAAATAGGGTCATTTATCAAACTGGTGTAAAGTAGAACTGGCTTAGTTGCCCATAGCAGCCAATCAGATTCCACCTTTCATTTTTGATAGCATCTTTGGAAAATGAAAGGCGGAATCTGATTGGTTGCTATGGGAAACTAAGCCAAATCTACTTAACACCAGTTTGACCTCAATAAGTTTGGTCTCTTTGACTTATTTACAGTGGAAAAGTAACGCGTTTAGGGACTAGACTTCATCAGGTCTTACATCAGGGTGTAATGTCTGATGAAGTGATTAGTCCAGTCCTTAAATGCGTTGTTTTATACGCTCTAAATAAAAAGTTAAAGAGACCATGCTTCAAGACTCTCTATCCCCAGCAGTGCTTGGCAAAGTCCTTCTTTTCTAACACATACAGCTGACTTTCACAGGCTTCACCACTCACTTTGTGCAGGGAAAATAATTGAAGACGCAACAACACTAATCTAGCAATGTAGCACCCTCAATATGAGGGTCTGTGGGAATCCCAACAGTTAGATCCCCACCAAACAACATGTTATGCTATATTGTATCACTATTATGTTATCATTTGCAATAATTTCTCAAAAATATTAACAATTAAAAACCAAATTCCAATGCTGGTTTTATGCAAAAAAAAACAAATACATTAAAGGCCATCTATCAGCAGATTTGTACCTATGAAACTGGCTGACCTGTTGCATGTTTGCTTGGCAGCTTAAGGCCTCTGTGTTGGTCCCATTTTCATATATGGCCGCCTTGCTGATAAAAATGAAGCTTTAATATATGCAAATAAGCCTCAGGGAGAAACAGGGTTAGTTACTATTATTCCTAGATGCTCAGCTCTTTCTGCAACTGCCACATCCTCTGTACTTTGATTGACAGGGCCAGGCGTGATCACCTTTACATCGCCTGGCCCTGTCAATCAGTTCAGAGGGCATGGCAGTTGCAGAGAGAACTGAGCTCTATGAGTAATGGCAATGCCCCCTATGCTCTTTGAGACTCACTTGCACATATTAAAATTTCATTTTTATTAGTATGTGGGCACATATGAACATAAGACCCTGAGCTGCCAAGCACACATGCAACAGGTCAGCCAAATTTCATAGGTACAAATCTGCTGATAGATGCCCTTTAAGTATCCTGGGAAGGTAAAGTCAGATATGCTATAATGCTAGTGATGGCTTCTATGGGGCATGATTGATTAGTACAACTCAGAAATTAGGGTGTTAGTCATGCAGTAAAAAAATACAGTCCATTAATACTAGATAGTGTTGAGCGAAGCAAGCTTCGGATGCTTCATCCGAAGTCTCTTTGTTCAAAACTTAGGAATAGTACTATACGGGTATTAGTCTCCGTACAGTATTAGAATGCATGGGTTCCAATGAACCAAAGTTAGAATAACTTCAGTAGTTGATTTTTAAAGTGGAAAACCACTTTAAAACTTGAAACTGAACTCAGCTTGAGGTCGTGAATTACTAAGTAATGAAACAGCTACTGTGTGTGGCAGGTAGACACCCCAATAACAGTAGAATTAGACAGCTTATTCACCCCAACTTAAGAATCAAGGCCTAATAGAATTGCTTATTTATTAAACAAGGTGAACACCCCAATAACAGTAAAATTAGAACGCTGATTCACCTCAATTTGAGAATCAAGGAGTAATAGAATTGCTTATCTATTAAACAAGGTGGATAGCTCTGTGTCTAACACAGGGATTGATGCAAACTGTGCTGTCTCCTATGGATCATTTCAGCTTCACTGTCCCTGCAGTCTCCCTATGCTCTCCCTACAGTGTGTAAAAACTATCCTTTTGATCTCCCTACCCTATCCCTGCACTCTCCCTATCCAATATTCCACAATTAAAAGCTTTTAGCAACACTGTCCCTAGCACTTGTCACGTCTCTCCCTAAGCTCAGCTCACAGTGAAATGGCACAAGATGAGGCTTTTAAAGGGCTGTAACACCACAGGGGCTGGCTAGCTGTTGATTGGCTGTCTGCAAGGCATTATGGGTTATCTTGCATTCCCGGGTTTCTTACTTTCACTTTGTAACAAGTGTAGCCGCCATTTTAGGAAAACAACAATTTGTTACAACAAAGACCAAGGAAATTCAGATTTGTTGTGAATCAAATTTTTCCTAAACTTTGGATCGAATTCCACTTCAGACGCTTTTTTTCTCTAGCACTAATTAATACCTTTGCTAGACACCTTATATTGTTTATGAACTGAATAGTGAGTGTATTTAATAGATTTTACCAAAATCTAAAAGCAATTTCTCACACCTAAATAAGATGCTTCATTATACCATGAACCTTGTATACACAAGTAGTGATGAGCGGCGGGGGCAATATTTGAATTTGTGATATTTTGCAAATATTTTGTATAATAATCATCATATATTCGTGAATTTGAGAATTCGCTATTATTTTCTTGATTGCAAAAATCGCCAATATAATATAAAGTGCGCGCAATACAGGCGTGGGTCACTTTTGCTACATTTTCCAAGCTGCTAGAAGTTTTCTGAGACTGGAGAAAATTTTGGACATGGCAGAACATTAAAAATGGCTTTATATGCAGATAGAGTGCTCCAATTAATGATGCACATATTTTGGCGCAATATGTGAAACTTCACATTTTAGCAGGTCTGACTACATATTACTGATTGGTGGACTATGTATTGTTGTGACATCAGCAGCACTATGTCTGTAGCATGTATGTATGGACAACAGAACCTATCACACTACCTAACACACTGCACTGCAACAGCTACCCTATTTTCAGGATATAACCTACTCTGACTATCTCCCACTAACTTCCATAGCTGTTTTATATATATATATATATATATATATATATGCTAACTATCTATCTAATGTAATGAGTGGAAAGCACAGAGCACAGCAATGACACTGCTGTCTCTCTCAGAACTTTAAAAAACTGTAGAAAATGGCTGCTGGAGAGGTTCTCATATAGTAAGGGTTAAAGGGAACCTGTCACCATGATTTAGCGCATAGAGCTGGGGACATGGGCTGCTAGATGGCCACTAGCACATCTGCAGTACCCAGGTCCCATAGCTCTCTGCGCTTTTATGGTGTTAAAATACCGTTTTTAGTGATATGCAAATTACCTCCTATGTGTCCTGTAGCCGGAGATGAGTCCAGCGGAAGGGAGCCCAGCACCGCCCCGCGTCCGCCGAATCTCCTCCTTGCCTGCTGACGTCATAGAGCTGCATTGCCGAAATCTCGCGATGCGCGAGCTAGCGCATGCGCAGTCTCGGCATCATGTTCATTCCCTGTACTGGAATCAGCACAGGGAACGAACTACGCATGCGCTAGCTCGCGCATCGCGAGATTTCGGCACTGCAGCTCTATGACGTCAGCAGGCAAGGAGGAGATTCGGCGGACGCGGGGCGGTGCTGGGCTCCCTTCCGCTGGACTCATCTCCGGCTACAGGACACATAGGAGGTAATTTGCATATCACTAAAAACGGTATTTTAACACCATAAAAGCGCAGAGAGCTATGGGACCTGGGTACTGCAGATGTGCTAGTGGCCATCTAGCAGCCCATGTCCCCAGCTCTATGCGCTAAATCATGGTGACAGGTTTCCTTTAAGTAACTTTCCAATTGTTTGCTAGGGATGTTGCTAAGCTCAGACAAAGAGATTGCAGCATGGGTTCAGATGAAAACAAAAATGACATACCAACACTAGCTGAAACCAGCAAATTATACCGCGTGGTAAACAACCGTAAACTCCTATATAAAGCAAAACAAACCAACGGATAGTTACTACATAAATCTTTATTGAACAAATATGATGACATACATGATAAAAAATCAGGAAATGCAGAGGAGTTTGGATAAAACCTCCAGGACCAAGAATAATGCAGTAATGATGTTGCAAAAAATCATTGTTGTACGTGTAATACACCATAAAGAATGATATGCCAAGTGTGACCCTACATGCAAGTATATAACTGCGCCAATATAATGGCATATACAAGATCGAACTTGAATGAAAAGTAGGGACAACCAGCGTGCAAATAGATGACCACTATGACACTGGTAAAAACACAGACAACAGTGACGAGCATAAACATGTAAAAAATACCAAACCTGGCTGGAGGAACGACCCATAATAATGAAAAAAAAAATCTAGAATATTCAGAAATACGAATATATATTGCTATATTCTAAATATAATTCTCGAAGAGCCGATATTCGCAATTAATATTTGCTATTTGAATATTCACGCCCAACACTATACATAAGCACACCATGCAGGTTCAAAACATTGTTCCAACCTTGGGGTAATACTCAAATGACATTTCTCTACAGATGATGCATGTTAAACATGTTCCCTATCTGCTGATAATAAGTAATAGCAGTAGATTATAAATGATTTGACACAAGGCACATTAAATGGCCTTTACACACTGTCAGATTTGATCATCAAATGTCTTTTGAACTAGTAAAAGCTACTAAAACTCTTTCTAATGAAGTCTCTAAGCCCTCAGGAAAGAAAACTGTTATTCTGGGTTAACACTACTTGTTTACTGCATGAAATAAATGGAGCCTTTTTATTCTATCACCCACAGCAGGCTAGGGGCAAACTTGGCATCTTTTTGTTTTGTTGTTTAAGGAAAGCTCCCACAGCATTGTAAGCATGGCCAAGCTCATATATCTTCACTTGACAGTTAGATAACTTTTATTTCTTTGCTCAATGGGATGGATTCTCCACAGTTGCAGTAAAACTTTCAATTTGAAGATACATTTCAGAGGTAATGAATTCATTATCTACAGAAATAAGAAATGCTAATGTTAACCCACAAGGTGAGAAATTTTGTAACTATTAAAATATAAATACTATTTAAATAGGTTTTCTTAGATTTTGATACAGATGGCCTATCCACAGGATAGGTCATCAGTATCTGATTGGTGGAGGTCCAACACCCAGGACCCCAGCCGATCAGCTGTTTGAGAAGGTATTGGTGCTTACCAAGCACAGCCCCGTATATTGTGAAGCTAATTATTGATTTGTACTACACATCGGCTTGGAGGAATTGTAGCTCATTCTTCCATACAAAACGGCAAACTGTGTTTTTTTGGTGGGTTTCCTCCCACTATTTACTTCAGTTGTTTCCACTACATTTCTATTGGATTAAGGTCAGGACTTTTGACTTTGCCATTCCAAAATGATTTTATTATTCTTTAACGGATGGTTGGTAGACTGGGCTGTTAATTTTCAGGGTTTTACACTCTAGGAAAAGCAAGGCAAATAGAAGGAAGCAAAGTGTGTCTGTATGTGAGGAGTGATATAAAAGCGAGTGTGAAAGAGGCAATTGTGGGTGAGGACGTTGAGGATGTTGTAAGCTTATGGGTGAAATTACAAAGGGAAATAAACACCAATAAAATAATACTTGGTGAAATCTATAGATCTCCCAACATCACTGAAGAGATAGAACTTCAGCTGTATAACCAAATAGAGTGGACTGCACAGTTAGGTACTGTGGTCAAAAAGGGAGATTTTAAATTCCTAGATATTGACTAGGGTAATGGTTCTGTCTCAACTGCACAGGGGAGAAACTTTCCTCAGTTCCTACAGGATCACGTTATGGACCAGTTTGCAAAAGTCCCAACTATGAGTGATGCTTTATTGGATCTGGTAATTTCTGCAGAGCTTGATGGGAATGTCTTTGTTCTGAAAGTACTTGGTAATAGTGACCACAATATAATTATATTCCCCTTAAACTATAAAAATCTAACTCTGGCTGAGAAAGCAAAAACACTTAGGGGGTCATTTATAAGACCAGCGTTTTAGACTTTAGTCTTAATAAGTCCTTCAGCTGGTGCCAGCCTCTACATAACTTTGGCATAGCTACCACTGGTCTAAATGTAAGCCAGCTTCCTTACTGGATTGAATTTAGACAATTTATGCCTAAAACAGGCGTAGAAAATTATGAATGAGACAGGCCTGCCAGTACCTCCCCTTCCCCGTCCACACCGCACCCACCTTTTTATACCTAGAGTTAGAGGGCAAAAGTAAAAAATTGCAGTGGATAGTAAATGACCCCTTGTTCATTTTAAAAAGGTTAATTTCACTGGGTTGAGAGAAGCTCTTCAGGACATAGAATAGGAATTTCCATTGTCACATAATAATACAGAGGATAAATGGGATATCGTATGATCTACATTGGGTCACTATACTGCAAAATTTATTTCTGTGGGTAACAATTATAAACAGCTAAAATTAAACCTCACATGACTTATAGCTACATTTAAAAGGGCAAATGATCTGAGGGGTCAGCTAAAGTCTTTGATATTTACAAAGGCCTACAAACTGTAAAAGAGAAATAAAATCTGCAACAACAAAAAAAATACAAAATGAATGGCAAAGGCAAAAGAGAGCTAGACTAAACCCTAAAAATTATTTAAATATATAAATGATAAGAAAATAATATCATAGCCTGTAGGTCTCCTAAATGATAGTAAAGGGGAGATAATCACTGGGGATCAGGAATAGTGATTGACGAACATCAGCCGGTACTGTTCGCGAACGCGATCACGCAAACGCGTTCAAATGTTCATGAACCGCAAGTTTGTGACAAGCCCCATTCACTTTAATGGCAGAAGAACCTCAAAAACCTTCAGGTCATTATTGCAGCCACCAAATACTTACAAGAAATGCACAAATCGTCCCACAACATGGACAGTGACATACCAGAGGGGGATCAATGGCAAAAATTCCCACACAAAATATGTACTTTAATTAGGGGCCATTTTTATGCATCAAAGGGAAACTGTCAAAAATGTGGTCTAGTGGAGGCTAGAAATTTCTTATTTTAGGCCATGGGAGTACAGGTCCCAAACATTTGGCATTCACTGGACAGAAAATATCAAGTGATTATGTGGCTGGAGGTACATTATGCGGTCAATGGATAAAACTTTTACTGTAGGCCACTGGACTACAGGCCCCAAACATTAGGCATTCACAGGACATAAAAGATCAAGTAAGTATGTGGCTGGAGGTAGATTACATGGTCAATAGATATCACTTTTACTGCAGGCCAGTAAAAATACAGGTCAAATACATATGTTTAAAAGAACTAAAAATATAAAATTGGATTAAAAACATGGCTAATGAAATCCTTCCTCTTGAAAAAGCCCCTAATAATAATATAGTTGAAATTTGATAACACTTGGTCGTCACTGGTGTTGAATTCCTCCGAGGCTGCAACAATTCAGCGTACATAAAAGAACAAGTAAGTATGTGGCTGGAGGTAGATTACACGGTCATTCTATATCAATTTTACAGTAGGCCAGTGTACTACAGGCCCCAAAAATTATGCATTCAACGTACGTAAAAAAAACAAGTAAGTATGTGGCTGGAGGTAGATTACAGGATCATTGGATATCAATTTTACAGCAGGCCAGTGTACTATAGTCCCCAAAAATTATGCATACAACGTACATAAAAGAACAAGTAAGTATGTGGCTGGAGGTAGAATACACGGTCATTGGATAACAATTTTACAGCAGGCCAGTGTTTTACAGGCCTCAAAAATTATGCATTCAGGGTACATAAAAGAACAAGTAAGTATGTGGCTAAAGGTAGATTACACGGTCATTGGATATCAATTTTACTAAAGGCCAGTACAAATACAGGACACATACGGTATGTTTAAAATAACTAAAAATATAAAATTGGATTAAAATCCCTTTTAGGCATTCTAAGGACAGAAAAGGCCTTTTATGCCGCTGTATTTACCTAAGACAGGGACCATTATTTGTTCTGGGTGGTGGCAGATATTTGTGGGCTGTCATCAAGAAATTCAATTAAACATGGTTGTCACATGTGTTGAATTCCTCCGAGATCCATGTGCTTATCGGTCACGATCCCCCCTGCTGCGCTGAACGTCCTTTCAGACAGGACACTGGACAAGGAGCAAGCCAAGAGTTCCATGGCAAATTGTGCCAGCTGTGGCCACAGGTCAAGCCTGCACAACCAGTAGTCCAGGGGTTGCTCTCTTTTCACAGCGTCGCTCTAGGCGTTCCCTGAGGCTGGATCTGGACGGCGACTGTCGATGGGTTGTCTGCAAGAATGATCTCATATCCGAAGTGACCAACATATCTTCAAACCGCCCTTTTCTTGCATATGCTGTTGCGTTGGTACCTGCAACTGTTTCTCCGTGAGTGGAAATTCCTCTGCCAGCGCCCGCAAAAGCAGAATGCAGCATTTCTCGAAGCAAGACATGGAAGTGCTGCATTCTTACAGCCCTCTGTGATGCTGGTAACATGTCCGCCATTTTGTGTTTGTACTCAGGGTCTAAGTACGTTGCCACCAATACTGGTCCTTGCCCTTTATGAAGCAAGAAGGCCCCCATTTGCACTAAACTGGAAGCGATGGAATGGCCTGGCTCCTGCTCATCATTCAGGATAATGTTGTCCTCGGTCTCCTCCCCCCAGCCACAGACAACACCAGGGATCCCAGAGAAGCTTAAAGCATGCTCTTCTTGCTCCTTCTCTGCCCTGGCACCATCCTCCTCTGATTCCTCATCTTCCAGCTCCTGCTCCTCGATGGCTTGATCAATGACACAACGCAATGCACACTCCAGAAAGAAGGTGTAAGGTATGATGTAACTGATGGCCCCCTGGCTGCGACTGACCAGTTTGGTGATCTCATCAAATGGCTTCAAGTCTGCATGCGTCGCGAATGAGCAGCCACTGGCGCAGTGGAAAAAAAAAATCCCCAGAACCTGTCCTGTCGCAGAGTTCGTACAGGTAGTCGTTAACTGCACGTTTCTGCTGGATCAGCCTATGAAGCATATACAAGGTGGAGTTCAAGCGCGTCGGGCAGTCACAAATCAGATGTCTGATGGACAGGTGGTGTCTTGGCCATGTAAGATCTTCTAAAATGGGCAGAGATTTTCCTGGCCTGCCGCAAGATGTCCTGGACCCCGGGGTATTTGGCAACGAATCGCTGCATGACTAAGTTCAGGACGTGTGACATGCACGGCACGTGTGTCAATTTGCCCTGTTTCAGCATGCTCAGCAGATTGGCAACGTTGTCGCTCACCACTTTACCAACTGTCAAATTGAGCAGGGTTAGCCAATGATCGGCCTGTGACCGCAGAGCTGAAAGGAGTGCAGGACCGGTGTGGCTCTTGGCTTCCAGGCAGAACAGTCGCAGGACAGTTTGGAAACATCTCACCTGGCACATCAAATAGATTCTGGGGAGCTTGGGAGGGCACAGCGGAAGAGGCGGTAGCAGTGGAAAAGGAGAAGTCAGCCGAGGAGGAGATGGAGTAGGAGGAGGAGAAGAAGAGGCAGTCCTGCATGCAATCCATGGCGGTAACACCAAATCCACACGGGTGCCACGAGTCGCATGCTTGACAGCCGTCAGGAGGTTCACCCAGTGGGCAGTAAAAGTTATGTACCTTCCATTCTTGTGTTTTCTAGACCACGTGTCTGTGGTCAAATGTATCTTGCCACCGACACTGTGTGCCAGAGATACATTCACTTGCTGCTGAACGTGGCCATATAGCTCCGGGATGCACTTCTGGGAGAAATATTTCCTTCCGGGGACTTTCCATTGCGGTGTGCCAATGGCCACAAACTTCTAAAGGCCACCAAGTCCTGCAGTTTAGGTGGCAGTAGTTGGCCGGCTAACAGTTCCGACAAGCCAGCGGGCAGCCATTGGGCAAGAGGGTTATCCAGCGTCATCATCTTTTTTCGCTCTAACATTTTTGCCACGGAAGCCTGCCTTTTGCCAGATGAACGCGACGACGGCACGGTGGAAGAGGGAGTTGAGACAAATGAGAGGAGAGCGGAGAAGGAGAAGAGTAAGAACGTGGAGCACCAGGAGTGTGGCTTTGTGGGTTCTTACGGTGTTGCTCCCACTTGGCTCAGTGATGAGAGGCCATGTGCCTTCTTAGGTGAGTGTTGGGATTACCGCGACTTATGCGTTTACAGCACAGGCTGCAGATGGCAACACTATTGTCAGCAGCGGACACGTTAATAAAAGCCCACACTGCGGAGCAATGTGCCAGCGTCCTGGGAGCGCCAGATATGACTGTGCATGGTGGACAGCTCATTTCAGATACATTAACAGTCTACTTTTTGCCTCCTGTGCACTGTAAGTTCTGCCTGTTTCTCCCCTTCTCCTCTCTATCTGCTGTTCCTTCTCTCCCTCTGAACTCCCCTACTCTTCCTCTCTTGTGGGCACCTACGTGACGTCCATCGACAGGTCATCATCGTCACATTCACCATCACTGACATTAGAGATCACGGAGTAGGCAGCAACAGCGGGGACCACCCTCCTTGGGCTGATCTGGGTACTGTCGTCAGACTTCTGGGTGGCGACCGTTGATACCTCCTCTTCCTGATTCGATGCCAAGAATAGCTGCGCATCGGTAAGGTCTTGTAATGGATAGGAAAATAATTCCTCTGACGTCAGCACAGGGGATATGGTGGTGGTGGTGGTGTCTTTGGGGGTGCACACAGCAGTGAGTGAAGAGGGTGCAGATAGAGAGGATGAGAAGGGTGCAGAAGTGGAAGGCTGAGTGAGCCACTCAACCAAGTCTGGTGCGTCGCACGCACCTTCTGCAACTTCTCCCACTTAGGCTCTGGCCTGGTGCACCTGCCTAACCCCTGCGGAATGGCCTGTCTCTTCCTCTGCCTATCATTTTCAAAATAACCCTGTGACAAAAGTCCCTATAGAAGAGCAGTGTTTGCAGAAGAAGGTATATCACACCCCTGCTTCAATTAGTTTTTTTGGGGGGCAAATGGAATATCACACCAGTAGAAATTATTTGTTCCAATAGCGTTTGTCACTCTGTGTAGCTGCGGTAACTCAGCAAAACCGCAAACAAATGCTGCACTACCCAAATGCACTATATAAAAAGTATATTATTGGTATATCACACCCCTGCTTCAATCAGTTTCTTAGGGGGCAACTGGTATAACACACCAGTAGAAATTATTTGATCCAATGTCATTTTTTATGTAGCTGAGGTAACACAGCAAAACCGCAAACAAATGCTGCACTACCCAAATGCACTATATACAAATTATATTATTGGCATATAACACCCCTGCTTTAATCACTTTTTTTTTGGGGGGGGGGGGGGGCAACTGGTATATCACACCAGTAGAAATGATTTGTTCCAATAGCGTTTGTCACTCTGTGTAGCTGCGGTAATGCAGCAAAATCACAAACAAATACTGCACTACCTAAATGCACTATATAGAAAGTACATTATTGGTATATAACACCCCAGCTTCAATCAGTTTTTTGGGGGGGCAACTGGTATATCATACCAGTATAAATTATTTGTTCCAATGGCGTTTGTCACTATATGTAGCTGTGGTAACGCAATATGTAGCTGTGGTAACGCAGCAAAACCGCAAACAAATGCTGCACTACCCAACTGCACTATATAGAAAGTATATAATTGATATATAACACCCCTGCTTCAATCACTTTTTTGGGGGGGCAACTGGTATATCACACCAGTAGAAATTATCTGATCCAATAGCGTTTGTCACGCTATGTAGCTGCGGTATCGCAGCAGAACCGCACACAACTGCTGCACAATACAAATGCACTTTAATATACTTTTTATGTTAGAAAATATATTATAAGTATATTACACCTCTCAGTAAGTAACACGTATTGATAGCACACCTATACTAGTCCTTAAAAGGCCTTTTGTGGCCCTATTAGCTAGCGTTTGGTGTCCCTAACAGTCTGTCCCTGCTCCACACAGCAAACTTCCCCTACACTGGCAAAAGACTGAATGTAAAAGGAAGGGGGCATGTCCATGTGCTGAAATGTCTCAATTGGCTGTCCTGTACCACCTGATGGATGTGTCATGGGTCAAAGTTCTTCACAATGTAAAATAATATGGTGCCGGCGGACATCGCCATATGTTCGCCCCTTCGTCGAACTGCGAACGAGCAAAGTTCGCCGCGAAACGACCGCGGTGTGAACTGCAAGGCCATCTCTAATCAGGAAAAGCCACAGCTACTAAATGAGTTGTTTTAACTCTGTATATACAAAAGAAGAGAAATGGTACAAAAATGTGAACAGGGCTCTGGGTCCAGATTGATCCAGATACAACCAAAAGTTCTTAGTACTGAGCTCATTTATTGCTGTGCTGTGTTATAATTTTTAGAGGTTCTCTGGTAAGTACAGTGCCAAGTGACTGGTGCAAGGCAAATGTGGTGCCCTTATTCAAAAAGGGCTCTATGTTTTCCCCATTTTATTATAGACCAGTAAGTTTAATTTCCTTTGTGGGAAAATGCTCAAGGGGCTCTTAAAGAACTATATACAGGAGTATATAACCATAAATATAATCGTAAGTGATAGCCAGCATCAGTTTACCATGGATAGACGTTGCCAGACTAACCTGATTTACTCTTACGAACAGGTGAGATGAAGCTTGGACAGAGGGGCAGCTGTGGCTATAGTGCTCTAGAACTTTGCAAAGGCATTTATTACTGTAACTCACAGGCGTTTAACAGGTAAAATAAGGCCTCTAAGCCTAGAAAATATAGGCAGAAGGATTGTATCCAGTGATTGGGGTTAAGTCTGGTGGAAAACTCTGTCTCAAACTGTCAGTGAAAAATGTCTATCCGTGAAGCAGATTCATCATCCAGCCTGAGCCACAGTGATAAATCTGGTGCAGGTCTAGGCAGCCTGTCTCGTTTATGCCATCTTTAAGATTAGTAAATCTAGGCCTGAGAGTTTTAGCACTGTGCTGTGTAAAGAGCAGATGGCAAGACTGCAGTTGTGACACTATTGCACAGTATATTAATACAACGTCTGAGCTTTTAAAGTCAGGCTTAGTAAATTTAGAAAAGTAGAGTTGCAAGATAAACTGGATAGATCATTCCATGGTAAAGCAGGAAGCAGATATCCCCATTTAAACAGAATGTTATAGTTCATATATAGATATGGTCATTCTAAAACAAAATATTTATAAATAAATGTCATTAGTTGCAATCTACTGATCCTGAATTATGGCCTGTATTATAATTCGGAGCTTCATTCACAATTCTGTCTTTTCTAACAGGAAACTGTCAAGAAAGAAGTTTATAATTATTGTTATTTTTCATTTATATCTTGTCAACATGTTTCACAGTACTCTACAGAGACTATTAAGGCCCCTTTCACATGGGCGAGTTTTCCGCGCGGGTGCAATGCGTGAGTTGTATGCATTGCACCAGCACTTTATCCGGACCCATTCATTTCTATGGGGCTGTGTACATAAGCGGTGATTTTCACGCATCACTTGTGCGTTGCGTGAAAATCGCAGCATGCTCTATTTTGTGCGTTTTTCACGCAACGCAGGCCCTATAGAAGTGAATGGGGCTGCGTGAAAATCTCAGGCATCCGCAAGTAAGTGCGGATGTGGTGCGATTTTCACGCACGGTTGCTAGGAGCCGATCGGGATGAGGACCCGATCATTATTATTTCCCCTTATAACATGGTTATAAGGGAAAATAATAGCATTCTGAATACAGTAAAATAGGGCTGGAGGGGTTAAAAAAAAATATTTTAAAAAATTTAACTCACCTTAATCCACACGGCTTCTCTTCTGTCTTCTTTCTTCAGGACCTGGGTATAGAACCTGTGATGACGTCACTGCGCTCATCACATGGTCCGTCACATGATCCATCACCATGGTAAAAGATCATGTGATGGACCATGTGATGAGCGCAGTGACGTAACCACAGGTTCTTTACCCAGGTCCTGAAGACAGAAGAGAAGCCGGGCTGCGCGAACAAGTGGATTAAAGTGAGTTAAATTATTTTTTTATTTTTTTAACCCCTCCAGCCCTATTGTACTATGCATTCTGTATTAAGATTGCTATTATTTTCCCTTATAACCATGTTATGAGGGAAAATAATAGAATCTACAGAACACCTAACCCTAACCCGAACTTCTGTGAAGAAGTTCGGGTTTGGGCACCAAACATGCAGATTTTTCTCACGTGCGTGCAAAAAGCATTACAATGTTTTGCACTCGCGTGGAAAAATCGCTCATTTTCCCGCAACGCACCCGCATCTTATCCGGGCAAAAAACATGACGCCCGTGTGAAAGAGGCATATAGACACATCAGTACCTCTCCCCTTTGGGGCTTACAATCTAAATTCCAAATTAACTTTTTACATTTTAGGAGCTCAGTGAAGGTGTTCCCAATATATTTTATAGAAGCATGGTGGCTCCGTTTTTGGATCAGTTGAATGGGGTCCTGGGTTTGAATACAAGTGCAACTTCTGCATAGAGTTTGCATTGGTTACTGCCATGTACTCAGTTTTCTTCTCTCTCTCAAAAGACATATACAGTAGCATGCAAAAGTTTGTACACCACTAGTTACTGTGAACACTTAAAAATAAAAGTTAAAGATGAAACACACTTTTGAACATTTTAAGCAATATTTGTGTATTATTTTGGTTGCGTACAATTTTAGAGTGAAAACAGGAAAAGAGTACCATGCAAATGTATGAGAATCCAAAAAGATTTGTGCACTTAGATAACTTTGACCGAGGTCTCAGACCTTAAATAGCCTATAACGAAAAAAGTAGATTGTCCAGCTTCACCTCGCAGTGCGTATTTTATTAGGAAACGTGCTTAAAAACCAAACATCAGGCTCATTTCATCAACATGTTTCGGATCAACATATATTACAGATCCTTCCTCAGGTCATGAGGAAGGATCGGTAATATATGTTGATCCGAAAGATGTTGATGAAATGAGCCTGATGTTTGGTTTTTAAGCACGTTTCCTAATAAAATACGCACTGCGAGGTGAAGCTGGACAATCTACTTTTTTTGCTATTTCTCAGCCTTGGTTCCGGTTCTGTGTCCGTGCTCCTCGTGGTGTATGGTGAGCTCCAACTTGGTGTTTTTACGTTTAAATAGCCTATAAGGTTTAAGGTTTATACACACAATTATCGTTAGGAAAGGCCAGATGATATAAATTTCAATGCTTTATAAATTCACAGACTCCTCTAAACTTGTCCCAAAAACAACAGCTATGGATTCTTGTAAGCAGCTGCCGAACTCTCTGAAAATTAAATGGTTAAAGGGGTTGTCCGAGTTATGAAAAAAAATAATATAGCACTCAAAATCTGATATATAACTGAGCTAAGCAAGTTTTATGCAAAAAATATATATACAGGTCCTTCTAAAAAAATTAGCATATTGTGATAAAGTTCATTATTTTCTGTAATGTACTGATAAACATTAGACTTTCATATATTTTAGATTCATTACACACCAACTGAAGTAGTTCAAGCCTTTTATTGTTTTAATATTGATGATTTTGGCATACAGCTCATGAAAACCCAAAATTCATATCTCAAAGAATTAGCATATCATGAAAAGGTTCTCTAAACGAGCTATTAACCTAATCATCTGAATCAACTAATTAACTCTAAACACCTGCAAAAGATTCCTGAGGCTTTTAAAAACTCCCAGCCTGGTTCATTACTCCAAACCGCAATCATGGGTAAGACTGCCGACCTGACTGTTGTCCAGAAGGCCATCATTGACACCCTCAAGCAAGAGGGTAAGACACAGAAAGACATTTCTGAAGGAATAGGCTGTTCCCAGAGTGCTGTATCAAGGCACCTCAGTGGGAAGTCTGTGGGAAGAAAAAAGTGTGGCAGAAAACGCTGCACAACGAGAAGAGGTGACCGGACCCTGAGGAAGATTGTGGAGAAGGACCGATTCCAGACCTTGGGGGACCTGCGGAAGCAGTGGACTGAGTCTGGAGTAGAAACATCCAGAGCCACCGTGTACAGGCGTGTGTAGGAAATGGGCTACAGGTGCCGCATTCCCCAGGTCAAGCCACTTTTGAACCAGAAACAGCGGCAGAAGCGCCTGACCTGGGCTACAGAGAAGCAGCACTGGACTGTTGCTCAGTGGTCCTCCAAAGTACTTTTTTTCGGATGAAAGCAAATTTTGCATGTCATTCGGAAATCAAGGTGCCAGAGTCTGGAAGAAGACTGGGGAGAGGGAAATGCCAAAATGCCTGAAGTCCAGTGTCAAGTACCCACAGTCAGTGATGGTCTGGGGTGCCATGTCAGCTGCTAGTGTTGGTCCACTGTGTTTTATCAAGGGCAGGGTCAATGCAGCTAGCTATCAGGAGATTTTGGAGCACTTCATGCTTCCATCTGCTGAAAAGCTTTATGGAGATGAAGATTTCATTTTTCAGCACGACCTGGCACCTGCTCACAGTGCCAAAACCACTGGTAAATGGTTTACTGACCATGGTATTACTGTGCTCAATTGGCCTGCCAACTCTCCTGATCTGAACCCCATAGAGAATCTGTGGGATATTGGGAAGAGAAAGTTGAGAGACGCAAGACCCAACACTCTGGATGAGCTTAAGGCCGCTATCGAAGCATCCTGGGCCTCCATAACACCTCAGCAGTGCCACAGGCTGATTGCCTCCATGCCACGCCGCATTGAAGCAGTCATTTCTGCAAAAGGATTCCCGAACAAGTATTGAGTGCATAACTGAACATAATTATTTGAAGGTTGACTTTTTTTGTATTAAAAACACTTTTCTTTTATTGGTCGCATGAAATATGCTAATTTTTTTAGATAGGAAATTTGGGTTTTCGTGAGCTGTATGCCAAAAATCATCAATATTAAAACAATAAAAGGCTTGAACTACTTCAGTTGGTGTGTAATGAATCTAAAATATATGAAAGTCTAATGTTTATCAGTACATTACAGAAAATAATGAACTTTATCACAATATGCAAATTTTTTGAGAATGACCTGTATATATATTTCCTCATTTCCCTGGTTTTTTTCTGTCCCTTTGTTTACATGAAATAAAAACAATCTCTGCCGCTCCCCCTGCACTGCTAAGGGAGTGAATAAGTGAATGAAAGAGCTGCCCTGAGTGACATGTCTGACTGCTGGGAGACTCTGCAGCATGTTGTATGTGTAGGACTACAAGTCCCAGCTGTATAATGACACTGCTAAGGGAGTGGATACAAGAGCTGCCCTGAGTGCTGGGAGAATCAACAGCAACTTGTAAGTGTAGAACTACATGTTCCACCTGTATAATAACACTGCTAATACACACAGGATCTTACCCCTACCTTCTTGTGCAATGCTCTATCTAGTCATTCAGCTCCAGTGCCCAGCATTGTCTTCTCACTGCCTGCAGAGCTGTGCAGCTGAAGGGGTTAAGAATCCTAGCAGAGAGTAGACGGTAGTGAAGAGGGGGGGGGGTGGCCAGCACAGTGACGTCTCGTTTACAGGCTTGTAAACAAGCTTTATCAGAGCAGGGAGAGAAGCTGACATCACAGGTCATGTGACCCTCAGTGAGATCTGAAAAACCAGCCACTGGAGATAAAGTGAGTTAATTGGAAAGCTGTTACATTTGCCTAGTCAGAACAAAAAAATAAGAACAAAAAAATAACTCGGATAACCCCTTTAAGGCCCAAAAAGCAGGAGTAGGCTATAAGAAGATAGCAAAGTGTTTTACCAGGTTGCCATTTGCTAAGGTCAAAATATAATTAGTAAATGGCAGTTAACAGGAACAGTGGAGGTCAAGAGAAGGCATGGAAGTCAAAGAAAAATTCATAGATAGCTGTTGAAGGATTACTACAAAGGCTAATCAGAACCCCCACTTGATTGCAAAAGACCTTCAGGAAGATTCAGCAGACTCTGAAGTTGTGGTGCATTGTCCTACTGTTCAGCGACATCTGAACAAATATGGCCTTCATGAAAGTTTCATAATAAGAAAAATTCTCCTGAGTTCTCACCACAAAATTCAGCGTCAGAAGTTTGCAAAATAACATCTAAACAAGCTTGATGCATCTTGGAAACAAGTCCTTTGGACCAATGAGGTTAAAATAGAACTATTTTGCCACATTGAGTAAAGGTATGTTTGGATAAAAAACAACACATAATTTCATGAAAAGAACACCTCTCCAACCATTAAATGAGTTGACTAGGATTAGAAAAACATGGCTGCTTTCTTCCAAAAACAGCACCACCCAAGTCCAAAGGTTGTGTATGGTATTGCAACATGGCCCCAATGACTCTGATGAAGCCAAATTACAATACCAGATTTAGCTTGTGCCTTTTCTGTTAGTTTATTGTGGATTTTGAGGTGTGTTGCACCATCTGGTCTTTCCTAACGACGATTGTGTGTAAAAACCTTAAACCTTATATGCTATTTAAGGTCTGAGACACCAGTCAAAGTTAACTGAGTGCATACGTCTTCTTGGGTTCCCATACATTTGCATCGTACTATTTTCCTTTTTTCCACTTTAATATTGTACACAACCAAAATAATACACTAATATTGCTTAAAATGTTCAAAAGTGTGTTTCATCTTTAAAGGGGTCATCCCATGAATAATGAAAAAAATGAAAATCAGATATCATATAGTCCAGGACAATCTCTTTCTAATAAATTTAGAACCAGCCCTGTACCTCATATGGATCTCCCCATTCATTTCTTGGCTAGATTTATATCAAGCTGACAGCTCAAGGGGAGTGTCTTTTCTGCTGCAGCTCAGGAGACTTGTCTCAGTTGTACCTATCACAGCTCCAGAGGCAGCTGAAAGATGAAACTGAGCATGTGCGACCTTCTTAATGAGCCGGTCAAATAAATAAATTAAGTGGCACTATACAGATACATTTTATTGAATAACTCGTGGCTATACAACATTTTTAATTACATGCAGTTACAAAAGTATTGAGATCCAGATGCTGGTTTGAAAACTGTTGAATATTTTTCATGGGACAAACCTTTTTAGCATTATGCCTTTTGGAGATTGTTTCATCTTCAATTTGCTTAATTGTTCACAGTAACAGTCATTTTGACTAGTGGTGCCCAAACTTTTGCATGCCACTGTTTATCTCTTTTGAGCGAGAAAGGAAAACTGAGTACATGGAAGTAACCAAGGCAAACAGGGGGAGAACATGTAAACTCCATGCAGAAGTTGCACTTGTATTCAAACCCAGGACCCCAGTCAACTGGTCCAACAACTGAGCCTCCATTCTGCCTATAAAATATATTGTGAACACCTTTACTGAGCTCTTAAAATGTAGCCTTTTTGTCATTATATTTCTACACAATGCATGGTATAAATAGGGCATTTTATAGCAGTATAATACAGGCTATAATTACAAGTACTCACTTAATTCACTTGAATGGAGCGGGTACTTGTATTGCACTGCACTTCCGAAATGAAGTGAGGTGTAATGAAGAGGAAGTGGCTCTCGCATGGAGCACCGCCTCCTCTGCAAACATCTGATCGGGTGTGCCAGGTGTCGGACCTCCGCCGATCTGATATTGATGCCCTATCCTGATTATAATCCACCATTTTTCTGCAGCACTCCTTATAGTTTCAAAGCAACAAGTGTTTTTATTCACCAAGTAATATCATAACAGAGCTCTTTGTGGATTCAACTTTGGGACCCTTAAGCCAAGGCCCAATACTGCATGCACCCACTTTTCCCTATGAGGATTATTCCCTTTAAGATTTTCATGGATGGGCTTAAACCTTATTAGGTAACGCTGTGCTGCTCCAATCTGTTCTTTTCATACTAGTTATCCTGATTATAAGTCATCGATAATTATGGCTGGACAACCCCTTTAATACAGAGAAGAAAAAAGTAATAATCATATCAAAATATCAATCAAGTGACATAGGTAAAACAATAGACAGCATGTTCCTTACACATACTGTACATATGACCACATGCCATAGTGAATTTAATATCACTTTGTAAGAACAGATGTCTTCATTATGTGCAGTAAATGGATTGTAGCAAAATAGCCCATTTAAGTCACTGCTAGGCCCCGATCACCAATAACAATATACCAGTGACTGGTGAAGTGACTAGTAGTATTATCTTGTGACAGTGGCCCATGTTAAAAGACAAGAAATATTAGGCAGTAAGTGAACAGTGAGTTATTGAAGTTAATGTGTTTTAAGGAAGAAAAATGGCAAGCATGATAATCTGAACAATTCTGACCTGGTCCACATTGTGATGGATAGATGATTGGGATATGAGGTGTTCCCAGTATGCAAGAGTTATTAAATAATAAAGTTGGTCCAATAAAACAACTTCCAAACTATCAACAAGGTCTTGGATACCCAAGACTCTTTTTTGCACATGGGAAGTGATGGCTAGCCCATATGGGCCAACTCCACAGAACAGCTACCATAACACATACCTCTGAAAACTTTAATAATTGAAAGATATGAGAACACAGTGGATCACAGCTTGCTTCATATACTGTAAGTCTTCATAGCCACAGACTGGACAAAGTGCCCACACTGAACCCACTATTGCCTAGTTTGGATTGTGAACATTAAAACTGGACTATAGAACAACTGAAGGCTAGCTGGGGCAGGCTGTGTAATGCTCTAGGTAGGGGATAGTCAACCTCCAGCACTCCATCTGCTGTGAAACTACAACTACCAGTATGCACACTTACATAGCTGTTCCTGTAACTCCTATAGAAGTGAAAATTGTATACTGGGAGTCATATTTTCAGAACAGCTGGGGTGGCGGAGGTTGCTAGTCCCTGATCTAGGTTATAATGCACAATTTTTTAGAAGTTTGTGAAGGTACCAATATAAAGTTCCCAGTCAAAGTAGCAAATGTGTTCATATAAGTATCTGAGATATATACATACATCAGTTTTTTTGTATTTCCAAATTGTCCATTTAAATGTTACATTTCTGGTCACTTGTACAGATAAGACAAATGGAGGTTGACGATAGATAGATAGATAGATACAACAACACAGATAGAGCAGCAGCACAGTCAGATGGTGTGAATAAGGTGCAACTCCTCAGGGAAGGCAGGCTTCTCCTCCACTGTAAATACGTCCAAAGAACGAGGCAGCACTCCAAATTCTCATGAGGGGGTGATGACCCAAATTTATTTCCCAGGCAACATTTCGGCCTACTCAATGAGGCCTTTGTCAAGCTTGACAAAGGCCTCATTGAGTAGGCCGAAATGTTGCCTGGGAAAAAAATATTGGGTCATCACCCCCTCACGAGAATTTTGAGTGCTGCCTCATTCTTTGGACGTCGATAGATAGATAGATAGATAGATAGATAGATAATAGCATTGTATAAGGACTTCTGATAATTATTATTATTTATTTGAAAGCGCCATTAATTCCATGGTGCTGTATGTGAAGAGAGGGTTACATATACATAAAATAAAAATACAAATATGAGAAACATGAAACTATTAACAAACTGGTGCAGAGGGGGAGAGGGATCTGCCTGCAAGAGCTTACAATCTACTAGTCATAGGAAATTAATAACTAGAAAGACAAATTCCTGCAAATTTACCGTAATGTTATAAATTTCTAAATATAAGACAATCCATTTGGCTATGTCATTGCAAATTGACACGCGTGTATCTGAATTGAAATATTCATAGCAACTTTAATTAAATTACCAAGCTATTCTTTACAAGCTAGAAGCTCATCCTTTTCCAATCATTACTTATATAAATTTCACCCATGGCCAGGTTCATGATAATATTATCTTCTCTGGTGCATTTGAAATTAGAGTAATATGCTGCCATGCTTTTTTTTTTTTTTTTTCTTTAAACTAGAAAAAAATGGCTTCAACTGGTCAGCTAGATAACACACAGTTATGAGTTGGTTATTTGCTTATGGTAGCTAGGGGCTAATTTAATTCCCGAGTTGCTTATTTACTGATTCTTCAAGTTATTTCCTGCAGTTTAAAATTGAATCATGCAATGCATTTCAAAGCAATTTCCTCTATGTGTGTGAAGTTGACAAATATGTTTCAAACTCTTTTGGACAATGAGGATGGACCAAATCTGGTGAAGAATTTTGCTTCAAATTGAAGGACCATTTGTACTAAATGGATGCTATCGCAATATACAACACCATAAACCTAATATTAAAGCAAATCTCTAATCTCTAACCAATGTAAATGTATGGCTACTGCATTTTGGCAGGAGTAGATCAGGTTGACTGTGTGAGACAGCCAAGGACCCAAAGGAGAAAATGGAAACATCTTTTATCAATTTCCCTTCTTTTTTATGCATATACAGTGGGATTTCCTCAATATGTTCCTAACTGTGGAAACCGACAGCTGAAATCTCTGAGACAGCTTTCTGTATCCTTCCCCTAAACCGTGATGGTGAACAATCTTTGTCTTCAGGTCATTTGAGAGTTGTTTTGAGACCCCCATGTTGCTACTCTTCAGAGAAAATTAAAAGAGGAGGGGAACTTACAATTGGCCCCCTTAAATACTCTTTCTCATAATTGGATTCACCTGTGTATGTAGGTCAGGGGTCACTGAGCTTACCAAGCCAATTTGAGTTCCAATAATTAGTTCTAAAGGTTTTGGAATCAATAAAATGACAACAGTGCCCAAATTTATGCACCAGCCTAATTTTGTTTAAACATTTATAGCACACTTTCTGTAAATCCAATAAACTTCATTTCACTTCTCAAATATCACTGTGTGTGTCTCCTATATGATATATTTAACTGACATTTTTTATCGTAACAACCAACGATTTATACAGGAAAATCATGACGATTAACAAGGTTGCCCAAACTTTCGCATCCCACTGTATATAGGTGATGATCACAGTCAGAATAATTTTGCTGGGGTTTGTATACGAAATAACTCCCTCTTTTTTTTGTGAATCATCATATTACATATTCTATATACACTTGACATGTGTTCCATCTTTTGGTGGGTTATAGAAATACCGGCCGGGGGACTGCAGCATCCCACTGTATAATGCTTGTTGAGCACTAGGCAATATTGCTTCATCTTTTGGACTCGGCTCATGTGCTCAATCACATGGTGGCTGGGCGTCTTTAGGCATAGTAGGATTGCTGAGTATTGCCAGGCACAGAGCAACTCTACCAGTAACTGTTGTCACCACATCAACAGTTTTTTCCCTGTAACTGGGGCTTACATGGATGCCTCAGTTGCAGTAGAAAAGTACATAGTAAAAAAAATATATACATTAATGCATACATTGTCTTGCTGGACTCTGCAGGATGCAAAAGCATAGAATTTTGTGCCATTGTTGCACCTTAACCATAATTTAGTGCATTTTTCTTCCCTGTCTTCCTGGGCCCATAACGTTTTTGTTTTTCTGTTCACATAGCCATATGAAAAGCTATACTTTTGAAGGCTACCATTTAATATTGCATGCAATTTAGTGGAAAGTGGAGAAAAGATCTGCCACAGTCTTACAGGTTTTGTCTCTACAGCGTTTCTTATGCAGTAAAAATGACCTGTGCCCTTCCTTCTCTGGGTCAATACGATTACAATGATACCACATTTATATCGTTTTTCTAGTGTTTTAATACTGAAAAAAGACAAAAAAAAAAATGTTTTTTCTTTTTATTAGTATATTCTGCCCCCATAACATTTTTATACTTTTGTCTACGGAGCTGTGTAGGGGCTCATTTTATACGGGACAATCTGTCGTTTTTATTGATATCATTTTGGAGTGTGTCTGACTCTTATCACATTTTATAAAAAAAAATTTAAGTGAAGCAATGAAAAAATGGCAAATCGTTCATTTTGATGTTTTTTTCTGTTACGCCATTTGTTGTATGAGATAAATATTTTAATAATTCAGGCCTTTTGGGACACAGTGATGCCCATGATCATTGTTTTTTTATATATATTTTTTTTATTCTGAGGTGATTTCAATTTTTTTTTATATTTTTGAAGGAGGCTACAATATGAAACAATCAGTACAGTTTAAACTTAATTTGCGGTTATCCTATAGAGGCCTGCCACCTGTAGGTCTCCATAAGAACTGCAGCTCTGATACGCTGGGTTTCTTCAGAGAGAAGGAACGGCTTCCCCAATCACCCAGTGGGGAAGCCTGTTCTAACCTAGAACTGTGTACTTCCGTTTCTTTCTACATTAAAATGTTAAATGTTTGCGATCTGCATTATTGTTGTTTGCAGACTTTTTCCCTGGGCCCCTGCTGTTGGAAACTGCAGAGATCTGGCAAAACACACAATTCTGCCACACATGTATGGCAGCGGTACTTTAGGGCTTAAGACCACTTTCACATTGTAAATATTTGATTAGTATTCTCTTCAGTATTTTCATCCCAAAACCAGGACTGGAACCTACCGAGAAAAAGTATAAGGGAAAGATTTGTACCTCTTGTGTTTTGGACCCACTCCCTGTTTTGGAATACAAATACTGATGAAAAATACTGATTAAAGTGTAAAAAACTATGCACATTTTACTTAACATCTGCAGAGTTTGTGATCTCTGTGCACCTGGGTGATGAGCAGACCTGCGATATATACCATTTACCGTCACACGATGAGGTTGTAGTTGTGATCATAGTACTAGTGGTGTTCTTACACTAGACAGGTCTATTTCACTCTACTGATTATTATTTATTATCTGTAGTGTCATATGAATATATAGCATGCAAAAGAGCATAAAGTCACAGCTTTAGGCCTTGTCCACATTTCCCTGTAATTTTGCATCTGTTAAATGCACATACGTGTTTAATCTGTGGTTTTTCATAATGGTTCCGTTTCACATCCGTGTTTTGTTATTTGTGTATCATCCATTTTTACAGCTGCCGCACCAAACTCTCAGGTGTTCCTCTATGCAAGAATAATTGATTGTGCATTTAAACCAGAGCAGGTGTCTAATCAGATGCCATTTTCTATGGGTTTTGCAACCTGAACTTGGATGTACTTGTTTGGCATACAGTTTCTGCTAAGTCTGCTGGTACAATCATTTCGGCATCGATGGGACAAGTTCTGTTTGTTTGGCTTATTTCTTGTCGTTTTGAAGAACATCGCTTGCAAATTCCAGATGAACCACAGAGGTGTTGGAGGATGTGGGTTCTTCCAATTGTTGCTCCGAGGGAAACCAAAGGGCATTTTCATATGCTGTATGGAGAACTCTGTCAGCATCTGGACAAGTTTATTGTGTTTTGCCGACTGTCCATTCAGTCCTTTGATACTCATTTGGAGAACCTACGCTCACATCTTACCTACTCCGACACCTGTTTGCAGTGTTCCATTTCGGCTGAGGAGCGGCTACTTGTGACTCTCAGGCAAGTTCTTTTGTGCTATTGTGTTTTTTGGTTTCACGGTTATTTTTATATATGTTTTTTTTTATTGTAGGTGTATGTTTTTCACTAATTGCTTTATGAGGTTGTTTAGCTTCATTGGTACAATTGGAGAATAGTTTTTTTATTTTTTATTTTTATTTTTTCTCATTATATCCACAAATTTCTTGCCACAGGAAATTCCTTTGCATTGTTGCACTTTGAATTTTTACTGGGGATGTCGACGATTGCCAAGCTTATTGTGGAGACCTCTGAGCATATATGGGGCACACTCCGGGCAACAGTCATGCCCACACCTACATGGCAGCAATGGCTGGAAATTGCATATGGTTTTCAGGAAGCAGTGCAGTTTCCTATACTACATTTGCAATCAGTTTTGTTGTAGTATTGTTGGCTGTTGTGGACAGCTCATACTGTTTTGTAATTGTTGACATCAGGGCCTTTGGAAGTGCTGATGATGAATAGCAACTGCACTTGGTTAAAGTAAATGTGTAAATGTTACCGGGATTCATTAAATACATTTTCAAAAGGTAAAGTGCATCTTCAGCGCTTCCAGAATGTGTCGGCAGCTTCTGAGCAACCAGCTTTATCTTCCTGAGCCATGCCAACTTCCTGGATCTTTGGGCCCACCAGCACCCTATGTTTGGGTTGCTGACGAGGGCTTTGGTCTGAACCAGAATGTGTTAAAACCATTTGCTCACTGTGGGTTAGACACAAGGAGATGCATATTTAATTAACGACTCACCAGAGCACAGCGTTATGTGAAATGTGCTTTTGGCATCCTGACTGCCAAGTGGCAAGTGTTTTCAACATCAATGCAATTGATACCTCAAATTGTTCAGGCTGTGAAAAAAACGTGTGTTATTTTACATAATTTTTCAAGGACCTATGATGCTATATGTACAACCGATATTGGCATCTACCATTCTTTTCCCAATAAAGCAAAATTTTACTCAAACTGTTAAGTCTTTCAAGTGCTAGTTAACCTTTAAAAGTACATTTTAATAAAATGTATAAAATGTGTATTTGGAAAGGGGTTGACTGTAGTTCTGAGCTTGAAATAGTGAAGCAATGGACCATTTATTGGTCAAAAGCTCACTATTGCCCTGTGGAGCATTGCATGGGGCAAGGGTTCTTTGCTTACTGCCATGGACATGCCAATACTATACATCACTATTGTAGGTGTAAAGTTATGTCTAGCATTGAGTTCCATGGCAGAAATGGGCAGTCTATAGTGCTGTCCGAGAGTGTTTGGATACTAACACCAGCCATATAAATGGCGCATTACTGACAGTATGGCACCTACATCACTGCTATGCGGAAGTTGCTCCATAGTGAGGAATAGCACGGCATGTCACTGCCAGGCTCCAAAAAGCCCTTTTCCAGCGCAAGAATGAGGAATGCAGCAAGAAATGCTCAAAAGGTCAGCTCTATCTAACTTCATGACTAAAGAAGTGAGAGCGACAAACTACCCACCTAAACCCGAACAGCATTTGAGTGACTATCGGTCACGAGAAAATCTATGCGCTGATTTGGATGCGAGCGAAATAGAAACCAGCTAAAAGCTATCGCGAGACTCCGCGATCCCAGCTGAGTGCTTCCTGGAAAGCGAAACCTAACCACCACGTGGAACGCTGAAACTAGAGAGAACTGAAAAAGCATATACAGAGTATCGAATAAAAGATACAAAAGAACTCAGCAAGCGCTGGAACGGCAACTTCACACTCTGAAGACAAGGTAAGAGGGTTGAGGAAGAGGGGGACGCCCCAATTATCAAACCCAACCTCTAGTTACATACTAACATTACCTTGCTTCACTACGAGTGCGGACTCTGTATACTAGTGCAATTGGAGGATATACATCATTATAGCAACAGTACTGGACACAGTTCATATGCAAAAATCGATTCTATTATAGGAAGATATCAAACTATATGAGTTTCTATCACAAGGTTGATTCCTTTATAAATTACAAGTCTTTATCACAAGGTTGTTTCCTTTTATAGGAGGACTTTTTCACTGGAGAACTGCACTTGTTCACAGAACATTTTTACTTTACAGGCACAGGACATTATCAATTCAAAATTAGAACACATTATATTAATTCTTGTATGATTTGAACCTATGATCATTCATTTATGAATTTGTCTATGTAAGCGGATCCCGGACCTCAGTATAATTTTATAAAATTTTATATTGTTTAATTTTGTACTGTTTAATAGGATTTTAAACCTATATGTTTTATATATATTCTATATCTTAAATATAAACTATCTACTATAGACATACCAGCTGGTGAGTGCATATTTTTTATTTATATTTGGTCATGTGTGCTTGCCTCACAACCCAGAAACCACCGTTCATGTTTACCAATGCACAATCATTCAGAAGATCTACTACACTTATTAAAAGCTAAAAACATATTTCCAAAACAGGGGCCCCATTCCCTTTGCAGAAATCATTACATGGTCAGACATATGGTATCATGTCCAGATGTACACATATTCAGTCTAACTTTATTTCCCAGAAAGTTTTAAAAAAAATCTGACTGCAAGGAATCCGTAAGTAAGTAGAAAGGATTGTCACTCGACTTATCATCCGCACGGGAAAAGAGCAAACTCCAAGTTAGTAGCAAAGGAATCCCAGCGGACAACATCTTCTTCAATTCATATGCTTGATTTTTATTCCATCAATGGAAAAATTGAATATATATCAACCATATGAATTGAAGAAGCTGTTGTCCGCTGGGATTCCTTTGCTACTTTGCTTGTCAGTAATCCGCAGACTGGATTGGAGCCAACACATACAGGAATGTAAATTCACATACCCAATCTCAAAATGTTTTCATTCCAAAAATTGGATTAGGGCTGGATGGCCAAAGCACATATTGATTATGTTTTGAAAACACCCATTACAGGTCATGGTGACATTAAGGCATTAAAATGATTGTTTCCAAAATGTATTCACAACATTTTGCAATTATAGAATTACAAATTTAAACAAAAACAGACCAAATGCTTATGTCTTACTTTAATGAACTGAAAAAAAAAACAATGATATGAAATATGCTCTTTCACTTTTAGCAGCATTTCTGACCAAGTAACATCATTTGCACAACTTGCATTCCCAAGATGCACAAGGAAATGCAGATCAAACTAAGATTTCAAAATCTTCTTTGCCTGTCTTTTTTATTAGATAAGAAAAATAATTTATGTAGATAAATAGATGTGACAGATCTGACCGAATAAACAATAAGTGTAATTTAAAAAAAATGCAATTGATAAAGTTTTAGGCCCCTTCAACTTCAGTGACCAATAGTGTTCTTCTGTGATATAAATGTGTTCCCATTATTGAGAATGTTTTTGATTTATAGTAGTTTACTTTGGTTTAAAGTGTGTCTGACTGAGAAATCATTGCCATTTGTATTAATTTTTACTAATACAGCTTATTTTTATCTTTTGCTGTATTCCAATTAGATGTGTGGTTGTTTGAAAATGCTCCTTTTGTAAAATGTATATGAGGCTCCTATGCATCTGTAATTTGCCCAAACTATCTAATTAAGCAATTTAGATTGAATATGCTAATGCACAACAGAAAAAAATGTATAATTACAAAGGGACTTCAAGAGGATAATTACAAATGGGAAATGGTGAATAAAATGCAATTCCTATTTTCTTTAATTACTATATCCTGCCTTTTCATAGCAGAGAAAAAGACTTTATTTAAACATTGCGCATCAGTTCTGTCAATTTATGAATTGCTCACAAAGGATTGATTTCAAAGATTTGCTCATTATTGACAAAGTAATCACATTTCATTCACTTGATACCTTTTCATTTTATTCTAAGGGGGGAGAATGGGATAAAATAATAAAAAGATGCAATCCTTCCAAGTCAGACCAAATGCTTTATATTAAAATTGAGCTTTTATAATCAGATTTTCAGATGTAGTAACTATAGCTAAATCGACAATTACATTTGGAGATACATGGGTGAAAAGTAAGCCACTGAAAAATACCAATTTTTGCAGAAAAAAAGTGAAAATAAAATAGGCCATCCTAGAGAGACCTGAGAGATTTAGAGGTCTAACCTTCCCTCATTGGTTAAAAAAGATTCTGGGGGATATTTAAGAAAACTTATGTTAAGGAAAACTGGTTTTGGCTAGTTAACACAGAATATGCATTTGATCTCATTATAGTGAATGGGATCTGGTGGCGAACACCAGACCAGATACAGTGAACAGATACACTTTAGCCCAAGTTTGCAGCTAGCCAAAGTTGCCCATAACAACCAATCCGATTTATCCTTTTGTTTTACAAAGGAGCTATCAGAAGTTCCCAACTACAAAGTTAAGGATTAGGGTTTGGAATGGAAGGAAATATTGGGGCTAAATTGCACACTAAAAGACGCACCATTGTTCTGTTTATTCAAGTCTATATTAAAATTTTATAAAAATCTTGAAAGCAAAGGTAATTGTATAGTGGAAATACATTATCTAGGGGCAGCAACTTGGCCATTAAACAGCAAAATGGACAGAATTACTGAATAAGACTGGTCCAAATTACTTTTACTGTGAACAGGTAAGCAAGATGAAGATGAAATGATCTCTAAAAAGGCATACAGTTAAAGATGGCACATTACCTTTCTAGTTTGAGCAAAAACTATTTTTTATTTTCATCTACATTTTCTAAATAAGGCCTCATGCACACAGCCGTTGTTTGCGTCCGCACCCGAGCCGCCGTTTTGGCGGCTCGGATGCAAACCCATTCACTTCAATGGGGTCGCAAGAGATGTGGACAGCACTCCGTGTGCTGTCCGCATCCGTTGCTCTGTTCCGTGGCCCCACAAAAAAAATAGAACATGTCCTATTCTTGTCGTTTTGCAGACAAGAATAGGCATTTCTACAATGGGCCGCCCGTTCCGTTCCACAAATTGTGGTCATGTGCATGAGGCCTAACAAAAAAGGAAAAGGGCCCCGAAGCAATAGTTTGGGCACCTTGCATGGTTAGTACCTAGTAGTGTTGGGCACGAATATTCGAAACGCGAATATCGCCACTTTGAGAATTTACAAAGATTTTTTTTTATCTGAACCCATGATCCCTCCCTGCTTCTTGCTTGTGGGTCAATGAGAAGGCTGCAATGTCTGAGCTTAGCAACATGCCTAGCAACCAATAGTAAAGTTGCCTACCCCTTACTATATAAGAACCTCCCCAGCAGCCATTTTCTGCAGTTTTTTTGCAGTTCTGAGAGAGACATCAGTGTCATTGCTGCGCTCTGTGCTTTACTGAGTCATAACATTAGATAATTAGTTAGCTTTTATATATATATATATATATATATAAATAATACAGATAGTTAATGGGAGATAGTCAGTGTAGGTTAGATCATGATATAGTGTAGCTGATGGATTCCAGTGCAGGGTGTTATAGATCCCCCACGGCTAAGTTGAGTATTAATGGGAACCTTACTACTAGTTTTGACTTAAGCAGAGGTACTTGCCAGGGCTGCCCACTATCACCACTCTTATTTGATATTTATATTGAGCCTTTGGCTATTAGGCAGGATGTACAAATTAAAGGATTTGGAATCCTGGGTGCGAAGGATCGCATTTCTTTATATGCGGATGATGTTCTTTTTTTTTTATAGAGAATACAGAAATGACTGTTCCAAGAATCATCCGCATGGTTAAACTATTTGATGCCATTAGATCCGGTGTCCCAAAAGGACTCTACGACAACCCAGCTAGATGTTGTTGACACTTTCCAATACTTGGGTATGATGATATCTCCCAAGGTTGAAAACTCTGTACAACTTAATTTCATCCCACTGATAACGAAAACTAGTGTAAAAATAGGGACTTGGTTGAGACTCCCTCTATCTAGAGCTGATAGAGTATCACTGGTCAAGATGGTGATTCTACCTCAAGTCCTTTATGTTCTTACACCTATTTGGATAAATATTTTAAACTTATGGAAAGAATAATTAATGACCTAGTCTGGGGAAGAATATGTGTGAGACTTAAATTGGAATATCTATATAAACCTCTGGAACAGGTTACTTCATAGCTGCTCAGCTATGGATGTGTTTTGAATGGCAAAGTGATACATTTTTAAGTAGTTTGGTAAGAAACTCTTCACGCAATAACATTCTTACGTTCCTGGAATCAGGGCTATTGATTAATAGAAATCAGGGTCATAAAGTGACTACAAAATTACTATTAAAAATGTGGGCTACCACTAGAGGATGGATGGGGGTAAAGGGATCACTTATATTCACACCTCTTTGGCATAATATTCACTTACACGTCCTAGAGGGTATATCAATGGATCAATATTGGCAAAAGAAAGGGATTCTTTATATCACACAGGTTGTTAAGAATAGAGAGATTAAGTCATTTGTAGAATTATCACATAATGTAGAGAACCTTTCCTGGTTCTGATATTTTCAGCTTCGTTTGACACTTTTTAGTTTGGATGATAAATCACTGCTAGAAATAGATAATTCTTCTCCCCTAAATGAGTGGTTAGGGAAGTTATCACTAAGAAGGAAGATCTCAAATATATATAAATTACTACTTAAAGGATAACTGTCACACTTAGACCCTAATTTCAATTTTCATATATGTAGTTACTAATAACATGATATTCCAGAATCAGTTACTATTAGACTGACTTACCCCATATTTAATAAGATTCAGCCCTTAGCAACCAGTCTGCATAAAACTGCCATTTCACTATTCAGTTAAGATGGCCGCCACTGCCCTCACCCTGAGGCTAATCCTGCCTGCCCTCAAATGGGGTAGGGGTCGAAAAATTGTATTAATTATATTAAGTTTGAACTTATTTTGTGTATATGGTTTGCATACTAACCATTAAAAAAAATAAAAGATAACAAACAGCAGATGTGTCGCGGATAATTTAACAGTCCGCAGCGGACACCGTCTACTGAAAAACTGCACTGGATGTCATTGATATTTTAGGAATGAGCACACTTTAAACAGGAGATGTGGCGCGGATAATTTAACTGTCTACAGCGGCCTATTACACGGTATTTAGCGCAGGATGCGCTAAAATAAATATTGCTGCTGTCACACACAATAGTCCTTAAAAGTACTTTTGGGTCTCTGAAAAGTTTTTGGTATAAAAATCTATATATTACACTCCCTACACTGTCCCTTCCTATGCACAGCTCTCCCTAACACTGAGCAATTTAGCACAGGTTGCGCTACAAAAATATATTGCTGCTGTCACACACAATAGTCCTTACAAGGACTTTTGGGTCTCTGAAACGTTTTTGTACACTTATAATATTCGATTATACTACCTACAGTCTCTGTCCCTTCCAATCCTCAGCTCCGCCTGACTTAGAATAAGCACCCAATGACGTGTTCCGGCCAGCAAATCACTGTAATGCCAGTAGCCAACATGGCTACTGGCATTACAGTGAGGGCAGTACTTACCTGCATGTTTTTTGGCTGCATAGCAGCCATGAAATGTGCAGGGAGGAGACTCGAGCATTGCGCTCAAGCACATGTGGTACTAGGCCGAGTACCGCCATGTGCCGAGCATAGCGATGCTCGAGCCAAACTGGTATTCGGCCGAGCATGCTCGCTCAACACTAGTGATAGGTTTTGCTGTCCATACATACATGCTACAGACATAGTGCTGTAATGTCACAAGTTCACAACAATACTTAGTGCGCCAATCAGTAATATGTAGTCAGACCTGCTAAAATGTGAAGTTGCATGTATGCACCCAAAAAAGCGCATCATTAATTGCCAATTTTCCCAAATGCGAATATATTGGATCACTCTATCTGAATATAAAGCTATTGTAATATTCTGCCATGCCAACCATTTTCTCCAGTCTCAGGAAACTTTTAGCAGCTTGAAAAATGCAGCAAAAGTGACCCACGCCTGTATTGCACGTGCAATATTACATTGCCGGTTTTCACAATCAAAAAAATAATTCACGAATTTATGACGAATATTCGCCCAAATATTCACAAAATAATGGAATTCGAATATTGCTCCTGCCGTTCATCTATAGTACCTAGTATCACCCCCTTTAGCAAGTATCACAGCTTGTAATCACTTTTTGCAGACAGCCAAGAATCTTTCAATTCTTGTTTGAGGGATTTTCATAGATTCTTCCTTGCAAAAGTCTTCAATATCTTTGAGATTCCTGGGCCATCTTGCATGAACTGCTCTTTTGAGGTCTACAAACAGATTTCCAATGATGTTCAGATGAGGGGACTGGAAGGGCCAGGCTTTGAAAAAGCACTGATCAATGTGAAACAGCTGTTGCCTGGGCCCTCTGGGCATCTGACTACCCTGTTTATTTACATATAGAGAAATAAAGGAAGATTATTTTATACTGATGAGTGCCATAACTATTTTCTTTTCTATTTACTATGTCAGCCCCAGTTACAGGATAAAGTTGCAATACAAAAAAAAAAAGTAATATTAAATGTTCTGCAGAGGCCTTGTATGACCTTATGGGGGGCATGAAGTGTAAAATAAAAAATATAAATATAAATAATAAGCATTTTATAAAAATAAATAAAAGTGTAAAAATACACATTTAAAAATTGTAAACAATATTAAAAATAGACATATTTGTTATTGTGGTGTCCATAACAAATGGCAGTATGAAAATATCACATGATCTACCCCATCAGGTGAACATTGTAAAAAAAAGCTATCTCTTAGTCACCTCACCTGTCAACAAACATATTATCAAACAATCAAAATTTGTATGTACCCAAAATAGTACAAATTACTCTTATTGAAACAAAAAAAAAAAAAATAGACATATTTGGTATTGCTGCATCTATAATGACAGCTCTATAAAAATATCACATGATTTACCCTATCAGGTGAACACCGAAAGCATTTTTTATAAAAACTATGCCAGAATGTGGGTTTTTTTTCACCTCACCTCCTAAAAAACATAATATAAAGCAATCAAAAAGTCTTATGTAACCCAAAATGGTACAGATAAAAAAGTACAGTCTGTCCTGTAAAAGGCAAGCCATCAGACATCTATATTAGGAGAAAAATAAAAATGTTATAGATGTTAGTATGTGTCAATGCAAAATTGACATATTTTTTGTAAAAATTGATTTTATTATGCAAAAGTGCTAAAACAAAAAAATATATATACACTTTGCATTTCCATAATTGTACTACCCTGCAGAATAATACAGAGTGGCAAGGTGACAAAGTGTGGAGATGGCAGCAGCAGGAGGATACCACAGAGTGGCGAGGCAACATGTTATGGAGATGACAGCAGCAGCTGCATCAGGAGACCACAAAGCAAACCATTGACAGAGTGGGGAGGTGGCAATACCAGTACCCGCTGATGAAGGTGGCTGAAAGAAGGAGCACTTGGCATCAGATGTGTGGCATCAGGCAGGTGGCAGAAACAGAGTTGTAGCTGAGGCAGGTAGTTAGAGGAAACTGGTCTCTTTTATCAAAGTTTTGGTGTGGCACTATGGATGATCTAGTCTGATGTATTAGGAATTGGTGGTTGGAAATGCTGGCTGATCTACACCTGATTCATCTTGACAAAGCTCAGTCTCTCCACATTTTGGGTAGACAGGCAAGTTCACCTTGAGGTAACTATGGTCCCCGCCGCACTAAACACCCACTCTGATGCCACACTACTAGCCATGCAGGACAGCTTTTCCAGGGCAAACTCTGCTAGTTGCAGCCACAAATCCAGTTTGGCTGCCCAGTAGTCTGGCGGTGGGTTGACAGGGTGCTGTCCAAGTATGCCACCACCTGCTGGTTCAGGTCCTGCTCCAGGTCTACCTGCTGCTGGTGAGTAGTTTCTTCACCATGCAGGTGACTGTAGACTCAGGCTGCTGCTGATGGAGCTGGTACTGCTCCTGCCACCCCACTCCTCCTCATGGCAGTGGAACCTGAGCGCAGAGTGCCCCCCCGATGAGACGTGCGAGAGGATGGATGATGGCGCAGATAGGCAGCGGCCAACTGACTACATAGGATGTCTCTGTAGTAGTTCAGTTTGTCGTCCCTCTCAGTGGATGTAAAAAAAGGCCCCCTGTCACGATCAGTGTGGTGGGGAAAACTCCACACTGAACACAGGAGGGAAGGAAAACAGTAACTGGGCCTGGAAACTAGGGAAGGAACAGGTCACCTCCTAAATAGTGTTGAGCACGAATATTCGAATAGTGAATTTTTATCGCGAATATTGCCACTTCGAGTATTCGCAAATATTTTGAATATAGTGCTATATATTCGTTATATCGAATATTCAGCATTTTTTTTCCATCTGAACACATGATTCCTCTCTGCTTCTTGCTTGTGGGCCAATAAAAAGGAAGCAATGTCAAGTTCACAACAATACTTAGTGCACCAATCAGTAATCTGTAGTCAGACCTGCTAAAATGTGAAGTTGCACGTAGTAAAATATTCTAATCACTGCCGATTAGTAAAATCGCAAGTATATTGGAGCACTTGACTCTATATGCATATAAAGCTATTCTAATGTTCTGCCATGCCAACCATTTTCTCCAGTCTCAGGAAACTTATACCAGCTTGAAAAATGACATTGCTTCCTTCTCCTTATTTCACGTTACAAATTTGCGTTATGTGATTTTTACATTGCCGATTTATTGCATTCAATAAAATAATCTCAAATTCGCAAAATTCGCGAATATATGACGAATATTCTACAAAATAGGCATGAAATGTTTCGAATTCGAATATAGCCCCTGCCGCTCATCACTACTCCTAAACAACCCTAAACCCCTAAACTGGGCCATAACTACCTATCAATATGAATAGACCTTGAAGGTAGGAATTTTCATATGCAGGATATCTAGGACATTATTTCCCTATAAGGCCCTGGAATAAGGTTATGACCCCAGACAACCCGTTCCTCCCCAGATGGATGAATGGAAGTCTCCATCTCAGGCTCAGATACAAACAACAGGGAAAATAATAAACACAATACAATAAGAAAAGAAAAGACTTAGCTTAAAGTAGAAAACTCCAGAAGCACCACAGAGTACAACCGACCAGCTAGTAAGAAGACAGGAAGAAAATCTTTAAACCGCACCTCCAAGAGTGAGAAGCGGCTACTTGGGGAAGGTAAATTACCAACAAGCAACACCTTCAACTTAATGTTTCTTGTGGACAGCCACACAGAATCATCAACACTTAGGTCCGGACCATTCATACGTTTCCTTACAGACACACGTTTATATTTGTTGCCCATATTTTTCAAGTTATTTTAAATTTTTCGCCATATCGATGACAATAATGATGAAAAACGTTCTTCCTCAGGGATACCAGAAGTATTAGAGCCAGGTGAAACCCAAAGGCCCCAAAAAAACGTGATTCATCAACACGCTCGGAGTGGCCCACCGGAGAAATCCTTGGTGGGCCTCTGCCTAGTTGAAACCCCGCCCCTCTCCTGAGAAGCCCCGCCCCTCACAGACATCTCTCTCACCAGGAGCAGCTCCAGAGACTGGACTAAACACTATGTTGTGGTTACAGGACCTGTGGTGATGTCACAGTCATGTGATCAGCCATGTGTGTGAGAGGAGTTAGGGGAACACAGGCTGTGCAGGTGGAGAATGCAGAGGTACTTTATGTGTGGAAGGTGTGTATAAAGCAGGGCTATGGAGGTGTACCCAGTCTATTGTACAGTTTTCCATGTGTAATGTGCACACAGTAGTTCTATCTGTGTAATGGATATGTAGCAGAGCTGAGTGTGCAATTTGTATATAGTATACTATCTTTGTAATGGGCATGTGGTAGGGCTTTGAATGCAATATGTATATAGTAGTGTCAGGTGGGCCCGGTGTATGGTAGAGTCAGGTGGGCCCGGTGTATGGCAGCGTCAGGTGGGCGCTGTGTATGGCAGCGTCAGGTGGGAGCTGTGTATGGCAGCGTTAGGCGGGCGCGGTGTATGGCAACATCAGGTGGGTGCTGTGTATGGCAGCAGTGGTCTTATGTTTAGTGTATGATATTGGATAAATGTAAAATTGTCTACATTTATTTCTGCATGGAAGACTATCAATGGTTTCCCTGCAGAAATATCAGCCTCATAACGTTATGTGGGCCTATGCATAATATGTATGAATTTCTGCAAAATTCGTACTCCTCCTCAGTTAAAAATACTCCTCAAAATTGTTAGGGTACTTTCACACTAGCATTTTTCTTTTCCGGCACTGAGTTCCGTCATAGGGGCTCAATACCGGAAAAGAACTGATCAGTTTTATCCCCATGCATTCTGAATGGAGAGAAATCCATTCAGGATGCATCAGGATGTCTTCAGTTCAGTCACTGAACGGCGTTTTGGACGGAGGAAATATCGCAGCATGTGTCCAAAATTCCGGATCAGTTGCCGAAATGCCGGATACATTGAAATGTATTAGTGCCGGATCCGGCATTAAAAATACCGCAATGCCTTCCAGTCTGCGCATGGTTGGACCAGTAAAAATTTGAAAAAATATATAACCGATCCATTTCTCCGGATGACATCTGGAGAGACGGATCCGTTCTTGCAATGCATTTGTAAGACGGATCCGCATCAACAAATGCTGTCCTTTTGCATGCAGATTGAACCGCTTGCCGGATCACTCTGCCGCAAGTGTGAAAGTAGCCTTAAGAGGAGTATTTTTACTCTTCTGGAAAAAAGTTGTGATACCTCTGGTGTACATATAATCAACAGAGGCAGGCAGCCCCAGCTTTCTGCTGGCAAGCGCCGCTGCCTGCTGCTTCAATAGGAAGAGCAGAGCTACACAGACATACAGAAGGTGGTGAGATGATCTTGATCATCTCACACTTAACTTGCCCTGCAGTGATGCTGGCGACTAGCGCTGCCATCTTTCAGTGGGCGGTAGGACCCGCCTATTGATACATGTGGTGCGGTGCCAACGCTTCCTTCTCACTCCCTGCGCTGCAAGCATGCTGTTTCCTCACAGAGCCCTGCCGCCCGCCCATGTTCTAGAGTGCTGGTGGTGCTGCTGTGTCCCCCATGAAACAGAAGCTGCCTGTGACTCAGTGGTGGACATCACAGGCTGCCGCTAGTCTCCAAAGCAGGGGCGGACACAGACAGCAGAGGGCCCCTGTGCAAAGAATGTGCCTGGGCCCCCCACCCCAAGCCAAATTTGCAACCTAACCTAATCCGTCCTAACATTACTTATAGCAATACAAAACATACAGGGTGAGGCTACTTTCCCACCTGCGGTACTACTCTCCTGCCACCTGATCCGGCAGAAAATGCAAGGAATCAGCCTGACACAAACCGCTGCATGCAGCGGTTTGTGTCCCGCTGATTCTCTGCATTTTTGCCAGATTGTTGCCGGATCTCTGCCATAACCCATTACAGTCAATGGGGCCGGTGGGCATTCTGTCTGCATCCAGCAGTGCCGGATCCAATGAATTCCAACAGGCTGTTCTCTGCTGGAAGAGCCTGCCAAAATCACCAGTGGGGGTGCCAGGAGATCTGTTACAGTGGTGGCAACAGTGGGATAGCGTCCTAGTGCGAGGAGAAGCAGCTCAGAGACACCGGTAATGTGTGGAGTATATTAAGGGCAACGCTAGTATCCGTACAGTGCCTCTGGATACAGCAGGATGGAATCGGCTAGTCTTCGGACAGCATTCCATGACGAGGAGGAGGTGGCTGCCGCAGACTACAGGGATGCAGACTGAAAGGAAGTCTGGTATGATGCCCTGAAAAATGCCCAGCGGCGGCAAGGTGAGAGTCTCCCAGTTATGAGCAGCAGCTACAGAAGCGTGTGGCGATGCGGATGGGTCTCTTGGGAGAGCAGCCCCTGAACAAATGGGTAACAGAGCTCCAGAGCCTGAAATGTAAGCAGCTTTGGCTAGAGGACTCTTACCGGGCGTTAAGGTGGCATGTCATTCAACATACCCCCTGGACGGCTGAGCACGACTTACTCGAAGGGCAGGATTATGATGGAACTGGATTACTATGGGAGGCCTTGGAGGAGGACATTGATCTCGGCAGCACAGAGGAGTCTAGGTTTTATGACATCTATGACTACCGTATGGGCATGCATGTTTTTACTGATGTATGAGAGGTGAGCAAAGACATGGTAACAAGGAAGTGGGAGCTGGAGCAGACCTACCAACACCTGCTCAGCTACATTCAGCCCCAACCTACCCGACAAGCAGAGCCAGATCTGTCATCCTACAACTGGGAAGACTGGGCGGCGATACCCCCTGCTTCCCTACCAGCTCCCAAAGTAGGGAACTTCATCGACTGGTTCTGGGAAGACCTCCCGACGGCAGGTAGAAATGGGACTGAAGTCTGTCCACCGGCCCCACAGGGATAATGGGCAGCCGACCCAGATCCCCAACTACAGACAGTGTTACCCAGAGTCTAGAAAGTCGGTCTGACTCCCCAGCGGCAGCTTACTTTACAGGAAAAGATGTCAACCGGTCTCTCTCCCCAGTGGCAGACAGGATTTTAGGGAGAGGAGATTGTCAGTCCCTCGTCAGAGCAGCAGCAGGCGGTTAATCCCCAAGCAGCGTTACCGGGAGTAGAGACAGTCGGTCTTACTCCCCAGCGGCAGTGTTTTGTAAAGGGGGCAGCCAGAATCACAGGGAGAGGAGGCAGTCGGTCCCTCTCCCCATCGGCAGTGTGTCTTACAGGTTGTCCTAGCAGAAGCGCTGGCACCAGTGAAGAACGCAGTCGGCCTCTGCCATTTCCTATCCTCTTGTCCAGAGGCTGACTCCACACAGGCTACCCCAGTGGAAGAGCTGGCATCTGGGCAGAGTGCAGATGGCCTCTGCCCTCCACTATCCTCTTGTCCAGACCCTGACCCCCCCAGGCTACCACAGCGGAAGAGCTGGCATCTGGGCAGGAAGCAGTCAGCCTCTGCACTCCCCTATCCTCTTGTCCAGAGCCTGACTCCCCACAGGCTACCCCAGCGGAAGAGCTGGCATCTGGGCAGAGTGCAGTCGGCCTCTGCCCACCAAGTACCCACAGCTCCAAGCTAGAGAGCAACAATGCAGCAAGGAGTAACAGATGCACACTCAACAGCTGGGGACATACAGAACAGATCCAGGCCCCAGAGTTCAACAGGACCAGTGATTGTTTATGGGTGGGCTATTTGACTAACTCAGGCACCAACCGACAGGAGGTCAGGGACCTGGTTAGTCTACTGTTGGGAGGGGAGAAATGTGACGGACTGAACCGTCACTGGGACTGCTGGAGAAGACTGAGGGCCAGCCTCCTTCCTACAGACTATGGACCCAGAACTATGGAGACCCCCTCAGAACTTTTGGGGTTGCAAGGAACTATGAACTCTGATTTATGTGTGGAGTTTATTTGCCACATTTGCGTACTGCGCTCAACGTCAGGTCATAGTGCGGGCTGTACGCAGTCAGGCTGAAGAAGACCAGGGCGGAAGCGGAGCCGGAGGGGTAAGTAAGCGCTTCTCTCCACCACCACCGTCTCTCTCTTGCATACTAGAGGGGGCCTATTCATACTAGTGAGCGCTTCTGGATGTCCTCACTAGTATGATACTAGTGAGCTCTTCCAGAAGCGCTCACTACTAGTATGAATGGGCTCCCTCACACGCCGGGCCCCTGTGCAGCTAAACCGGCTGCACAGGCGATATGTCTGGCCCTGCCCCCAAGACAGTATAATATAATATTGGTAAATCTATAGTTTAATAAAAATATAATTTCACATTTTACTGCATTCCCCTCTGGAAATTACAACTCCTAGCATGCCCTGTGAGATGCAAACCTTCAGGACCTGCTGGAAGTTGTAGTTTTCCTGCAACATGCTGTAATTTTATATCATAATTATGATTTCATGCTCCAAAAAAATTGAATAAACATTGCTAAAAAAAAAGTCATACACACTCCAACATACGGTATCAATATAGTACAGATCAGCCCCTCAAAAAATTAGTCCTCACACAGCTCAGTAGACGGAAATGTAAAAACATACAGTATTTTTTGTTTCATTTTGTGCTTTAGTTGTTTTTTTTAGTATTAATCTGTAAGATACCTAGGTCTCAAGTAAAAAATAAATAAATGCAGCTTTCCCATAATAAAATCATACAAAATTATAAATAACAGAAAAAAAAGAAAAACAGACATACAGTATATTACTGTAGGTATCGCTGTGTCTGTAACAACCTGTTCTATAAAAATATCACACGATCTATCACCTCAGGTGAATGCCATAAAAAAAAACTAAATAGAAACAGTGCCAAAACAAAGTCTAATGCCAAGCAATCTAAAAATCGTATGTACTCTGAAATGGTACCAATCAAACTGTCACCTCATCCTGCAAAAAACAAGCTCCTACATAAGACAATCGCCCAAAAAATAAAAAAAATATGGCTTTCAGAAAATGGTAACACAAAAATATAGTTTTCACTGTGTAAAACTTAAAGGGATTGTCTTATCTCAGACAATGTGGGCATATGGCTTGTCTTATAGATGTGTGTCCCACCTTTATCAGTAACGGAGGCCCGCAAGGTGGTGGCTGGAGGACTTCGGTCTGGCCACCACCAAGCGGTCTCCCCATGGAAGTGAATTGGAGCACACTGCTCATGACCAGCCATCGCTCCCATTCACTTCTATGGGCCCGGCAGAAATAGCTGAGCCAGCTCACGGCTATTTGTGGGGACCCCATAGAAAATAAATGGAGGGCGGCTGCGTATGAGCAGCGCGCCCTCCACCACTTTCAGGGCTCCGTTCTCAATATAAGAATATGGGGGCATATCCTAGCAATATGCCCCCATTGTCTGAGATAAGACAATCGCTTTTATAGAAATAAAAGAACAATAGACATATTAGGCACCGCTGCGTCTGTAACGACCTGCTCTAAAAAAAAAAGACATGACCTATCTCCTCAGGTCCACTTGCCCCCAAAAAATGTAATATTGAACAATCAAAAAATCATATGCACCCAAAAAATGCAACAATAAAAATATGTCAACTCTTCCTGCAGAAAAGGAGCCCCTACACAAGATCATTGGCAAAAAAATAAAAAAAATTGATGGCTTTCAGAAATGAATAACAGTGCCATCCACAGATCCCCCCCATGACAGTGTCATCCACAGATCCCCCCCATAACAGCTCCATCCACAGATCCCCCATAATAGTGTCATCCACAGATCCCCTCATAACAGTGTAATTCACAGATCCCCCCATAACAGTGCCATCCACAGATCCCCCCATGACAGTGTCATCCACAGATCCCCCCATAACAGCTCCATCCACAGATCCCCCATAACAGTGTCATCCACAGATCCCCCATAACAGTGTCATCCACAGATCCCCCATAACAGTGTCATCCACAGATCACCCATAACCGTGTCAGCCACAGGTCCCCCATAATAATGTGTCATCCACAGATCACTTTGTTTCTTACACCATTCACACAATTCTTATGTACAAGATTCGTAGGATTCAAGATTCGAAAGATTCAATATATTCGAGAACCTTTTCGGATTTGGATTAAAAAAATATTGGATTTGTCCCACTTCTAAATAAGAATGTCATCCAAATACATGACCACAAATCTCCCCACCAGGTCATGAAAGATGTCATTCACAAAATGTTGGAAGACCGCCGGGGCATTGGTCAACCCAAAAGGCATGACCAGGTTCTCAAAGTGCCCCTCAGGAGTATTAAAAGCAGTCTTCCATTCATCCCCTTCCTTGATCCTAACCAGATTATATGCCCCCCTTAAGTCCAACTTGGAGAACACCTTGGCACCAATAATCTGATTAAACAAATCGGAAATCAAAGGAAGAGGGTAAGGATCAAAGATAGTAATCTGATTGAGTTGACAAAAATCCAGACATATTTTTTTTGCAAAATAGAACCCTGCAGCCACTTCAGTCTTGAAAGGTCTTATGTGCCCTTTCTTTAAACTCAAGGCAATATATTCTCTCATGGCCTGCCTTTCAGGTTCAGAAAGAATATACAACCTAAATTTAGGCAATTTAGCCCCGTAAATAAGATTGACAGGGCAATCATATTCCAAATGGGGAGGTAAATCCTGACATCCACTCTCAGAAAACACATCGGCAAACTCGGATATAAAAGATAGTACAGTCTAAGTAGTAACCACAGAAAAGAATGTATTAAGACAATTATCAATGCAATAGTCCCCCAATTCACAATCTGCCTAGCTTGCCAATCGATAGTTGGATTATGCTTGGTAAGCCACAGTAAACTCAGAACCATAGGTGCAGGGAGACGTTCCAAGACAAAACACGAGATAACTTCTTGATGAAAGTCACCCACTTTTAATCTGATATCATGCAAAACTTGCGACAAGTACCTCTGAGTAAGAGGAGCAGAATCAATAGCAAATGCAGGAATGTTTTTTTTTATGTAATTGGTGATAACCCGTGCATGGGGACAAACTGAGCATCAATCAGGTTCACGCCGCTGTCGATAAGTACTTCAATTCCCACATAACTACCTTTCATATCAATATGAATAGACCTTAAAGATAGGAATATTCATATGCAGTATTCCTAGGCCCTTATTTCCCTATAAGGCCCTGGAATAAGGTTAGGACCAGAGGCAACCCATTCCTCCCCAGATGGACGAATGGAAGTCTCTGTCTCAGGCCCAGATACAAACAACAGGGAATATAACAAACACAATACAATAAGAAAAGACAAGACTTAGCTTAAAGTAGAAAACTGGCAACTCCAGAAGCACCACAGAGTACAACTGACCAGCTAGTAAGAAGACAGGAAAAAAATCTTTAAACCGCACCTCCAAGAGTGAAAAGCAGCTACTTATGGAGAAGGTAAATTACCAACAAGCAACACCTGACGCAAGGGGTGTGGCATGCACCAAACCACAGACACAATAAGATCCACAAGGAACTTGTCAATTTCACCCATGTGTTGCCAGTGTCTCTGATCTCCTGGTAACTGCCACAGGAACATCCGTGACACCCCCATTCTGGACCAGTAGCAAGGGTCCAACAAGGTGGAGAGCCAGAAGTCATCACTCTGACGAATGGTGACAATTCGCCTGTCACTACGCAAGCAAGTGAGCATGGATCGGGCCATTTGCGCAAGTGACTCGGAGGGACTCCCTGCCTCCATCTCTACTGCATACTGCCACGGTGTGTCTGGGTCCTCTGTCTCGTCTTCCCCATCGCCCTGGAGCTCCTCTGGCTGCTCCTGCTCCTCCTCTCCTGTTACCTGAGTAGAAAAACCACCCATTTGGCTACACATTGCCTGTGCTCCAATGTCCTCCTCCCCCTCCTCCTCCTCTTCCAGGTCAGCCCTTACAGGGCTTATTTGGCCATGAGATCTAGGCGCCACGTCTCCAGTCCCCTGACCAGCCATTGTTACCAGCATCTGTTCCAGGACATGAAGCAGTGGAATGACGTTGTTTAGCCCATAGTCCTGGTGACTGACACATAATGTGGCGTCCTCAAAGGGTCTGAGCAAACGACAGGTGTCATGCATGAGCTGCCACTGACTGACATCTAAGTTACACAGGGGAGTACTATCCGCTTGCATCATCAAGAAATTGTTGATGGCCTTTCTATGTTTGTATAGTTGGTCCAACATATGGAGGGTGGAATTCCAACCGGTGGAAACATCACATATCAGCCTAGGTTGGGGGATGCCGTTCTGCCGCTGCAGATCAAGGAGGCTGTCCTTTGTGATGTACGAGTGGCTGAAGTGCATGCAAAGTTTCCTGGCCATGGTCTTGCAGATGGGTGGAAGACTTCAGGAACTGCTTGACAACCAGATTGAACAAGTGCGCCATGCAGGTCGCATGGCTCAGCCCTCCTTGACCCAGCACCGACACAATGTTCTTCCCATTGTCGGTCACCATGGTTCCAATTTTGAGTTGTCGGGGAGAAAGCCAGGATTCAATTTCTTGATGAAGGACATTGAGCAGTTCCTCCCCTATGTGACTCCGTTCGCCCAGGGAAACGAGGTGCAGAACAGCCTGACACCGCCGTGCCATGTGGTATGCTGGAGGGGCACTGTGACTTGTCCCTGCAGTGGAGGCTGAGGACATGATGAAGGATGAGAAGGCAGAGGCGGACATTGTCGCAGGACCAACGCCATGACAACGTGGAGGCGGAAGCGGCGTGACCTGGCCAAGTTGCCGGTGTGGCTGTGCAGGAATCACATTCACTCAGTGGACCGTAAAGGACATGTACTGTCCCTGACCGTAGTTACAGCTCCACACGTCGGCGCTGCCGTGCACCTTGGCAGACACCGACAGGCTCAAGGACTGGCTTACCTTCTGTTTGACATATTTGTGCAGGGCTGGTACGGCCTTTTTCGCAAATAAATGATGGCTTGGGACTTTCCACCTTGGCTAGGCACAAGCCATCAGTTCTCTGCAAGGTGCAGAGTCCACCACTTGAAAAGAGAAGGACTGTAGCACCAGCAACTTGGACAGGAGCACGTTCAGATTCTGCACCGTTGGATGCTGTTTCTTGGCAATCGCTTCAGTGATTGATTGCTATTGGAATGACTGACGAGGAGTAGCTCCCTTTGGCTGAGGTGGTGGAGCCTTGACTGGCTGAAACCGGGTGCATGCCACTGGGTGATGCAGCGGTAGCTGCTACAGGCTGGACCATCACATCGGAGCCACGGTTCTCCCAGGCTGCTGCATGGCAACGCTGCATATGTTAATGCAGGGCCATAGTGCCAACATTGGCACCCTGGCCAAGCTTCACCAGCTGCCCACATATTGTACATGTGGCCACGTTAACCTCCTCTGGCAGCTTAATAAAAAAAAAACACACCGCCGAGTAGGGGAATTTCCCCCAAACAGTCCCCACTGACTGACTGCTACCGCCGCTGCCTCTGTGAACCCCTGCACCACTACTTCCCGGGAGGTAGGCTTCTGCGAAGCAGGTGGTCTACCCCAGGCACGTTTGGCTCCCGGCCTGCAACTGCTGCCACTCTGCTGACTTCCAGCCATGCTACCACCTTGCTGGCTCAGCCGCTGCCTCACAGGCAAGCTGCCACCCTCTTCTCCTGATGATGATGAAGCCCCTTTTGCACCCGGCTCCCAAGTGCGATCGGCTTCATCATCATCAAGTAGTGTCTGCACGTCACTGATGTCCTGCTCAACGGTCTCTGGGTCAGGAGCCTGACCGCTCGCAACACAAGCTCCTGCGCCACTCTCCTCATCACTACTTGCCCGCCTAGAGGAGGAAGTGGCGGATGTCTCCTCCAGATCTTGTCTGGGCAGTAGCTGACTGTCCTCTAGTAGCGCTTCCTTGCTAAAAAGTGGAGCTGAGCCCACAGAATATAGTACTTCTCGCAGTGAGGGAACAAAAAAAGGACAGAGACAGGTTGAGGACAGGTGTGGACACAGGGCCTGCTCCCAGGCCATGTCAACTAAGGGTTGTGTCTGACGAACCCACCGACTGTTGGCTGGGGGTGTCTAATGTCACGAGTTAACCAATCAAGAACCGCTGGGTTGCTGGTCAAGACACTAACGCTAGATGACACCGGGCGCTCAGGCATCTCGCTGCGACTTCTGTTGCCACGCCCCCTTACTCTGCTGCAACCTCTGCTTGCGCCAGAAACATTTAGGCCTCTGCCACTCCTCTGTGCATGGCCTGGCACTTCTCTGCCTGACATACTTGTAGCTGAACTAAACAAATTAAACGGAAATTAAAACACACCTAAAAGCGACGAATATATTTTTATTTTTGTACTGAAATAGGCCACTAAACGCTTTTACCACAATTAACTGCAGAAGTGAACTGAGAATATATTTTTTTTGTTGGACTGAAATAGGCCACTATACGCTTTGACCAGAAAAAACTTTGAGTGAAGTGCGTAAATATTTTTCTTGTAGTACTGAAATACGCCCCTATACTCTTTCACCAGAAATAACTGCAACAATGCAGTGCGTATATATTTTACATTTTTTACTGAAATACACCACTATACGCTTTCAACAGAAATAATTGCACAGGTGAACTAAGAATATATTTTTCTTGTTGGACTGAAATAGGCTACTATATGCTTTGACCAGAAAAAAATTAAAGAGTGAAGTGTGTGTATATTTTCTATATTGTAGTACTGAAATATGCCCCTATACCCTTTCACCAGAAATAACTGCAACAGTGCAGTGCGTATATTTTTTTTTTTTTTTTTTTTACTGTAATACACTCCAATACGCTTTCACCAGAAATAAATGCAACAGTGCAGTGCATATATATTTTCCTTTTTTTACTGAAATACACCACTATACGCTTTCAACAGAAATAACTACAAAAGTGAAATGCGTATATATTTTTCTTGTAGTACTGATATAAGATACTAAAGATACTAAGATATCAGCCACTGAAGGCTTTTCAAAATAGCACTTGCAGCCCAAATAACTGGAATGACAGAGCTGTCTAATGGCTATTTGAATCCCCAAATAATCTTTCCCTGCACTTGTAAATCGCTTTCCTATCAATGTCCCTAGTGCCTTCTGACGCCTGTCCCTGCACTAAGATGCTGTGAAATGATTCCTTCCTATCCTTTCCCTGCAGTTATAAATCATTTTTTCTGCCTTTTTTTTCCACAATCAGGTTTTTGCTATTGCTGTCCCTAGTGCCTTCACACATTTGTCCCTGCACTCTGAATGCTGGAAAATGTCTGACTGTAAGATGGCCGCCGTATTTATAGGGTTGTGACATCACAGGGCTGGCTGCTGATTGGCTGCATGCAGGCATGTCAATCTGGGTGATTCTGCCTTCCCAGAGTTCCTTGCCCCATGTCCTTAGTCCTCACACGTGTAGACACCATTTTAGGAAAAATGAGATTTGTTACCACGAAGCGCGAGGAAATTCGTATTCGTTGCAAATCGAATTTTTCCTGAAATTCTAAACGAATTCCACTTTGTCAGCTTCGATTCGCTCATCTCTAATTTGAACTCCAGGACAAGATTACCAAGGAGCTATCACATTTTTATGTAACATCTAATCAGGATAGAAACACATGCATGTGTAAATGATCAGTGTTAGAAATTCATACGTTTTTCTTTTACTTTATTGTAATATAGGAGTTCATGCCTAAACTGTATCGTGGTCAAAATATCCCACGTTCCATTACAAGATCAACATTATACTCTGATCAGCTGTTGATTTCCATTTGTTTTAGTGCCGACCTGCTGCCTGAGCTAATTTAATAGCTACCATATCAACAGGATACTAAATAGCTTTTAAGATTTGTAAATGCTAGAACAATCATAACTCTAACACTTGCAGGCCATGTTTCGTAAACTGCAATAAATAAAACTATGGTATTAGCAATATTAGCAATATTGATTGCTTTTTTACAGTATTCCATAAATAAAAATCCTTTATATCCTTAAAGGGGTTCTGCAGTGGGTTAATATTGATGACCTATCCTCAACATAGGTCATCAATAGTAGGTTGGCGAGGGTGCAACTCCCAGCACCCCATTGATCAGCTTATTAAAGTGGTAGCAGGACTTGTGCAAGTGCTACTTTCTCTTCTAAATTACCTGTGATCATCTCTGACTGTACGATTGTTAGACATTCTGGCCCAACTGTTAAGTTCTGGTGATATCTGAGTATCAGGAGACACCATATGTACAGAGGAATGGTGACTGCTAAAAGTGTAGCTCATTTCAACAGTTTTGTGATCAATTAACATCCTGCAAGTTGTCTGCCAATGGTCAGACACACACAAACTAAATGCTGTTGGAAGAGGAGAAAGATTACAGTTTTACAAAAAGAGACATACTGTATGCCTGCACCTAAGTGGTTCTTAGATAGTCCCTTTTTTAAATTGGACCCATTGAGCTTACCTGCTTTTGGGTCAGCTCCAAGAACCCCCTGCAAATGGCAAATTTTGCTGAAAGTGGCCATGGTCAGCCAAAAATGTTCCCTGGAGTGGAACTGTAGGATTAAATGGCAGCCATTTAATTAAAAGCTGCCTGAATTTACCAATTTATACAACAAACAATATGCTTTCCTTGGAAAGTACATCTTTACATACATTTTATAACAGGCAATGTTTGGTGCAGTTTTTGATGTGTTTCTTTTTAACCAATTGAAGGGATATATCCTAAAAGGAAGAAAAGTATGAAACGGAAAGGTTTATACTTCTCTCCCCAACAGAAAAAAAACATCAAAACTGCATCTGAACCTAGCCTTATGCCAGTTATGAAGCTAAAGAAAACTATATTGGTATAATATAGATGGATCTCAAAACATCTTATAGCTCAATACATGATACTATTATGGTTTACCATAGCATGCTGCATTTCATCATATCCTCTCTTCTGTGTTATTTTTTCACAAAGAAAGACTAAAGATAGATTATTACTCTGTATGGGTGCATTCACATCACCGTTTAGCTTTCCGTTCTGTTCCATCAGAAGAAGAGAGAGAGATAATAAAAAAAATAGGATCCTGTAAAAAAAAAGGATCCTGTTGCATCAGTTATGCATAGAATTTCATACGATCCGTTGTCATCAGTTTGAGCCATTTCTGTCTGAGGGTACTTTCACACTAGCATTGTTGGATTCCGGCAGGCAGTTCCGTTGCCGGAAATGTCTGCCGGATCCGCCTAACCTCATAAAAAAGATAGTTTTTACCCCACGGATCCGTTAGTCCGCTGCCGGAAATATCTACCAGATCCGGCAAACCATATGTAAACGGAGATAATTTTTACCGGACCTGTCAGACGGATCCGGTATTTACATTTTAAAACATCAAAAGAAACAATTTCATATGCAAATTCTACAGTGGCTATAAAAAGCTAAACGAAGGTCACATACCCCTCAGAGGCTGCCTCAGAAGATAGCAAAGATGATGCTGGATCACATTCGCTTTGGATTTCAGGCTCTAATCCTTCTTTCCCACTGGAGAAGAGTCTTCGAGCAGACAGCAGCGGCGCTATCGGGTGCATCCGTTTACTTCTGCCAGAATAAGAAGGGGAGCATTTGAAGTTCTGTTTCCCGAACTGCAGAATATGTAACAGACAAATTAGTGAAATGTTACCTATCTACTAGGAAGAGCAGGGGTATATCACACCCAAAAATTGGTGAATTTTACCGGAATATGTAACAGACAAATTAATGAAATTTGTTTACCTGTCTACTAGGTATAGCAGTGGAATATCACACCCAAAAATTGGTGAATATAACCAGAAAATGTAACAGACAAATTAGTGAAATGACATAAAATAAAATACGTACATATAAAAAAAATATATATTTGATTTATGAGGTGGAGGTCCATATGGAGTAGGAGTTTGAGGAGGCGGTGGACGTAGCGGTGTAGGTGGAAGCGGCGCTGGAGGAGAACGAGGTAGCCAACACTGTTTTTTGGTATTAGGGTACACTCCAAAAGAGTGTAAAATATCCAAAATACAACAACGAGCAATTGCGCTGTAGTATAACAATGGATGGTTAAGGCCGGTATACATGTCTGCACAAGGTACAGACAAGTCCTGTGGGATCCATGCCTGGTTCATTTTAATGAACGTGAGCTTGTCCATATTGGCTGTGGACAGGCGGCTGCTCTTGTCTGTGATGACTCCCCCTGCCGTGCTAAACACACGTTCAGATAATACACTGGCTGCAGGGCAGGCCAGCACCTCCAAGGCGTAAAGAGCAAGCTCAGGCCATGTGCCCAATTTGGAGACCCAGAAGTTGAAGGGGGCAGACCCGTCATTCAGTACGTGTAGGCATGTGCACATATACTGCTCCACCATGTTGGTGAAATGCTGCCTACTGCTAAGACGTTTCATATCAGCTGGTAGTGCTGGTTGTTTTGGTGTGCTGACAAAGCTTTTCACATTTCGGCCATGCTAACCCTGCCTTCTAAAGGTGCTGGTGGTGCTCCAGCTGCATTGGCGACCTCTTTCTCCTCCTCTGCCTTCGCCTTCTGCTTCCACTGTGCCCCCGCTGTCAGGTGGGAATGCCACCAGCATCGCGTCTACCAGCATGCGCTTGTACTCGCGCATCTTACGATCACGCTCTAGTGACGGAATTAAGGATGGTATGTTGTCCTTCTAACGGGGATCCAGTAGTTAGGCCACCCAGCAATCAGCACAAGTTAGAATGTGGGCAACTCAGTGGTCGTTGCAGAGATACTGCAGCATTTAATCGCTCATGTGTGCCCGGCTGCCCAGAGGCAACGAAAAGCTGTCCTCTGTGGGAGGTGTATCGTCTGTGTCCTCTATATCCCCCCAGCCACGCACCAGTGATAGCCATGAGCTGGTTTGGGTGCCACCCTGCTGTGAACACTGTTCCTCTTCCTCCATCTCCTCCTCCCCATCCTGCACCTCATCATCCTCCAGAACTGTGCCCTGGCTGGACAATTGTGTACCTGGCGTTTGTGGGTGCAGGAACCCACCCTTGGAGCCACTTGCGAATGACTAGCCGGAAACCCTATGAAATTATCCCTCTTCCTCCTCCTCCTCCTCCTCCTCCTGTGCCACATCCTCTTCCATCATCGCCAGAAGCATTTTTTCAAGGAAGCATAGAAGTGGGATAGTAACACTGAGAATGGCGTTATCGGCACTGGCAATGTTGGTGGAGTACTCAAAACAGCGCAACAAGGAACACAGGTCTCTCATGGAGGCCCAGTCATTGGTGACGAAGTGGTGCTGTTCAGCAGAGCGACTCACCTGTGCATGCTGCAGCTGAAACTCCACTATCGCCTGCTGCTGCTCGCACAGTCTGTCCAGCATGTGCAAGGTAGAGTTCCACCTTGTGGGCATGTCACATATCAGGCGGTGAGCTGGAAGGCCAAAGTTACGCTGCAGTGCTGACAGGCGAGCAGCAGCAGGGTGAGAACGCCGAAAGCGCGCACAGACGGCCCACACTTTATGCAGCAGCTCTGACATATCGGGGTAATTTTTAAGGAACCCGCGGTGTGGGGTTTGTCCCCCAAACAGATAAGTTTTAAAACTGCCTGCTGTCATTTACCCCTGGCTGTGCTGAAGTTGGTGGTGAAGGTGTTACGCTGACCGGATGAGTAGCCGGTAGAGGATGAGGAAGTGGAGTAGAGGGAGGAAGCAACAGGAGGCAAACTGAAGCGTCCTGCAATCCTCGGTGGTGGAGAGACATGCGCCAAACTGCTATCCGCCTCAGGCCCAGCCGCCACTTCATTTACCCAGTGTGCTGTTAGGAAGATATAACATCCCTGACCATGCTTACTGGTCCATGTATCCGTAGTTGGGTGGACCTTGCCACAGATGGCGTTGCACACCTGATTTTGTCCCCCACTTGGTTATGCAGGGAAGGGATGGCACACCTGGAAAAGTAGTGGGGGCTGGGCACGACGTACTGTGGGACAGCCACCGCCATAATGCTTTTTTTTTATATATATAATTTTTATTATTGTACAAGGTACAAAATATCAAAATAAGTCATTATCAGTGTTACAAGCCTTACATTTACTTTTTCTGAATCTTATTCAGCATTATTAAAACACTGTCGAATACCTATTACAAGCTACAAATTACCCCCCCCCTCCTCCCCCCACCCCCTCTCTCTCTACTTCTCTTAATGTAACAGCATTACTTTTCAACCAGAGTTTGGGTTAATTTCTTCTTCAGGTACCACTCTGAAAGGATGAATGGGGCCATTAAAGTGCGCATGTCTTCTGTACCACTCCTATGAAAGACTCCCATCTCTTGAAGAAAGAGTTTATAAACCGCTCTCCCATTTGTTCCGCCTCGATCCTCTCCATATCCAGGCAAAGCTTTGCATGATTAAGAACCTCCATCATTGATGGCATTTGGGGTTTGAGCCAGTGCTTAAAAATACAGCGTTTGGCTGCCAACAGTAAGATATGTATAACTGGTTGCACATTAGACCCATTTGCCTGAGCATGGAAGAGCATCAAGTCAGGAGACAAGGATATCGAGACTTGCAGATAGCATTTAATCTGAGATCTGACTAACCTCCAAAATTTCTGGGAGGCTGGACAGGACCACACCCCATGGCTCAGATCAGATCTGTCCAACTGACACTTAGGGCATTTAGATAATCTATCAGAGGAGGGAAGGGGTGACGAGAACTGGAACCCATAAATGGCTTTATGGATAAATCTAAAATGTGATTCTCTCCAGACTTGGTTGATTATCACTTTATTAACTGTGTTCCATCCCTGAATGACTAAGCTATCTGCATCTAGTGAAGGGAAAGTTTTTTTCCAGTGGGAGAATAGACTGTCTGCCAGACACTTTTGCTTGCGGTCCCGTATCTGAAAGTGACCTTTTTCTGGACCCATCTCCCACCATTCGATCAAAGGCATCAGCAGTGAACTCCCCACTCAGGTTTCTCACCCTATGTCTAAGACAGCTCACCAGCTGGGCATGCGCCAGAAAGTGTTGTGATTTAATTTGCGGAAATCTATTCTGCATTTCTGCAAATGATAGATAGGCCTTAGCTTGACTATCTCAGAAGTCTTGAACCTTCCCTAAGCCCCCCCCCCCCCCACACTTCCATGGAACAAAATGTTTTGTTTCGCTGCCTGCAGGAAACTCCGGGTGACCCCAAACTGGCATAAATTTTGACATCATGAATGGGAGTTTGAAGTTTTTACGCACCCCTTTCCAGGCTGCTATAGTGTCTGTCAATAGAGTACTTTGTTTGGCCACAGGGGGTAGAGCAGAGAACTTCGTGTGGAGAAGTGCCCCCAAAGACCATGGCCGAGCTAGTTGGGACTCTAACGGTGAGTTAATGTAGAAATTGGATCCGAAGATCCAGTCTATACTGTGTCTTAAAAGAGTGGCTAAGTTATATGATCGTATATCAGGTAGTGCCATTCCCCCTAATCCTATTGGTAATTGAAGTTTCGGAAAAGCTATGCAGTGTTTGCGTTCCCTCCAAATGAAAGCCCTGAATGCAGATTCTAGATCCTTTATATCCTTATGTTTGATCAAAATGTCATTATGTGTGATCGTTTGCATCGGATACAGGAGCTTTGGCGTGCACATCATTTTTATTAATTGTATTCTTCCCCCTAGGGACAGTGGAAATTTCATCCACCTCTGCAAATCTCCTTTGATCTTTTGAATAATGGGTAGGTAGTTTAAAGAATATAGCGACCCTGGGCACCTTCCCACCTGGATACCAAGATATCTGATTGATTTGCTAGCTACTTGTAGGGGGACACCCAGTGGCCTCTCAGATGTATTTGGAATAGTGGAGCCCAGAAATAGGATCTCAGATTTAGTGGCATTAACCCGGTAGCCTGACATAACACCGAATTCTGATAGCAACTGATACAGGTGGGGTAAATCTCTGTATGGGTTCTCCAGAAAAACTAGTAAGTCGTCTGCGAATAGGGCATGTTTAAGTTCCCTATTCCCTATTTTAATCCCCTCAATTTTGTTTCCCCTTGCTTACTTCCTGGACAGGGGCTCTATGGCCAGGTTGAATAGAAGGGGGGATAAAGGGCATCCCTGCCTAGTACCTTTGCCCAACCTAAAAGGCTGTGACAAAAATCCTGGGGTGTGGATCCTAGCCCACGGGTCTGAATATAATGCCCTTATGTACTGCCGGAAGGCTCCGTCAAACCCCATTACCCCTAATCCTATTGGTAATTGAAGTTTCGGAAAAGCTATGCAGGGTTTGTGTTCCCTCCAAATGAAAGCCCTGAATGCAGATCCATTATATCCTTATGTTTGATCAAAATGGGGATCGTTTGCATCGGATACAGGAGCTTTGGAGTGCACATCATTTTTATTAATTCTATTCTTCCCCCTAGGGACATTGGGAATTTCATCCACCTCTGCAAATCTCTTTTGATCTTTTGAATAATGGGTGGGTAGTTTAAAGAATATAGAGACCCTGGGCACCTTCCCACCTGGATACCAAGATATCTGATTGATTTGCTAGCTACTTGTAGGGGGACACCCAGTGGCCTAGACCTGCTCCATCCACTCCCAGTGTACATTGTCGAAAGCTTTTTCAGCATCTACTGTAACCAATGCTGGGGATGGATGGAGATCAGGTCAGAGCTTGATTTAGTCTAAGACCGTAAGTACCTTACGTACATTGGTGACCGCAGCCCTACCCTGCACAAAGCCCACCTGTGTCGGGGAAATCAATCTTGGCAGTATTCCAGCTAGCCTGTCCGCTAGAATTTTGGAAACTATCTTCAGGTCCACATTAATTAGGGAGATTGGGCGGTACGATGATGGATAGGCTGGGTCTTTCCCTGGCTTTGGTAAGACTTTTATATGGGCCGTATTCGTTTGGGTCAGAATTCCCTCCCCCCGCATGTAACCCATATACACTTGTTCTAATAGAGGTGAGATCTCAGGGGATAGGAGGCGAAAAAACTCGCCAGTGCACCCATCGGGGCCTGGGGCTTTCCCCAAGGACAAATTTTTGATAGTAGTCTCGATTTCTCCTTTGGTAATGGGGGCATTAAGGATACTTTTCTCTTCCTCACTGATTTTGGGTAGGGATACTTTTTCTAGCCACTGTCTACTGTTTGAAAGTGGCGTGTTTGGGTCCCTGTACAGGTCTTCATAAAAGGCTCTCATGACCGCATTTATTTCCTTGGGGTGTGTCTGTAAGTGTCCCAGGTTATTTTTAAGGGGTGGGATAATAGTAGTAGGTCGCTGCCCTCTCGCCAACCCAGCTAACAATTTCGCCATAATGCTTTTAAAACTCTCCATCTCCACCAGACGGAATGACAGCATTTTAAAGGACAGTAATTTTGAAATGCTGGCATTCAGGGTCAGGGATCGCGGGTGGGTAGGGGGGTACTTCCTCTTCCGCTCCAGTTTTTGGGAGATGGAGAGCTGAATGCTTCCATGGGACATTGTGGAGATGCTTGGTGACCCAGGTGGTGGGGTTGCTGGCAGATCCTCTGTTTGCAGGGTGGCAGGTGCCACTGTCACTCCAGAGGTGGATGAAGAGGCCGAGACTGCAGCAGAAGAGGAAGCAGGAGGAGCAAGAGACCTTTCTTGGTTTTTGAGGTGTCTACTCCACTGCAGCTCGTGCTTTGCACTTAGATGCCTGGTTATGCAGGTTGTGCTCAGGTTGAGAACGTTTATGCCTCGCTTCAGGCTCTGATTGCACAGCGTGCAAACCACTTGTGTCTTGTCATCAGCACATTGTCTGAAGAACTGCCACACCAGGGAACTCCTTGGAGCTGGTTTTGGTGTGCTCGGTCACTTGCTGCGGTGGGCAATAGCAGGCGTACTGTCTAGGGGATGGCCGCTCGCTTTTGCACCCTGCTCACTCTTCTGCTGTGCTGGTAGCTCTGTGCGACCACCGCCTCTTCCTCTGAACTACACAGATCACGCGCATGACCTTGATTCCATGTGGGGTCGAGGACCTCATCGTCCTCCACATTATCTTCCACCCAGTCTTCACCCATGCCCTCCTTGTCGGTCTGCACACTTTCGAAATCCACAGCAGTTGGCACCTGTGTTTTGTCATCATCCGAGACGTGCTGCGGTAACTCTACCATGTACTCATCTTGAAACATAAGTGCTTCTGGGGCAGGGCTAGGTGGATGGCCCTTGGAGATCCTGCTAGAAGAGTCATCAAAAATCAGAAGAGACTGGCTGTGATGGCTTCTAAGGGCACAGAGTTAAACGCTTGTTGATTTGCTGCTCTGCAGCCTTTTAAAAAGCGCCATAAAATAGCCGAACACTGAACCCTCAACCCTAGATACAAACGGTGTCACAGCACATCAAAAGACAGGACACCGCTGTCTGTCAATGTGTTACACCTGCAGAACGCCTAATGCTTACCATAAGGTAATTACCTTTTTTACATTTTCATATTTTGCTATCTTAGTTTTGTATAATTTTTTAACGTTACTTTTTATGGTTTAAAGCTGAAACCAGACATATTTCCCTACCCAATGTTTGGAAATGTTTCTTTATTTGATACAGTACTCTACCTAGTGTAGGCCAAGGGCTATGGAGGCTCTGCATTAGTATTGTTCACTGTGACTTCAACGGCTCCTAGGGTCAGGATTTAACCCATATCTCGACCATTAGAGACATTGACTTCCCTGTGAGCAATGCTTTTCAGAAGCATACTCCTATCGTTCTCCGGGGAGAGCCCATTTCATCACTGGATTTCTAAAAAATGTCCTTTGGCCTGTGAAAATGACCACAAAACAAAGGAAAGCATTTGAGCATTTAACGGTGGTATGTCCAGTGTAAGGTCCTAAACAAGGCCATCCAAATGATATAGCTTGTATTTATTTACATATTTGCTCATTTTTATTTACACTAATTTTCTTTTCTTCTGATAGATTTCTGGCAACAGGAGGAAGTTTTACTTCCCTCCATTATCAATTTAATCTTGGAATATCCACAGTTTCCTTGAGTCTTAAGGATATGTGCCGTGGGAGCAGTTGCATGCAGAATTTATCCTACATCCAAGTAGAGAACAGTGCATGGAAATTTCTGAAACATTTTGGGAGGTGTGCCAGTTTCCAAACTGTATTGGGGCAGTAGACGGGAAACATATCTGTATTATCAGGCCCTAAGGCACTGGTTCAAAGTTTTTTAACTACAAAAAATATTTCTCAATCATATTAATGGCCATCGCTGATGCCCAGTAAAGTTTTGTGGCAATCGATGTCGGGGCTTACGGATGAACCAATGATTCCATGGTCTTTGAAATTCTTACATTGAGCGAAGGCTATACAATAGACAATTTGATTTTCCACCACCTCAACCACTACCAGTTACAGATGGTCCCCCATGCCCTTTGTGTTGGTTGCTGATGAGGCCTTTCAGATGTGTGGCAATCTAATTAAACTGTATTCCAGCCGCGGATTAAATAGGAGCAAATGCATATTTAACTACCGCCTGACCAGGGCTCGAAGAATGGTTGAATGCACATTTGGCATTTTGGTGGCCAAATGGTGAATTTTCACCAAACCAATTCAACTGATGAGATAGTAAAGTCAGCTGTCATGTTACACAACTATCTCCTCATAAAAGAACCACTAAATGTCGTGCAGACACCTGAAGACAGCGAGTTGGCCAGTATAGAAAATTTTGGACCGCGGACCAGTGTACCAGTTTCAAGGATGAGAGACTCATTTGCTGAATATTTCTGCTCCAATTCACGAAGAGTGGACTGGCAGGATTTGTGTTTATTTTTATTTTTCTGGAAAAATGTATCTAATTTAACCACTTCAGCCCCGCTAGGTGAAACCCCCTTCATGACCAGAGCACTTTTTACACTTCGGCACTACACTCCTTTCACCGTTTATCGCTCGGTCATGCAACTTACCACCCAAATGAATTTTACCTCCTTTTCTTCTCACTAATGGAGCTTTCATTTGGTGGTATTTTATTGCTGCTGACATTTTAACTTTTTTTGTTATTAATCAAAATGTAACGATTGTTTTGCAAAAAAATGACATTTTTCACTTTCAGCTGTAAAATTTTGCAAAAAAAACGACATCCATATATAAATTTTTCGCCAAATTTATTGTTCTACATGTCTTTGATAAAAAAAAAATGTTTGGGCAAAAAAAAAATGGTTTGGGTAAAAGTTATAGCATTTACAAACTATGGTACAAAAATGTGAATTTCCGCTTTTTGAAACAGCTCTGACTTTCTGAGCACCTGTCATGATTCCTGAGGTTCTACAATGCCCAAACAGTAGAAAACCCCCACAAATGACCCCATTTCGGAAAGTAGACACCCTAAGGTATTCGCTGATGGGCATAGTGAGTTCATAGAACTTTTTATTTTTTGTCACAAGTTAGCGGAAAATGATGATGATTTTTTTTTCTTACAAAGTCTCATATTCCACTAACTTGCGACAAAAAATAAAAAATTCTAGGAACTCACTATGCCCATCACGGAATACCTTGGGGTGTCTTCTTTCCAAAATGGGGTCACTTGTGGCGTAGTTATACTGCCTTGGCAATTTAGGGGCCCAAATGTGTGAGAAGAACTTTGCAATCAAAATGTGTAAAAAATGACCGGTGAAATCCAAAAGGTGCACTTTGGAATATGTGCCCCTTTGCCCACCTTGGCAGCAAAAAAGTGTCACACATCTGGTATCGCCGTACTCAGGAGAAGTTGGGGAATGTGTTTTGGGGTGTCATTTTACATATACCCATGCTGGGTGAGAAAAATATCTTGGTCAAATGCCAACTTTGTATAAAAAAATGGGAAAAGTTGTCTTTTGCCAAGATATTTCTCTCATCCAGCATGGGTATATGTAAAATGACACCCCAAAACACATTCCCCAACTTCTCCTGAGTACGGTGATACCAGATGTGTCACACTTTTTTGCTGCCAAGGTGGGCAAAGGGGCACATATTCCAAAGTGCACCTTTCAGATTTTGCAGGCCATTTTTTACACATTTTGATTGCAAGGTACTTCTCACACATTTGGGCCCCTAAATTGCCAAGGCAGTATAACTACGCCACAAGTGACCCCATTTTGGAAAGAAGACACCCCAAGGTATTCCGTGAGGGGCACTGGTGAGTTCCTAGAATTTTTTATTTTTTGTCACAAGTTAGCGGAAAATGATGATTTTTTTTTTTTTCTCTTTTTTCCTTACAAAGTCTCATATTCCACTAACTTGCGACAAAAAATAAAAAATTCTAGGAACTCGCCATGCCCCTCACAGAATACCTTGGGGTGTCTTCTTTCCAAAATGGGGTCACTTGTGGCGTAGTTATACTGCCCTGGCAATTTAGGGGCCCAAATGTGTGAGAAGTACCTTGCAATCAAAATGTGTAAAAAATGGCCTGCAAAATCTGAAAGGTGCACTTTGGAATATGTGCCCCTTTGCCCACCTTGGCAGCAAAAAAGTGTGACACATCTGGTATCGCCGTACTCAGGAGAAGTTGGGGAATGTGTTTTGGGGTGTCATTTTACATATACCCATGCTGGATGAGAGAAATATCTTGGCAAAAGACAACTTTTCCCATTTTTTTATACAAAGTTGGCATTTGACCAAGATATTTTTCTCACCCAGCATGGGTATATGTAAAATGACACCCCAAAACACATTCCCCAACTTCTCCTGAGTACGGCGATACCAGATGTGTGACACTTTTTTGCTGCCAAGGTGGGCAAAGGGGCACATATTCCAAAGTGCACCTTTTGGATTTCACCGGTCATTTTTTACACATTTTGATTGCAAAGTTCTTCTCACACATTTGGGCCCCTAAATTGCCAGGGCAGTATAACTACGCCACAAGTGACCCCATTTTGGAAAGAAGACACCCCAAGGTATTCCATGAGGGGCATGGCGAGTTCCTAGAATCTTTTATTTTTTGTCGCAAGTTAGTGGAATATGAGACTTTATAAGGAAAAAAGAAAAAAAAAGAAAAATCATCATTTTCCGCTAACTTGTGACAAAAAATAAAAAATTCTAGGAACTCGCCGTTCCCCTCACGGAATACCTTGGGGTGTCTTCTTTCCAAAATGGGGTCACTTGTGGCGTAGTTATACTGCCCTGGCAATTTAGGGGCCCAAATGTGTAAGAAGTACCTTGCAATCAAAATCTGTAAAAAATGGCCTGTGAAATCCGAAAGGTGCACTTTGGAATATGTGCCCCTTTGCCCACCTTGGCTGCAAAAAAGTGTCACACATCTGGTATTGCCATACTCAGGAGAAGTTGGGGAATGTGTTTTTGGGTGCCATTTTACATATAACCATGCTGGGTGAGAGAAATATCTTGGCAAAAGACAACTTTTCCTATTTTTTTATACAAAGTTGGCATTTGACCAAGATATTTTTCTCACCCAGCATGGGTATATGTAAAATGACACCCCAAAACACATTCCCCAACTTCTCCTGAGTACGGTGATACCAGATGTGTGACACTTTTTTGCAGCCTAGATGCGCAAAGGGGCCCAAATTCCTTTTAGGAGGGCATTTTTAGACATTTGGATCCCAGACTTCTTCTCACACTTTCGGGCCCCTAAAAAGCCAGGGCAGTATAAATACCCCACATGTGACCCCACTTTGGAAAGAAGACACGCCAAGGTATTCAATGAGGGGCCTGGCGAGTTCCTCGAAATTTTTTATTTTTTGCATAAGTTAGCGGAAATTGATTTTTTTGGTTTTTTTCTCACAAAGTCTCACTTTCCGCTAACTTAGGACAAAAATTTCAATCTTTCATGGACTCAATATGCCCCTCAGCGAATACCTTGGGGTGTCTTCTTTCCGAAATGGGGTCACATGTGGGGTATTTATACTGCCCTGGCTTTTTAGGGGCCCTAAAGCGTGAGAAGAAGTCTGGAATATAAATGTCTAAAAATGTTTACGCATTTGGATTCCGTGAGGGGTATGCTGAGTTCATGTGAGATTTTATTTTTTGACACAAGTTAGTAGAATATGAGACTTAGTAAGAAAAAACAAAAACAAACAAAAAATTTCCGCTAACTTGTGCCAAAAAAAATGTCTGAATGGAGCCTTACCAGGGGGGGGTGATCAATGACAGGGGGGTGATCAATCACAGGGGGTGATCAATCACAGGGGGGTGATCACCCATATAGACTCCCTGATCACCCCCCTGTCATTGATCACCCCCCTGGTAAGGCTCCATTCAGACGTCCGTATAATTTTTACAGATCCATGGATCGGATCCGCAAAACACATGCGGACGTCTGAATGGAGCCTTACAGGGGGGTTATCAATGACAGGGGGTGATCAGGGTGATCACCCCCCTGTCACTGATCACCCCCCCTGTAAGGCTCCATTCAGACATCCGCATGATTTTTTACGGATCCATGGATACATGGATCGGATCCACAAAACACATGCGGACGTCTGAATGGAGCCTTACAGGGGGGTTATCAATGACAGGGGGTGATCAGGGTGATCACCCCCCTGTCACTGATCACCCCCCCTGTAAGGCTCCATTCAGACATCCGCATGATTTTTTACGGATCCATGGATACATGGATCGGATCCACAAAACACATGCGGACGTCTGAATGGAGCCTTAGAGGGGGGTTATCAATGACAGGGGGTGATCAGGGTGATCAGGGTGATCACCCCCCTGTCACTGATCACCCCCCCTGTAAGGCTCCATTCAGACATCCGCATGATTTTTTACGGATCCATGGATACATGGATCGGATCCACAAAACACATGCGGACGTCTGAATGGAGCCTTACAGGGGGGTTATCAATGACAGGGGGTGATCAGGGTGATCACCCCCCTGTCACTGATCACCCCCCCTGTAAGGCTCCATTCAGACATCCGCATGATTTTTTACGGATCCATGGATACATGGATCGGATCCACAAAACACATGCGGACGTCTGAATGGAGCCTTAGAGGGGGGTTATCAATGACAGGGGGTGATCAGGGTGATCACCCCCCTGTCACTGATCACCCCCCCTGTAAGGCTCCATTCAGACATCCGCATGATTTTTTACGGATCCATGGATACATGGATCGGATCCACAAAACACATGCGGACGTCTGAATGGAGCCTTACAGGGGGGTTATCAATGACAGGGGGTGATCAGGGTGATCAGGGTGATCACCCCCCTGTCACTGATCACCCCCCCTTTAAGGCTCCATTCAGACATCCGCATGATTTTTTACGGATCCATGGATACATGGATCGGATCCACAAAACACATGCGGACGTCTGAATGGAGCCTTACAGGGGGGTTATCAATGACAGGGGGTGATCAGGGTGATCAGGGTGATCACCCCCCTGTCACTGATCACCCCCCCTGTAAGGCTCCATTCAGACATCCGCATGATTTTTTACGGATCCATGGATACATGGATCGGATCCACAAAACACATGCGGACGTCTGAATGGAGCCTTACAGGGGGGTGATCAATGACAGGGGGGTGATCAGGGAGTGTATATGGGTGATCACCCGCTTGTCATTGATCACCCCCTGTAAGGCTCCATTCAGACGTCCGCATGTGTTTTGCGGATCCGATCCATGTATCCATGGATCCGTAAAAATCATGCGGACGTCTGAATGGAGCCTTACAGGGGGGGGATCAATGACAGGGGGGTGATCAATGACAGGGGGTGATCAGGGAGTGTATATGCGTGATCACCCGCCTGTCATTGATCACCCCCCTGTAAGGCTCCATTTAGACGTCCGTATGCGTTTTGCGGATCCGATCCATGTATCCGTGGATCCGTAAAAATCATACGGACGTCTGAACGGAGCCTGACAGGGGGGTGATCAATGACAGGGCGGTGATCAATGACAGGGGGTGATCAGGGAGTTTATATGGGGTGATCATGGGTGATCAGGTGTTTATAAGGGGTTAATAAGTGACGGGGGGTGTAGTGTAGTGTGGTGTTTGGTGCGACTGTACTGACCTACCTGAGTCCTCTGGTGGTCGATCCTAACAAAAGGGACCACCAGAGGACCAGGTAGGAGGTATATTAGACGCTGTTATGAAAACAGCGTCTAATATACCTGTTAGGGGTTAAAAAATTCGGATCTCCAGCCTGCCAGCGAGCGATCGCCGCTGGCACGCTGGAGATCCACTCGCTTACCTTCCGTTCCTGTGAGCGCGCGCGCCTGTGTGCGCGCGTTCACAGGAAATCCCGGCCCTCGCGAGATGACGCATATATGCGTGACTCTGCGCAGGGCCGCCACCTCCGGACCGCACATCTGCGTTAGGCGGTCCGGAGGTGGTTAAATGTATTCTTGATGCGGTTTTGTTGTGTGGTTATGTAGGTGGGTACAGTAGGGTGTATTGATTTTGAAAACCTGTTTTGTAAAATGAATTTGTTTTTTAAACTTTTTTTAAAACCATACCTTGAGTCTTGTTGCATATATTGATTTGCTCACACTGGAGTAGCGACAAATACGTGTGTTGCTCCGCCAGCACTGGGAGATTCTGTCAGGCCTCTAATCTACACACTACTCCTTGTCAACATAATCTCTCCATGCTGGAGGAGCGACAACTACTTGTGTCGCTCCACCAGTGCTGGGAAATTTTAAGTATTCCAAAAGAAGACATTTTGGATCCACTTTAAAAAAAAAAGTCTTTCAAAAAGAAAAAAATGTTTTTTTTCAAAAACAAATAACTTTTATTAAGAATAAATCCAATAAAAAAAATATACAGTATATATAAAAATTTTTTTTATTAAAACTTAAGTTATAATTAGTGATGGATGAACATCGGCCGGGACTATTTGCGAACACGAACACGCGTTCGCGATCAAATGTTCGCGAACCGTGAGTTTGCTGCGGGCCCCATTCACTTTAATGGCAGGCAAACCTGAAAAACTTTCAGGTCATATTTGCAGAAAGCAAACACTTACTAGAAGTACACAAATAGTCCCACAACATGGACAGTGATATTCCAGAGGGGGATCAATGGCAAAAATTCCCACAAAAAGATGTATTTTAATCAGGGGTCATTTTTATGCGTCTTAAAGGGAAACTCTCAAAAATGTGCCCTGCTGGAGCCTAGAAAAATGTTATTTCCTATCGGTTTTATGTATGCAAATGTGCAACACTCCATGTTTTTGTATCCTGCAGAGTCCATTAAAAAAATGCCTACGTTAAGGCCTCTTTCACACGGGCGTCAGTTTTTTTGCCCGGATAAGAGCCGGGTGCGTTGCGGGAAAATGCGCGATTTTCCCGCGCGAGTGCAAAACATTGTCATGCGTTGCACTCGCGTGAGAAAAATCGCGCATGTTTGGTACCCAAACCCGAACTTCTTCACAGAAGTTCGGGCTTGGGATTGATGTTCTGAAGATAACATGGTTATAAGGGAAAATAATAGTATTCTGAATACAGAATGCATAGTAAAACAGCGCTAGAGGGGTTAAAAAAAATAAAAAAAAATTTAACTCACCTTAGTCCACTTGATCACGAAGCCCGGCATCTCCTTGTGTCTCCTCTGCGCTGAACAGGGGTGAGCTGCTCCATTAAATACCGGTTAAGGACCTTTGATGACGTCACTCCGGTCATCACATGGCACGTCACATGATCTTTTACCATGGTGATTCACCATGGTAAAAGACCATGTGATGACCGGAGTGACGTCATCACAGGTCCTTAACCTCTATTTAATGCAGCAGCTCACCCCAGGTCCTGTTCAGCAGCAGAGGAGACACAAGGAGATGCCGGGCTTCGCGATCAAGTGGACTAAGGTGAGTTAAATTTTTTTTATTTTTTTTTAACCCCTCTAGCGCTGTTTTACTATGCATGCTATTATTTTCCCTTATAACCATGTTATAACCGATCTTCTCCTAGCAACCGTGCGTGCAAATCGCACCGCATCCGTACTTGCTTGCGGATGCCATCCGATTTTCACGCACCCCATTCACTTCTATGGGGCCTGCGTCATGTCAAAATCGGACAATATAGAGCATGCTGCGATTTCCACTGAACGCACAAGTGATGCGTTAAAAACAACGCTCATGTGCACAGCCCCATAGAAATGAATGGGTCAGGATTTAGTGCGGGTGCAATACGTTCGCCGCACGGATCGCACCCGCACGGAAAACTCGCCCGTGTGAAAGGGGCCTAAAGGTAAAAACAATTCTACGATGGAACTGTATGGTGAACGGACACCACTTTACTGCATCAGTCTGAGGCATCTGTTAACGCATACATTTTTGGTATGCATTAAATGGATGGAAAAAATAGGGTGTGAACCCAGCCCTAGTGTCAGAATAAGCACCAGTACACAGCGGAGCAGCGTGGCGGAGAGGGGAGGCCGCCATGTACTGACAGAGCGCTACCTGGTCCTGGTGATCAGGGATGAGGACTGCGCTTCCCAAGGATCATTTTCTCCTGGGAAATACAGGGCACAGTATAATACACTAAAATCTATATAATATAAAGATATAAGCCCTACCCCCGAATAATAATTCAATGAGGTGGTCATTTATTAAATAGACCATAATTTCTGATACAGATTGTGCCGCAAATGTCCTTAGCACCGCAATCTGCATATTTTTTCCACTCATGCCAGGTCTAAAAAAGGATGGCGTGGGCAGGTAAAGGTATACAGTTATGGCCATCCAGTTATTGGAAGCTTACTGAGGTTCATTTTCACCTTAAAGCAATGCTGTTTCTTCAGTAGCTTGTCAATGTCTCAATATCATATCTTGCTAATCACTTTGTCTGGCATGCAATATGTTTTAACATGAATTTGATGATTTGAGAATAAATATATTTACTAACTGTGATAAAATATAAGGTAAAACATACAAATCACATACAGAGTAGTAATAATAAATAATCACGATTTGCTTACCTAAACAATATGGGGGGGAGGGGGGGGGGGGGACACCAGCCACCAATTTGTAGCATATTTCTTAACTTTTTTTTTATTAATCTTCATACAATAACATCATAAAATCATTGTTTTTAATAGTATTTGGGTTTATGCATGGTCTTTTATTTTTATTTTGGAGGGGAATGTTATTCTTCTTTATTGTGCATACAAAAAAACATACAAAACACTGGAGTGTTTTTTCTTTCCCATTATTATAGCTATTTATATGCTTATAATGGAGTCCTATAAAGGAAAATAATGTCTTACTCTTCACTAATCAGGTACCAGTTCTTTTTCCTTGTTTTCTATGTATTAGCTCCACAAGCATGGTTAAAACCAATATCTTCAAAAAGTTACTTGAAGGTACAGTACAGTAAGGACAAATACTATCAAACTTTAATTTTCATAACCCTAGTTTATGTTTAATGAGTGAAAAAATATCTCTCTGACATCCACAGTGTTACATCTTCAGATCATAATAATTACATTGCCAACTGGCATTGAACAAGAAAAGTGGTGAAATTACATAGGCAGCTTTTATCATCTTTCTGCTTTTTTACGCTTTCACAATGAGACTTTAGGATAATTGCACCTCCCTTTGCTACAAATGATGACAGTAGTTATACATTATCTTGTAGAAAGTGAAACAGCATGGCTCAATGAGTTCCATCATCATTTCAACACATAATGAGTGAGATTGTTTGCAGGAAGATAAAATTAAATTGTAAGCTCTATTGGCTGTCACGACAGGTGCCATTTGCAGAAATCTACTGGGAGCCACTGAATAGGCATAAAGAAATAACATTTTCTACATATTTATACTTATACAGATATATAAGTTATAATGCAATTATCTGCAAAACAAGTCTAGCATGTTTGTGGCAAATGGATCTTGGATTGTAGGGTAGTGTTGGTGAAATAGTGCATGTAAGGCTGCAATCAGGATTTAGTTTGTTGGGGCCATTTGAAATTGTGTAGACCAATGTGTGTAACAATTTCACGTCTTCCATTAACTGCATACAACAAATGATTTTTTTGTATACTGGTGTGAATCTAACCTAGTTTATGATTTTATTAATTGGTTTATTTGTGCAAATAACTTACATATATAAGCACATGATGGGGTAAAAATGTAAACACAAAGATTTAGGTCATGTTCAGAAGTCACATATATACGTAAAATATTTTGGTGCAGATTTCACCTGGAAAATCAGCAATAATTTACAATAAAATAAATGCGGATGGGGATTTTGTTAAACGCCTTCTACAAAGAAAAATTCTGTGTAGAATTCAGGTTTCCAAATCCTTAGTATACAGGTGCATCTCAATAAATTAGAAGGTTATCGAAAAGTTAATTTATTTTAGTAAATCAATTCTAGTGAAACTCATATATTATATAGATTCATTATACACAGAGTAATCTGCTTCAAGCATTTATTTATTTTAATGTTGATGACTATGGCTTATAGCTTATGAAAACCCGAAAGTCAGTACCTCGGAAAATTTGAATATTTTGAAGGCTAGTTTTGTAAGCCTTTAAATGGTCCCTCAGTCTGGTTCCATAGGCTACATCATGGGGCAGACTTAACAGTTGTCAAGAAGACAGTCATTGATGCCCTCCACAAGGAGGGGAAGCCACAAGAGGTCATTTCTAAAGAAGCTGGCTGTTCACAGAGTGTTGTATCCAACCATATTAATGGAGAGTTCAGTGAAAGGAAAAAGTGTGCTAGAAAAAGGTGCACAAGCAACAGGGATAACCAAAGCCATTATAGGATTGTCAAATAAAGGCCATTCAAAAATTTGGGATAAATTCGAAGGAGGGGACTGAGGTTGGAATCAGTACATCAAGAGCCCCCACACACAGATGTATCCAGGGCATAGGCTACAATGGTCGCATTCCTTGTGTCAAGCCACTCATCACCCAGAGACAGCTTACATAGGCTAAGGAGAAAAAGGACTGGACTGATGCTCAGTGGTCCAATGTCCTGTTTTCAGATGAAAGTAAATTTTGCATTTAATTTGGTAATCAAGGTCCCAGCATCTGGAGGAAAATTGGAGAGGAACATAATCCAAGTTGCTTGAGACCCAGTGTGAAGGTTCCAAATTCAGTGATGGTTTAGTGAGCCATGTCATCTGATGGTGCTGGTCCAAAATCAGCATAGCCATCTTCCATGAAATTTTAAAGCATTTACTTCCCTCTGCTGACAAGCTTTATGGAGATACTAATTTTATTTTCCGCACGTACTTAGCACCTGCCCAAACTGACAATACAAGTACCGATAGCTGGTTTAATAACTACAGTTTTACTGTACTTCATTGGCCAGCAAACTCGCCTGACTTAAACCTCATAAAGAATCTATAAGGTATTGTCAAGAGGAAGATTAAAGACACCAGACCCAGCAATGCGGATGAGCTGAAGGCCGTTATTAAAGCAAACTGGGCGTCCATAACACCTCAGCAGCAGTGCTAATGCAGTAATTCATGCAAAATGAGGCGCAACTAAGTATTGAGTGCATATACTGTACATACATAATTTTTAGTAGGCCAGCATTTCTGTATCATAAATCATTTTTTGATTGGTATTATATAATATTCAAATTTTCTGATATACTAACTTTTTGGTTTGCATTAGCTGTAAGTCATGATCATTAATATAACCTGTTCCTGACCACCTTATGTATATATACATCGACAGTCTGGACTTTAAAGGTGGCACCCACTCACGAATACCATACCCGCCAGGTGCCTGCTGATTAAAATGATAACATCGATCGCACATATTTAACCCCTCAGATGCCATGGTTGAATGTGACTATGGCATCTGCAAGGTCAAAACCTAGCAACCATTGGGGGAGCTGGATGGTGTGTGTGTCAGCATCAGTCTTCCTGAATGATCTGAGGCTACCGCACATAAGTTCCTAAGGGGCTCCATCGGAACACAATGAAATTCTCATAGACTCCAATGCTAATACATTGGAGTCTATGAAAGAAACAATCTAATGATTGATTGTTCAAGTTCGCTATGGGAATTACTAAAAAGTGTAAAAAAAAGTTTTTAAGATTATTAAAGAAATAAAATATATAAAAAATCAAATCATTCCCATTCTCCAAAATTTAAATTTAAATACTATGAGACAATGACAGTTGTTATGCAGGTTAGAGGCATTGAAGGGGTGCATAGTACGGTCCACACCACTATTCCACCACAGGTGACATCAGCTGGAGGTACTCAAGGGCTTATAAACAACCCTCAGTGTATCAGGAAAGGGAAGTGTTTTATGAAGCAGAGGCCTGCAGAGCCCATGTGTGTGGTCTCAGTCAGGAGGACTGAGGAGCCACAAGGCTTTGAATAGCCTGGAGTTTGGAGACCACGCAACGCCTGCAGTGAGAGGGCTGCATGGCTAGAGTCAGGCGGACTTCTGGGCCATAGTTCCCCAGACATACTGTTTTGCTACTGCCTGGAGACTGCTGAGCGACTGGTTGAGAAAGCCGCATATAATTCCAAGTGTGAACTGCGTTATGTAGGTGAGTCAGGGATATTATTCTGTTTAGGTAGAGCCCAGACGGCGAGATGCTTATTTTGTATACTTGTTTGTTTACGCGGATGTGCAATAAAGCACAGTGTTTGGACCTTAAACTTGGTGTCTGGCCAAGATATCTGTGAGTGTGACCCCCGAAGCGAGCTAATCCCTCACAATATATAAACAATTAAAAAAATAAACATCACTGTGTGAGGCAGTGACAGGCCTCATAGCTGCAATGGGGGATTTATGGCAGAAGTTTCCATGTCTTCCCCGGCAGTCATCAGGTCTGAGGCAGCACCAGATGCCACAATCAGTCTGGGATAAGAGCCCAGCCCAGACTGTCAGTCAGGGGAGAGAGAGTCCTGCTGTTGGCTCTGTACAAGTGGTCTCAGCCGGGATGGCTAAGGGGCCATGGGGCTAGGTGCAAGCTGGGATTTTGAGGGACGGCGTGACGCCTGGGAACAAGGGTTACGAAGCCAGAGTCGGGAGGACTACTGGGACACAATCCCCCAAAAAGGTGTTGAAGGATCACCTGGACTGTATGGCTGGAGAAAGACATATTTATGTTCCACATGTGTACAGCGCTCGATCTAGGTCAGGGTCAGGGCTTGTGTTTTTGTATTAGCAAGTGCCGAGACGGGCAGATGTTTGTTTTGTTTAATTTATGGTTTGTTGCTAGTTCGCGGCGGGCTCAATTCACTTTAATGGCTGGTGAACCTGAAAAACCTTCAGCTCATATTTGCAGCCACCAAATACTCAGTAGAAGTGCACAAATAGTCCCACAAAATGGACAGTGACATACTAGAGGGGGATCAATGACAAAAATTCCAACAAAAAATATGTGTCTTAATCAGGGGACAATTTTATGTGTCTTAAAGGGAAATTCTCTGAAATGTGCCCTGTTGGAGCCTAGAAAATTTAGATTTTAGGCCACTGGAGTACGGGTATTAAAAATTAGGCATTCACCCGACATAAAAGAAATTATGATTGTGGCTCGAGGTACATTTATCCGCTCAATGGATAAAGATTTTACATTAGGCTACTGGACTACAGGCCCCAAACATTAGGCATTCACCGGGCAGAAAAGATCAAGTGATAATGTGGCCGGAGGTATATTGCATGGTCAATGGATATCAATTTTACTGCAGGTCAGTACAAATGCAGGTCAAATACATATGTTTAAAAGAGCTAAAAATATAAAAGTGGATTAAAAACATGGCAAATGAAATCCCCCCTCTTTAAAAAAAAAAAGGTAAATAGTTGAAATTCGATAATACGTGGTCGTCACTGGTGTTGAATACCTCCGAGACCGCAACAATTATTCATTCACCGTACAGAAAAGAACAAGTAAGTATGTGGCTGGAGGTAGATTACATGGTCATAGGATATAAATTTTACTGCAGGCCAGTGGATCACAGGCCCCAAAAATTATGCATTCACCGTACAGAAAAGATCAAGTGATTATGTGGCTGGAGGTCTATTAGATGGTCAATGGATATCAATTTTACTGAAGGACAAATACAGGTCAAATACATATGTTTAAAAGAACTAAAAATATAAAATTGGATTAAAAACATGGCTAACGAAATCCCCCCTATTGAAAAAACCCTAATGATAATAGTTGAAACCTGTGATCGTCACAGGTGTTGAATTCCTCAGAGGCCCAAAACATTAGACATTCACCAGACAGAAAAGGCCTTTTATGCCGCTGTATTTACCTAAGACAGGGACCATTATTTGTTCTTGGTGGTGGCGGATATTTGTTTGCTGTCATGAGGAAAATTCAATTAAACGTGGTCGACGACTCGTCACATGTGTTGAATTCCGCTGAGATCCATGCCTCATTCATATTTAGAAATGAGAGGTAGTCCACACTGTCGTGAGCTAGGCAAGTGCGCTTATAGTTCACGATCCCCCCTGCTGCACTGAACGTCCTTTCAAACAGGACACTGGACGAGGGGCAAACCAAGAGTTTCATGGCAAATGCCAGCTCTGGCCACAGGTCAGTCCTGCACACCCAGTAGTCCAGGGGTTCCTCGCTTCTCAGAGCGTCCACATCGGCCGTTAACCCGATGTAGTCGGACATCTGTTGGTCTAGGCATTCCATGAGGCTGAATCCGGAGGGCGGCTGTCGATGAGGTGGCTGCAATAATGATCTCATATCCGAAGTGACCAACACATCTTCAAACCTCCCTCTTCTTACATGTGCTGTTGGATTGGTACCCACAGCTGTTTCTCTGTGAGTGGAAATTCCTCTGCCAGCACCCGCAAAAGCAGAATGCAGCATTTCTCAAAGCAAGGCCTGGAAGTGCTGCATTTTGACAGCCCTCTGTGATGCTGGTAACATGTCCGCCATTTTGCGTTTGGACCGGGAGTCTAAGTACATTGCCACCCAGTACTGGTCCTTGCCCTTTATGCTTTTTATACGGCGGTCCCTCTTCAAACACTGGAGCATGAAGGCCCCCATTTGCATTTAACTGGAAGCGGTGGAGCGGCCTGGCTCCTGCTCATTGTCCAGGATAATGTCATCCTCGGTCTCCTCCCCCTAGCCACAGACAACACAAGGGATCTCAGAAAAGTTTAAAGCATGCTCTTCTTGCTCCTCCTCCGCCCCGGCACCATCCTCCTCGGACTACTCTTCAGACTCCTGTTGACTTGTCTCAGATGGAGTAGCCCTCTCTGGGAGTTCATCCAGCATTGAGACTTCCTCATCTTCCTGCTCCTCAATGGCTTGATCAATGACACAACGCAATGCACGCTACAGAAAGAAGGCATAAGGTACGATGTCACTAATGGAGCCCTGGCTGCAACTGACCAGTTTGGTGATCTCAATAAATGGCCGCAGAAGTCTGCATGAGTCGCGCATGAGCAGCCACTGGCGCGATAAAAAAAAAAAATCTCCCCAGAAACTGTCCTGACGCAGAGTTCGTACAGGTAGTCATTAACTGCACGTTTCTGCTGGAGCAGCCTATCGAGCATATACAAGGTGGAGTTCGAGCGCGTGGGGCAGTCACAAATCAGACATCTAATGGACAGGTGGTGTCGCCGCTGAACGTCTGCAAGGCAAGCCATGGCGGTGTAGGATCTTCTAAAATGGCTACTGATCTTCCTGGCCTGCCGCAAGGCGTCCTGGACCCCGGGGTATTTGGCAACGAATCGCTGCACATCTAAGTTCAGGATGTGTGCCATGCACGGCACTTGTGTCATTTTGCCCTGTTTCAGCGCACTCAGCAGATTTTCACCATTGTCGCACACTACTTTATCAACTGTCAAATTGAGCAGGGTTAGCCACTGATCGGCCTGTGACCGCAAAGCTGAAAGGAGTGCAGGACCGGTGTGGCTCTTGGCTTACAGGCACAACAGACGCAGCGCAGCATGGCAACGTCTCACCTGTCACATGGAATAGGTTCTGAGGAGCTTGGGGAGCACAGCGGAAGAGGCGGTAGCAGTGAGAAAAGGAGGAGTCGGGCCGATGAGGAGACGGAGGATGGAGTAGGAGGAGGAGAAGAAGAGGCAGGCCTGCATGCAATCCATGGCGGCAACACCAAATCCACACGGGTGCCACGGGTTTCATGCTTGACGGCCGTCAGAAGTTTCACCCAGTGGGTAGTAAAAGTTATGTACCTTCCCTGCCCGTGTTTTCTAGACCACGTGTCTGTGGTCAAATGTATCTTGGCACCGACACTGTGTGCCAGAGATACAGTCACTTGCCGCTGAACATGGCCATATACAGTTGTGTTTAAAATAATAGCAGTGTGTTTAAAAAAGTTAATAAAGCTCAAAATCCTTCTAATAGCTTTTATTTCCATACTCACAAATTTATTGGGAACACTACACAATCTATTCCAGATCAAAACATGAAGAATAATATATCAAATTTGTGCTGTTCTTCTAAAAAAAAATTGAAAAGTGAATATTAGACTGTTCAAAAAAATAGCAGTGTTTGTTTTCTTCTTTACAAACTCAAACATTCACTATATAAACTGAAAAAAGTTTGAATATTTAGCTTTCCTTTGAATCACTTAACTAATATTTAGTTGTATAACCACTGTTTCTGAGAACTGCTGTACATCTGTATTGCATGGAGTCAACCAACTTCTGGCACCTGTGAACAGGTATTCCAGCCCAGGATAATTGGACTACATTCCACAGTTGGTTGACTCCTGTTTTTGGGGGGACAACTGGTATATCTCACGAGTAGAAATGATTTGTTCCAATAGCGTTTTTCACTCTGTGTTGCTTCGGTGATACAGCAAAACCGCAAACAAATGCTGCACAACCCAAATGCACTATATAGAAAGTATATTATTGGTATATAACACCCATGTTTAAATCAGTTTTTTGGGGGGGCAACTGGTAAATCACACCAGTAGAAGTTATTTGTTCCAATAGCGTTTGTCACTCTTTGCAGCTGCGGTAACGCAGCAAAACCGCAAACAAATGCTGCACTACCTAAATGCACTATATAGAAAGTATATTATTTGTATATAACACCCCTGCTTCAAACAGTTTTTTTGGGGGGCAACTGGTATATCACACCAGTAGAAATTATTTGTTCCAATAGCGTTTGCCACTCTTTGCAGCTGCGGTAACGCAGCAAAACCGCAAACAAATGCTGCACTACATAAATGCACTATATAGAAAGTATATTATTTGTATATAACACCCCTGCTTCAATCAGTTTTTTTGGGGGGGGCAACTGGTATATCACACCAGTAGAAATTATTTGTTCCAATAGCGGCACTCTGTGTAGCTGCAGTATCGCAGAACTGCACACAACTGCTGCACAATACAAATGCACTATAATAAACTTTCTGTTAGAAAGTATATTATAAGTATATTACACCCCTCAGTAAATCACACCTATCGATAGCACACCTATACCAGTCCTTAAAAGGACTTTTGTGGCCCTATTAGTTAGCATTTGGGGTCCCTAACAGTCTGTCCCTGCTCCACACAGCAACCTCTCCCTACACTGGCATAATACTGAATATAAAATGGTGGCCAGATCGGGTTTATTTATAAGGTAGGGGGTATGTCTATGTGCTGAAACGTCTCAATTGGCTGTCCTACGGTATACCACCTGATCGATGTGTCATGGGTCAAAGTTCTTCACAATGTAAAAGAATATGGCGCCGGCAGACATTACCATATGTTCGCCCTTTTGGCCTGTTGTGGACTTTATGACAAGAGGGCCAAAAACAAAAACTGAGGTGTCACTGACCTTTGTGATGGACTATGGCTCTGTGCAGTGGGAGCTGTTACAGTTCGAGAACTTGATGCCAGAATTCGTGCTGGGCAAGGATTTTTCCTTATTTTTTCAGATATGGTATGGTGAGAGTACTTCACGTTCTATGGTCGGAGTTCCGGTTGAAAAGCGGATGTATGTCGTTGCCAAGGGCAACCGTTGGGAAGACATGAAGATGGAGAACAGTGTGGTTTTCAGGATTTCCCATATTACCTGCAACTATGCACAGAGTCCTAAAGGGTGCGGCTGGTGTGACCCTCCAGGAAAAGTCGGGACTCCAGACCATGCTGTTTCCGGTGGCAACGGTTGCAGTAAGAAGTCTGCCAATGTTCGGGATACCAGGAACCAAGAGAAGGCTAACGATCTCGGTAGAGATGTCCTGGGAATATCTTCGTCTCCCGAGACTACCAAATCCACAACGTCAGGAGGTAAGAATGTTTCTGTGTTTATTGGTCTGGCAAACCCTGTGACAGTGAGTCGGCAACAGTTGCTACCTGCTCGGCCGGTAGGGGATACGTTGCAGAGTCCAGGATCTGTTGCAAGGGGATGTGACTATGTGGAAAACGCATTGTCTGAACAGGCGGGTAAACCCTTTTGCAGTTGCTCCCTCGCAGGAATCTGCAGGGAAGATGGTTATTGCGTTGCCCATTATGCCCATGACCAAGGCTAGGCTTGGGATGGCGAAAATTAGAGACCCTATGCTGGCCCAGGTAAGAGGTAGCACAATATTGAAACTGGAGACTGGTAAAGGGATAAATACGGTGGACAGACTTGTGGCTAATGAGGACTGTCAGGTAGTTCTCACTAGATGTGAATCTATGGTGACAACTGAGACTGATGGATTTGTTGGTAATATAAATACACTCATACACGAGGGAATGTTGGTCAATGATTTGTGGAGAGGTGGAAACACTTCTGCAGTCAGGGAAAAAAACTCCTGCAGAATTGGTTTCTAGCCCTTTAAATGAAGTGACCATTAGAAACAATGGTGCTGATAAAGTGCAAAATTAAAATGTGACATTTTGTGAAATAGGTGATGATAATGACATGCCTTTTCTGTTGCAGGATGTGGTCGGGGGAATCGCGCCCCCTGGAGGAAAAATTATGAAAAAGGCAGAAGGGATGATAAATATTGAGAAATTACAGCTGGGTGAACCCAAGGTGGTGAACGGACAGGAAAGTGTGGCAGTACTATAGGGGGTACCACACGTACCACAGTGTTCTATGGCTGCTGGGAAGGTTTCCCAGGTGGGGAATAGCTCATCGGTGCCCCTACAGTTCAGGGTTAATAATGACCCGAGCGGTATAGGTGACATGTGCTGTGACCGTTAGCAACTCAGAGAGGGAATCTACCATGTCGAGGTCTTGTGAAATTGAGATGATTACTGGTAGCGACCAGACAAGGGTTATACCTGACATGACAAGAGTTAAGTGGGGAGACTTCAGCCTAGTGTCTGAGACCCATACCCAGGTCGTGGTAGATAACCTGAAATGTCGGTACAGCTGCAATCAGGAAGATGATTTCTCTCTCTCTCTACACGGTGATACTTCTATATCTGCTGCAACAGAACCCAGTGAGGAGCAGCTGGACCAGGAGGCCCAAGAGCGGGGTGCTTCCAACAAACTGGTGTGAAAAACTAAGAAGAAACAGAAGAAGTTTGACCGGCCCCGGGTTTAAGAGAAATACATCTTGGCCTGATATGCCCAAGAACATGACCGAGCTAAAGCGAATCTTCGGGAAAAAGATACCAAGGCCCTCTCCTTGACTTGAGCCCTTGAAGAAGTGCAAGAGGAGCAAAATGAGTTTGAGAGGCTGAACAAGCAAATCAGAGCAGAGATGGAGGATCTCATGAGCTCAAAGAATGACGTCGGAAAGAACGTCTATGAGTTGGAGAAGACTAAGCCTGAAGAGTTAGAGGCAAGAGCTTCTCGAGATGACAGGTTGGCTCAATAAAAGGAAAATGCAAAAACAGAAGAGGAGAATCCTCTACAAGAGGCCAAGATGTCTAATCCAGAGCCTGTCAAGAAGGGGTCTGGAGATGGTGGCGCTGCAGTGCCGACCAAGGCAGAGAATACGAAAGATCTTACTGCTGAACCCGTTGATAGGGCTGATGTGGATGCAGAGGCCAAGATATTCATGGTAGTGGGTAGCCAGGATCTGGTCCCAAAAGACGTCGCCTCCCCTGCAAGGCCTTCCAAGTAGCCAGTAGCCTGCTGGGGAAGGAATACGAGGAGATGGATGAACAGTATGCAGATCCTGTCTGCTACTGTGGGCTGGCTCTCCAGAATTCTTCCAGAAAGGAGAACAGTGTACTAAGTGAGCCTCTGGAGAAAATGTCAGAAGTCGATGAGTCTGGTGAAGACCTCGGTGTCCCCGGTACCTCCTACCTCGATGAGAAAGAGGAAAAGGACTTAGGAGGGCAAGTATATGATGCTGGGTCCAAGAAAACCAAGGCTGAAGAAGTTAAGGTCGAGGTGTTGGAGGACGTGAAGTCCTCAGGTGCTGCAGTGACCAAAGGAGCAGCTACCGAAGTGGAAAAAAACACTAAAGAAGCAGAGGTCTGATGACCATGACTGGGAACAGTTCAGTCAAGAGTTGCAGCAGTCCAAGAAAGGACATAAGGAGCATGTGCAGAAGCCAGAAAATCTAAAAAAAAAGAGCCTGCCGGTTGTATAAAAACATCTTCTGAGAGAAGTTCCAGACACCGAATGCCAAATGTGGAGAGGAACAGAAAAAAGAAAAGAGAGAGACCACGGGTGCGAAAGCGGATCATCCTCGCTCGTGAAAGAGAGTACCTACTCATGAGATGGGCAAGAAAATCCCGTAGGTCTGCTCCGGAATAAATTCATGTTTGTGACAAACCAAGCGCTGTTGTCCTGGGTATGGCAGAATAAGGGGAAGACTGTAGGCCAGGTCGATGCCCGCTCGAGCATATGGATTTAATGCTAGTGTTCACATCTGCGGGCTTGAACAAAGGGGGGTATGTGAGGCAGTGACAGGCCTCATACCTGCTATGGGAGAATTATGTCAGAAGTTTCCATGTCTTCCCCATCAGTCATTAGGTCTGAGGCAGCACCAGGTGCCACAATCAGTCTGGGATAAGAGCCCAGCCCAGACTGTCAGTCAGGGGAAAGAGAGTCCTGCTGTAGGCTCAGTACGAGTGCTGGCTAAGGGGCCATGGGGCTAGGTGCTGAGCGGGACATTGGGGGAGGCCGTGACGCCTAGGAACAAGGCCAGAGTCAGGAGGACTACTGGGCCACAATCCCCAAAAAAGGTGTTGAAGGATCACCTGGACTATATGGCTGGAGAAAGCCGTATTTATGTTCCACATGTGAACAGCGCTCGAGGTAGATGAGTCGGGGCTTATGTTTCTGTATTAGCAAGTGCCTAGACGGGCAGATGTTTGTTTTGTTTAATTTATGTTTTGTTGCTGTGAAAATAAACCTCACGTTTAGACCTGCAATTCACGTTTGGACCTGTTGTAAAGATAATTATGAGAATGACCCCCGAAAAAGAGCTAATCCCTCGCAACTGGTACAGGTGAGCTAAGTTTTGAAATTTTATTGGCAGCTTCCTTGAAGTTTGACAAGAAATTTTATTTGTTATGAATTTTATTCATCGCTATGTTAAAACCCCAATCAGCTTATCAATCAATGGGGCCATTTTTAATGGCCGCTTAGACACAAGTGCACCGGTCTAATGCCGGTGAAAAAGGTTATCGACTAGTGCTAAATGGCAATTTTGTGTGATGTCATCACGCTCGGGTCCTTTGGCAGCTCTTTTTCAATCATGCTCTTCACCTAGATATCAGGCCGTAGACCCTTCAGCTCACTAATTTCTTTCGGGGTCTCTACCTTGAGCCCTCTGCAGCCTTCTTCGGTGACTTTGTAAAGACAGCTAGTCTTTTCTTTATCATATCTAGGGACTGTGTAGAGTGGGAGAAATCGTCTTCCTGATTGCGAGCATGTGGATGAGTTGTTTTTTTCTCCCATTCTTTCTAAGACAACTCCAGCCGCCATTTTAGGAAAAATAATTTGTTACCACAAAACGTGAGGAAATTCGGCTTTGTTTAGAATCAAATTTTTCCCCAAAATTGGACCGAATTCCACTTTCGATGGTTTGCTTCGCTCAACACTAATCATGGCCATCGCCATATGGGAAAACACCTGCATTTTTAAAATATAAAAATAATTATCCCGTATGGCAAACAACAAAATGGAAAAAGATGCATAGCGTTAACAGTGGTGGCAGTAGAGGATTAGCAGGGAGTAGTTGAAGCTGAGGCAGTGGCAGCAGCAGCAGCTTTATGGTATATATTGGCAGGCAGGCAGCAGCATGATGGAGGCAGCAGCAGCTGTACGGAACATGATGATAGGCAAGCAGCAGCAGTGGCATGAAGGCAACAGTGGCATGAAGGCAACAGCCGCACGGAGCATGTTGGCAATCAGGCAGCAGTGATCGTATGATGGAGGCAGCAACCATATAGCACATGATGGTAGGCAGGAGTGCAGGCATGCAGACAGCAACCATGGCAAGATGAGGTACCGTCAGACGAGATCTATTCATTTCCACAGAGGAGTGTGAAAATCCTCCCAAACCTAGGCTTGGTTTATTTTGAAAAAAGTAATGTTTTGGATACTGGTGGACAATTTGGTCCGTTTGGGTTTCACTGTATCCCCTGCAACGCTGAAAACCTTCCCTGAGATTACACTGGAGGCTGCCCATGAAAGAGAGCATACTGTGCCAGTTTAATCCACTGTTCCAGTCTGTCCTCCCACAAACCCATTGGGTCATAGAACAAGGTATGTGCCAGAGAAAAGACCAGGATGTAGGTCGGTCTGAACCTGGGTGTTGAGACAGGAGGTTTGAGCTTGCTGATTTGCCTCAGCCTGTTGCGGCTCATAAAAAAATTGCTCTATCATGTTGAGGAGACTGAACTGTTTACTGCTACTGCTTCTGTGGCTTCTGCTTCTTGTGGCAGCAGGAGGTGAGTGAATTTTCTGGTGTCCCTTTCAAACACTGGTGCATTTTTTTGCAAGTAGCGGGTGCAATGAGAGGGAGATGCGATCGCGCCGCCCCAGTCATTGTACCCCTCAGATGCCATGTTCATACATGATCGTGGCATCTGAGTGTAAAATTAACAATAAAAAATGTAAATCAAATTTGCTCTATTTGCTCGCAATGGGCCAGCTGCCGCCACCTCCGAATCATCATCCGAATTTCCGGATGAATTTGATTCGCCTAGAAGCTGAATTTCCTCGTGCTTCATGTCAGCGAATCGATTTAACATCAAATAGTATAAAAAAACGAAAAAAATTAAAGCTTACCTACTCCATTTGCTCACGACGGGCCTCGAAATTATGTCATCACGTCGGCTGTCGTGGTGACGTATGACGATTTGTTCATCTCTACTTCCAATACTGGGTAGCGGTGCATAAACAGTCCGTGCTCCGGATCTGAAGCCGAGCTACTGCATTTGTGCCACTACTCAGAACAGTGGTGCAGACGGGAGATTGTTAGGGCTGGGTGAGAGGTCCAGCCCTGTCAATCAAGTGGCAGGGGGAACAGACCCTTGCAGCTTAAGAACCCTATTTGATGAATAAATCGATTATGTACAAATCAATTCATTCATCCCTATCCCAAATATTTGTGATGAGGCAGAGAACTGACAATCCAGCTGACCAGGGTAGCTGCCAGACACCCGGAAGAGCATGTTGTGTAGTACGGGCAGTGTGTGAGCTGGAGCTATTTTGTTTAAACACCACTTCGCCTAAGTTAAAGAACATAGTAGGACTGGTTCCATGATGTCCTGGACATACTGAAAGTTGTTAAACCTTCCCTCAATGAATACCAGGCATCAACAGCCATGCTAGCTAATGGCACCCCACAGAGTCAAAAAAATATTAATGGGGTTCAAAATGGCAACAACTATGGCTGCACTTCCTTGTTTTGCAATAGCTGCCTCAGGAAAACAGACACACATTTAAAATCTAGCACCAGGAAATATTAAAAAGTAAAGTCTGATAAGGATGCATATACATAGGCATAAGAAATATGATTGCCATCATTCTTCTAGTGTCAGCTTTACTAGTATATGAATATTTATAGAGAATAGTATGACACTAATTGAGGAGTCAGCAACCTCCAGCACTGCAGCTGCTGTGACAGTAAAACTCTTACTTTGTGCTAAAATTAAGGGTGTTATCCTGGCAGTCCCTATTATTTACCCTTTAAGCCCTATACAGGGATCTGAACTTCAGTGCAGGGGGGGGGGGGCACCAGGCCGTCTCCTCCTTGAGTAGTTCTGATGTGGTTGACAACTGATTCATGGGGCTGCGGAGTACAGAAGGTCTGACAAAACTCAGTAACAGCTGAGGTCAGGGCAGGCAGAATATGGCAGGCTGACGTCAGGCAGCAAAGGGTCAGAATATGGTAAACATAAACAGGCAGAGGTCAGTACTTGTGCAGACAACAGAAACAAACACTTTGGAAAGGAACTGTAGCAATCTAGACCCTTTTTGCTCAGTCATCCTCCCAATACAGAAGTTGCCTTAAGTAACCCCCAATAACCAGCTATTTACTGGAGAGAGGTAAGGTGTGCGCATGCTGGCTCTTTAAGAGCTGGGGAGGGCATGCACACTCTACAGGAAAGGCTGGACTAGCAAACAGGCCTGGCAGCTAGGCCCAGGTGGGGGAGGAGATCAATGGGAAGTGGGTCTGGCCAACGGGGTTTCACAGGTTAGAGGCAGCTTATACCTGAAGCTGCTATAATGATGCCATATTCCCCATTTAATTAAACCAATTTTCTTATACAAACCACAACACTTTTGAATCTTTAACATAAAATATTTATTATATATTTATTGGTTCTTAAAAGCCCCAATGCTTATCATGTTACCAATGGTAAATAAAGTAGATAATTAATTAACCAATTAATTCAATTTGAGTTAATTACACAAGAATTAAACCAACAATAAACCACTTTTAAAACCCATAGTCCACTCAACAGAGTGACTTAACCCCATCAATAAGCAACACGACAAGTTTGAGAAAGTCTGGGGAGGGTCATTGTACATTTATACTTACGTGAATGCACTAATTCCATTGTGTCTGCTCTTTTATAGGTTCAGAAAAGCCGCTTGAGGATTCACCAATCAAGTTTCATCTTAATGTCTCCTGCCAAACTGCAGTTACCATGGAACAGTCCATTCAAACCTTCAATGTAGGTAAGTAAATAATATTGTAACTCAATATTTATAATACCATGAGAGGTGTCATGACATCATGGCTCCCCTCATTGTATTTACAATGTGGTTTGCTCCATGATGCCATATTCCCCATTTAATTAAACCAATTTTATTATACAAACCACAACACGTTTGAATCTTTAACATAAAATCTTTATTATATATTTGTTGGTTCTTGAAAGGCCACGATGATTATCATGTTACCAATGGTAAATAAATTAGATAATAATTAATTAACCAATTCATTAAATTTGAGTTAATCACACAAGAATTAAACCAACGATAAAACCACTTTTAAAACGTATAGTCCACTCAACAGAGTGACTTAACCCCAAACAGCCAAAGCGCAAAGCGAAATGGCATAGAAAAACATTGCAAGCCAAACTAATTAAATAAGGAATTTTTCTATAATATTTTGGAGGTCTAAATTTAATATATGTCACAACCAATATCCGAGAGGTGGTCTTTTAAAGGGTGGTACAGGCCTCTAATGAATCCCTCTAATTCCACGTATCTATAAGAATGTTCTCCAATATAATTATTTTCCAGATTTTTTCCAGAAATGCAAGACCTTTGTTAGACCATGCAAAATTTTGAATAATGCTGGAAATTACCAAACTGGAGTTGCCTAATAAGTGCCGTAAGAGCTCATAAATAAGTTCATGAGTTTTAATTTTGCCTAGTTCGAGAGAACCACGTTGTAAAATGAATGTCAGATTTAGACATTTTTTCCAAAAGATATCTACGCTCAGAACTGATATTGTTGACTTTTAATCCACACAAGGCTCTTCTTATGATAGTAAACTCTTCGGGGAAACCCAAATTTATTGAATAATTTCTAACTGTGGATCTTCTATTGGCCAGAGATATTAATTCATCACCAAGAATCCATATTATTTTCTTTGTTCCTGAAAATTTATGAATAATTAAATTAGGGTGAATGTAATATTTTAAACAATTGGAATTCCATCTACCTATTTGTTTTATCTTATGATCCAGGCCAATTTGAGCCACTGGAGTTCCATTCTGGAGGAATGTGTAGAAATGTTAAGATCGTTATAACCAATTCTCATTAAGCATCATTTGAGAACATAATTAAATTGATATTTGGTCACTGTGGTCCCATCCAAGTGCAAAATTAGAGGACCATATTTATTATGTCTGCTTTGTAACCAATTCAAAATGTTCTCCAACGGGCAAACAGACTTGGTTGAAAATTTATTCAGGTGTAACCAAGTTCCTTTGCCTAACTGGTCTGTCTTGCATTTTTTAATATAGATTTTTAAGTAGCTGTTGTTATGAATGATGTCGGAAATTAATAATGGGGGTTGCGAATGTTTATTGTCCGCAGCTAATTCGCTAATTCGAAGAGCAGCGAAAAAGGCAAGAGAGAATGCTGCCGGAAAAAAAACAGATTATAGGTAATTGCTCAATAATTTTTTGTAACAATTCAATAGACAATAGTCAGTTTTTTTCTTTACATACAGAATTTTTTTGAATGCCTTTAATTATCTGTTTTTATTTTGAAGTTATTTATTAAAGAATTAAAATCCTGTAATTTAAAGAAAAATAAAATTCCTGACAATTTTTTAGAAATAGAATCAGTTTGTAAACCTTTTTTCCGACAGTGTTAAAATAAAGGAGATGAAATGCTCTATTATATAATCAAAGGGGTGAATTTTTAGAATTTCTCAAAATTTGTTCCATTCTTGCCATGAGATGAATATGCAGCCCATGTATTTTTGGCTAACCATTTTATTATTAATTCATTAGTTAATCTTCTGTCAAGTTCCATAGATGAGTTGGATAGGGGATTCCGATTCGAGAAGCTTGAGATACCATCATAAAAAACTCCTTGAAGTGCTGCCGGGAAAATAAATTGGCGATAATATTACATTTCCCTGGAATGTATTTAGCCTTAATCCAAATATAGTTATTTTTATTATTATTTGTATTTAGCCTTAATCCAAATATATATATATTTTTTTATTGCAGAACTAATTGGAGTAATACAAAAATCATTATTTTGGATTTGGAAGAGAGGCAATTAATTGCAAACACTACTCCCATATTATCGGAATGTAAAAGGATTCTTTTGTTTTGGAATTTCTGAGTTCAAATAGTCAAAGAAACTAAAACTGGAATAAGCTCAATGAAAACTATTTTTTTTTGTGAGATTATTGACCCAAGCCGAAGGTCACTTTTCTGCTGACCAAAATTTGCTATAATATGCCCCATAACCTATAGAACCTGCAGCATCTGTATATAAAGATAAAGCATCCGAATTAATGAATTATTTTTGCCAAATTGTGTGACCATTACATTTGCGTAAGAATTTGAGCCAAATGGTAAGGTCTTCCTTTATGTGTTTTATTATGCGAATGTGTGAAAGAGGAGATGATTTACCTGTTGTAGACGAATACATTCTCTTTGAAAAGACCCTTCCCATAGGTATTACTCTAGAGATAAAGTTCAAGGAACCTAGTAAAGATTAAAGTTTTTTGAGTGTAGTTTTTCCTTTTTGGACAAATCTGCTAACATTTTAATAGTTTGGAGGATTTTTTCCTCAGGAATACTGAATTCCATTGTAGCGGTATTTATATAAATACCTAAGAATTTCAAATAAGTTATCGGATAAACAGTTTTATCTGTGGCCAAAGGAATATTAAAATAATTAGCTATATCAAAGAATTTGTGTAACAAGTTAGAGCAAATATTAGAATCCCTTCGACCTATGAATAAGAAATCATCCATGTATCCATAATCTGAATGAATTTCCAACATCCAATGTAAGGATGTTGAAAAGCCTCAAAATAGTAGCAGTAAAGTGTATAACCCATGGGAAAAGCCATGTCAAAAAAGAATCTACCAAGGAATTGGAAACCTAGAGAATTATAACCTTTCAGGTTTATTGGTAAAAGTCTAAATGCAGATATAATGTCAACTTTGGCAAGAAGAGCATTTTGACCTGCCTGAAGAAATTACAGGGTCTGATCAAAAGAAGAATATTTCATACTTGCTTTATTTTTGTCTATTTCATCATTTAAATAATTATTTTTGGGAAATGATAACTTATGTATTAGAATAAATGAATTTTGTTCTTTTTTGGAGACTAAGTTTAGTGGAGATATGTGGAAATTAGCAAAAGGTGGTGACACAAATGGACCTGCTATTCTACCATGCGATTCTTTGAGATTTAATTTTCTCTTTAACAATGTCAATATTTTGTTTTACAGATAAAGAATCATCAACTGTGACACAACCAGGGCCTGAAAATTCAGGTATGAAAAATCAGTTTGAAAAACCCTCAATTAAAAGCATGGCCATCTGTTTGCTTGGATAAAAATTTAGCCATTGCATTAGTCTTAATGTATTCAGCGGTGTATTATTTGTTTATTTTCTTGTTGATCTTTGTTTGAATGTGGGAAATGAATACCTTGTTTTTTTAAAACATTTGGCTGCTGGATGTGATCCGGAACAGAATGAGCATTCATGTCTATATTTGTTTGCCATCTACAATAGTTTTCGTTAAAGGCAAAACAAATCCCTTTTTTGGTGTGGTTGAGACTGTTGCATTGTTGGCGGAAAAAAAAATTCCTTTGAGGGAGCATCAGATTCAGCCAAAGCCCAATGTCTTTATTTCCCCAACTGAGATTGGGATATACAGAGAGTTTTTCTCTAAATGATTCATCGCACAGACACCAACCGAAGCCTCCAAAATTTTTATATGCATCCATTGTATCAACATGATAAAACAAGCCTGTGCATAAATTGGGATGTTTTTCACCCATTACAGCAGCATATATGCAAAATTCTTGCAACCAATTCAGGAATGACTTTTGCTGAGGTCTCTTTTTATCATCAGGCTTTTTATCTTTCTTTGTATGCATTTTTTAATTCTCTCTAGATGAAGGTAAAATAAAGAATATTTATATGTATTCTTTTTTCAAATTTTTTTATAATTTTTTTTGCGTTCTGTGTTAAATGAAAGCCAAGTGGAGAAATTTGGCATGTTATAGCTTCTTTCACAGAAGTTTATTTGATTCCTGTGCCAAGTTCCAGTGCAGGAAGAGTGTTTTATTCCAGATTTAAAGTATTTGGATTAATAGTTGTATTTCGCAATACTCTGGGGGAGACTAATTCAGATTGAAAATTGGGAGACGGAGTAATTTTCAGACCAAGCAAAACATGTTGTATCTGAATTTTTTTTTCCAGACATTAATTGTAAAAATTCGTAAAACAGATAAATCTTATCGGAAGAAGAAGAATCAGTGTCTAAAGAATGTAAATCTGAGCTTGAGGTGCCCTGCAAGGTGCAGTTACTGTGTGTTTTGTTAAGTGAAGTCTCACCCATTGAAGGATTGACGGATGTTCTGTTAACAGTTGGAAGATGAGATATCTTGGCCGTTGAAGTATTTCTGTGATGATGGATATCTTTGTTCACGTGAGTTGCTTTAATGACAGATGGATGTTTAAACTTTTTTGTTGATGGTATAGAAACATATTAAAAAGGAGAAAAGGCTTGCTTATCCTTTCTTTGTCGTTTCTTAGGCGGAGGTGAGTCTTCAGTGTCACTGCGCATGCGCGCGCCAGTGACGGAGCTGAGATCGATGCAGTCGGTGCTCGTGCTGGGACCTGCATAGGAGACAGAATCAGAAGATTAAAGATGGATTTCTTCTGTATCCGGACCGGAATGAAGACATCTACGTAGCCAGTCTTCGCCTCTGTGAGAAGTTCTTCCATGATGAAAGTCAAGCAGGTCTGTATTGTAAATTTATACTTGCGTGAATGCGCTAATTCCGTTGTGTCTGCTCTTTTACAGGTTCAGAAAAGCCGCTTGAGGATTCACCAATCAAGTTTCATCTTAATGTCTCCTGCCAAATTGCAGTTACCATGGAATAGTCCATTTAACCTTCAATGTAGGTAAGTATATAATATTGTAACTCAATATTTATAATACCATAAGAGGTGTCATGACACCATGGCTCCCCTCATTGTATTTACAATGTGGTTCGCTCCAGAGTGTGGAAAACTCATAGCTAATTTATTCTACACCTTGTTTCAATTACCATGACTTCTTATTTCAGTTGCTGCAATCCAAATATGTACAGTGGATATAAAAAGTCTACACACCCCTGTTAAAATATCAGGTTTCTGTGCTGTAAAAAAAATTAGACAAAGATAAATCATTTCAGAACTTTTTCCAACTTGAATGTGACCTATAAATTGTACCACTCATTTGAAAAACAAACTGAAATCTTTTAGGTAGAGGGAAGAAAACAAAAAAAAACTAATATAATGTGGTTGCATAAGTGTGCACACCCTTTTATAACTGGGGGTGTAGCTGTGTTCAGAATTAAGCAATCATATTCAAAATCATGTTAAATAGGAGTCAGCATACACCTGCCATCATTTAAAGTGCCTCTGATTAACCCCAAATAATGTTCAGCTGCTCTAGTTGGTCTTTCCTGAAATTTTGTTAGTTGCATCCCACAGCAAAAGCCATTGTCCACAGAGAGCTTCCAAAGCATCAGAGAGCTCTTATTGTTAACCCCTTAAGGACCAGGCTCATTTTCACCTTAAGGACCAGGCCATTTTTTGCAAATCTGACCAGTGTCACTTTAAGTGCTGATAACTTTAAAACGCTTTTACTTATACAGGCCATTCTGAGATTGTTTTTTCGTCACATATTGTACTTCATGACACTGGTAAAATAAAGTCAAAAAAATTAATTTTTTTGCATAATAAAATACCTAATTTACCAAAAATTTGGAAAAATTAGCAAATTTCAAAGTTTCAGTTTCTCTACTTCTGTAATACATAGTAATACCCCCAAAAATTGTGATGACTTAACATTCCCCATATGTCTACTTCATGTTTGAATTATTTTGGGAATGATATTTTATTTTTTGGGGATGTTACAAGGCTTAGAAGTTTAGAAGCAAATCTTGAAATTTTTCAGAAATTTACAAAAACCCAATTTTTAGGGACCACTACAGCTCTGAAGTCACTTTGCAAGGCTTACATAATAGAAACCGCCCAAAAATGACCCCATTCTATAAACTACACCCCTCAAGGTATTCAAAACTGATTTTACAAACTCTGTTAACCCTTTAGGTGTTGCACAAGAGTTATTGGCAAATGGGGATGAAATTTGAGAATTTCATTTTTTTGCCTAATTTTCAATTTTAACCCATTTTTTCCACTAACAAAGCAAGGGTTAACAGCCAAAAAAGACTGTATCTTTATTGCCCTGACTCTGCCGTTTACAGAAACACCCCATATGTGGCCGTAAACTACTGTACGGCCACACAGCGGGGCGTAGAGTGAAAGGTGCGCCGGATGGTTTTTGGAAGCCAGATTTTGCTGGACAGTTTTTTTGACACCATGTCCCATTTGAAGCCCCCTGATGCACCCCTAGAGTAGAAACTCCATAAAAGTGACCCCATCTAAGAAACTACACCCCTCAAGGTATTCAAAACTGATTTTACAAACTTCGTTAACCCTTTAGGTGTTGCACAAGAGTTATTGGCAAATGGGGATGAAATTTGAGAATTTCATTTTTTTGCCTAATTTTCAATTTTAACCCATTTTTTCCACTAACAAAGCAAGGGTTAACAGCCAAACAAGACTGTATCTTTATTGCCCTGACTCTGCCGTTTACAGAAACACCCCATATGTGGCCGTAAACTACTGTACGGCCACACAGCGGGGCGTAGAGTGAAAGGTACGCTGTATGGTTTTTGGAAGCCAGATTTTGCTGGACAGTTTTTTTGACACCATGTCCCATTTGAAGCCCCCTGATGCACCCCTAGAGTAGAAACTCCATAAAAGTGACCCCATCTAAGAAACTACACCCCTCAAGGTATTCAAAACTGATTTTACAAACTTTGTTAACCCTTTAGGTGTTGCACAAGATTTAATGGAAAATAGAGATACAATTTCAAAATTTCACTTTTTTGGCAGATTTTCCATTTTAATATTTTTTTTCCAGTTACAAAGCAAGGGTTAACAGCCAAACAAAACTCATTATTTATGGCCCTGATTCTGTAGTTTACAGAAACACCTCATATGTGGCTGTAGACCGCTGTACGGGCACACGGCAGGGCGCAGAAGGAAAGGAATGCCATACGGTTTTTGGAAGGCAGATTTTGCTGGACTGGTTTTTTGACACCATGTCCCATTTGAAGCCCCCTGATGCACCCCTAGAGTAGAAACTCCATAAAAGTTACCCCATCTAAGAAACTACACCCCTCAAGGTATTCAAACTGATTTTACAAACTTTGTTAACCCTTTAGGTGTTGCACAAGATTTAATGGAAAATAGAGATACAATTTCAAAATTTCACTTTTTTGGCAGATTTTCCATTTTAATATTTTTTTTCCAGTTACAAAGCAAGGGTTAACAGCCAAACAAAACTCATTATTTATGGCCCTGATTCTGTAGTTTACAGAAACACCTCATATGTGGCTGTAGACCGCTGTACGGGCACACGGCAGGGCGCAGAAGGAAAGGAATGCCATACGGTTTTTGGAAGGCAGATTTTGCCGGACTGGTTTTTTGACACCATGTCCCATTTGAAGCCCCCTGATGCACCCCTAGAGTAGAAACTCCATAAAAGTTACCCCATCTAAGAAACTACACCCCTCAAGGTATTCAAACTGATTTTACAAACTTTGTTAACCCTTTAGGTGTTGCACAAGATTTAATGGAAAATAGAGATACAATTTCAAAATTTCACTTTTTTGGCAGATTTTCCATTTTAATATTTTTTTTCCAGTTACAAAGCAAGGGTTAACAGCCAAACAAAACTCATTATTTATGGCCCTGATTCTGTAGTTTACAGAAACACCTCATATGTGGCTGTAGACCGCTGTACGGGCACACGGCAGGGCGCAGAAGGAAAGGAATGCCATACGGTTTTTGGAAGGCAGATTTTGCTGGACTGGTTTTTTGACACCATGTCCCATTTGAAGCCCCCTGATGCACCCCTAGAGTAGAAACTCCATAAAAGTGACCCCATCTAAGAAACTACACCCCTCAAGGTATTCAAACTGATTTTACAAACTTTGTTAACCCTTTAGGTGTTGCACAAGATTTAATGGAAAATAGAGATACAATTTCAAAATTTCACTTTTTTGGCAGATTTTCCATTTTAATATTTTTTTCCAGTTACAAAGCAAGGGTTAACAGCCAAACAAAACTCATTATTTATGGCCCTGATTCTGTAGTTTACAGAAACACCTCATATGTGGTTGTAGACCGCTGTACGGGCACACGGCAGGGAGCAGAAGGAAAGGAATGCCATACGGTTTTTGGAAGGCAGATTTTGCTGGACTGGTTTTTTTGACACCATGTCCTATTTGAAGCCCCCCTGATGCACCCCTAGAGTAGAAACTCCAAAAAAGTGACCCCATTTTAGAAAGTACGGAATAGGGTGGCAGTATTGTTGGTACTAGTTCAGGGTAGATATGATTTTTGGTTGCTCTATATTACACTTTTTGTGCGGCAAGGTAACAAGAAATAGCTTTTTTGGCACGTTTTTTTTTTTGTTATTTACAACATTCATCTGACAGGTTAGATCACGTGGTAATTTTATAGAGCAGGTTGTCACGGACGCAGCGATACCTAATATGTATACAATTTTTTTTATTTATGTAAGTTTTATACAATAACTTCATTTTTAAAACCAAAAATTGTTTAGTGTCTCCATAGTCTGAGAGCCATAGTTTTTTCAGTTTTTGGGCGATTATCTTGAGTAGGGTCTAATTTTTTGCGGGATGAGATGACAGTTTGATTGGCACTATTTTGGGGTGCATATGACTTTTTGATCGCTTGCTATTACACTTTTTGTGACGTAAGATGGCAAAAAATTGCTTTTTTTGCACAATTTATTATTTTTATTTTTTATGGTGGTCACCTGAGGGGTTAGGTCATATGATATTTATATAGAGCCGGTCGATACGGACGCGGCAATACCTAATATGTATACTTTATTTTTATTTATGTAGGTTTTACACAATGATTTTATTTTTGAAACAAAAAAAATGATGTTTTAGTGTTTCCATAGTCTAAGAGCCATAGTTTTTTCAGTTTTTGGGCGATTATCTTGAGTAGGGTCAAATTTTTTGCGGGATGAGATGACGGTTTGATTGGTACTATTTTGGCGTACATGCGACTTTTTTGATCACTTTTATTACCTTTTTTGGGAAGTAAGGTGGGCAAAATTTCAATTTTCTCATAGTTTTTATTTTTTTATTTTTATGGCGTTCACTGTGCGGGGAAAGTAACATGACCGTTTTATAGATCAGGTCGTTACGGACGCGGCGATACCTAATATGTGTAGTTTATTTTATTTTTTTTAATTTTTATTCAGTGATAAATGTTTTTTTTTTTTTATCTTAACTTTTTTCACTTATTTTTTTTTTTTTTGACCCAGACCCACTTGGTTCTTGAAGATCCAGTGGGTCTGATGTCTGTAAAATACAGTACAGAACCTATATAGGTATCTGTAACTGTATTTTACTTACACTGAACAGATCTATGCTTTCAGCACAGATCTGTTCAGCACCATGGACAGCAGGACGCCTGAGCAGGCGTCCTGTTGTCATGGGAACCTTCCCCGTCTGCTCAGTTATGGTCAGAACTGCGCAGACGGGGAAGGGTAAGGACGGGGCTCTGGGGGGGCTGTCTGGGGGCTCTCTCCCTCTCCCATCGGGGGGCTGCAAAGGCACAGCAGCCCCCCGATCGGAGAGGGAGGGAGCTCCCTTTTACTGTTAACCTTTTCCATACAGCGGTCCGTACGGACCGCTGTATGGAAAGGGTTAAACGGCTGACATCGCATCAACGATGTCAGCCGTTTATACCAGGGTGCCAGCAATGTGCTGGCACCCTGGTATACCCACTGTACACCAACGATTATTCAATGGGAGGCGGGCGGGGGATCGCGATCCCGCCTGCCGCACCGCCCGCCTCCCGCAACGCCCCCACCGCCTGCGACACCCCCCCTGCACCACCCGCTGCCATCAAATCATGCAGGGGTGCAGGGGGGGGTGTACTATATTGATTTTAGACACTCTAAAGTTTCTGATCCCCGCGGTCAGGGACCGCGGGGATCAGAAACTGCAAAAAGCGCAGCAAACCGCAGGTCTGAATTGACCTGCGGTTTGCTGCGATCGCCGACACGGGGGGGTCACATGACCCCCCCTGGCGTTTTAACAGGATGCCGGCTGAATGATTTCAGCCGGCATCCTGTTCAAATTAACCCCTGCGGCGCCGGAATGCCGATTTTAAAGTCAGGACGTACCGGTACGTCCTTGGTCCTTAAGGACTCGGGAAATAGGGCGTACCGGTACGTCCTATGTCCTTAAGGGGTTAAAACGTATCAGTCAGGAGAAGGGTACAAAAGAATTTCCAAGGCATTAGATATACCATTGAACACAGTGAAGACAGTCATCATCAAGTGGCGTAAATATGGCACAACAGTAACATTACCAAGAACTGGACGTCCCTCCATGATTGATGAAAAGACGAGAAGAAAACTGGTCTGGGAGGCTACCAAGAGGCCTACAGAAACATTAAAGAAGCTGCAGGAATATCTGGCAAGTACTGGCTGTGTGGTACATGTGACAACAATCTCCAGTATTCTTCATATGTCTGGGCTATGGGGTAGAGTGGCAAGACGAAAGCCTTTGCTTAAGAAAAACATCCATGCCAAGCTACATTTTTCAAAAACACATCTGAAGTCTCCCAAAAGCATGTGGGCAAAGATGGTCTGATGAAACCAAGGTTGAACTTTTTGGCCATAATTCCAAAAGATATGTTTGGCGCAATAAACAATACTGCACATCACCAAAAGAACACCATACCCAAGGAAACATGGTTGTGGCAGCATCATGCTTTGGGGCTGTTTTTCTTCAGCTGGAACTGGGGCCTTAGTTAAGCTAGAGGGAATTATGAACAGTTCCAAATACCAGTCAATATTGGCACAAAACCTTCAGGCTTCTACTAGAAGGCTGAACATGAAGAGGAACTTCATCTTTCAGCATGACAACGACCCAAAGCATACATCCAAATCAACAAAGGAATGGCTTCACCAGAAGAAGATTAAAGTTTTGGAATGGACCAGCCAGAGCCCAGACCTGAATCCGATTGAAAATCTGTGGGGTGATCTGAAGAGGGCTGTGCACAGGAGATGCCCTCGCAATCTAACAGATTTGGAGTGTTTTTGCAAAGAAGAGTGGGCAAATGTTGCCAAGTCAAAATATGCCATGCTGATAGACTAATTCCCAAAAAGACTGAGTGGTGTAATAAAATAAAAAGGTGCTTCAACAAAGTATTAGTTTAAGAGTGTGCATACTTATGCAACCATATTTTTTAATTTTATTATTTTTTCTTACCTCTACCTAAAAGATTTCAGTTTGTTTTTCAATTGAGTTGCTACAGTTTATAGGTCACATTAAAGGTGGAAAAAGTTCTGAAATTATTTATCTTTGTCTAATTTATTTACATCACAGAAACCTGACATTTTAAGGCTACTTTCACGCTTGCGTTCAGAGCGGATCCGCCCAGACGGATCCGCTCATATAATGCAGACGATGGGATCCGTTCAGAACAGATCCATCTGCATTATATTGTAGAAAAAATTGTAGTGTTAAAGTAGCTTCAGACGGATCCGTCCAGACTTTACATTGAAAGTCAATGGGGGACGGATCCGTTTGAAAATTGAGCCATATAGTGTCAAATTAAAACGGATCCGCCCCCATTGACTTACATTGTAAGTCTGGACGGATCCGTTTGCCTCCGCACGGCCAGGCGGACACCCGAACGCTGCAAGCAGCGTTCAGGTGTCCGCCTGCTGAGCGGAGCGGAGGCCAAACGGTGCCAGACTGATGCATTCTGAGCGGATCCGCATCCACTCAGAATGCATTAGGGCTGGACGAATGCGTTCGGGGCCGCTTGTGAGAGCCTTTAAACGGAACTCACAAGCGGAGCCCCGGACGCTAGTGTGAAAGTAGCCTAACAGGGGTGTGTAGACTTTTTATATCCACTGCATGTTCTTTTTTTATTATAGTACATAATTAAAGTATGTCATATAGGAAAAGGGGCTGTTAGGTCAGCTGTCTATGTCCATCGTTGCCCTGCTCTCCCCTATGGGCATGATATCCGTGCTACTCATCATGCTGCTTCCTTCATGGTCCTGCCTTGTGCTCAAGCCTTAGGTCCTCTTAAAGGCCCAGTGTGTGTGCCTTCAAATTCCCAACCAATGGCTAGGGGTCTCAAGGTTTTTAAGGCCAGAAAAGCTGTTCTGATAGTTTGTGCTATTGCAATTTTCCTGTATTTATCTTACATTTATTCCGGTCTATGCTCCAGCTTGTAACTACCCAGTCTGTATGTTCCAGCACTTCTAGTTTCATTCTGTCTGTGTGTAAGTTAATCCTGACCATCTGCCTCTTCACTATCACCCTGTCTGCCTGTTTATCTTGTTTACCCCACTATCTCTGTATCAAGTGTGCTGTCTGCATCTCAGAAACCTGCATTTATGTCTTAGTGACTATTCAGACTACTGTATATAGTACCTGCAGTTTTCTTGCATTTTTAGTGCCTTTTCAGCATCCTGAGCTTCTTGTACTTGCACTAGATGTATCAGCTGCCAACTACACCGAGACTATCCAAGGAGGTAGCGGTCTGGTTGCTTCTCTGCAGTAAAGATCAGATCCCTGTACAGAGGTTAGAAACAATATATAAGCAAATCCTAACATATTTTTCTCCTTTTAAAATATGGCCACTTTTTTATGGTCAGTATTTGGTCAGCATTTTGCAACATATTTGTAAACCAAAACCAGGAGTGGGTCCAAAACGAAGAAGAGGAAAAAATCTTTCCATTATACTTTTCTTTGTAGGTTCCACTTCTGGTTTTAACTTACAAAGACTGATGCAAAATGCTGATCAGCTACTGACTGTGTGAATGTGACCTAAATCTGTAAAAAGCGGGCTAAATCTGTAAAAAGTAGCTGTTTTCATACCATTTATTTTAAAGGAGCTGGCAAAGTCAACCCTGTGAAATGAGACAAGACCTATTCTCAAGATATGTAGAGGGCCATGAGGTTCTTCCACCACCAGTATTCCTTTAACCTCTTAAGGACCTTGCCATTTTTCACCTTAAGGACCAGGCCATTTTTTTGCAATTCTGACATGTGTCATTTTATGTGGCAATAACTTTAAAATGCTTTTACTTATCCAGGCCATTCTGAGATTGTTTTCTCGTCACATATTTTACTTCATGTTAGTGGTAAAATTGAGTCAAAAAAATTTCATTTTTATTTATAACAAGATACTAAATTTACCCAAAATTTTGAAAAAGTATCAAATTTTCCAATTTCAATTTCTCTACTTTTATAATAGATAGTAATAACTCCAAAAATAGTTATTATTTTACATTCCCCATATGTCTATTTCATGTTTGGATCATTTTGCGAATGCCATTTTTTTTGGGGGGGGGGACATTAGAAGGCTTAGAAGTTTAGAGGTAAATCTTGAAATTTTTCAGAAAATTTCCAGAACCCACTTTTTGAGGACCAGTTCAGGTCTGAAGTCGCTTCGTGAGGCTTACATAATAGAAGACACCCAAAATTAACCCATTTTAGAAACTACACCCCTCAAGGTATTCACAACTGATTTTACAAACTTTGTTAACCCTTTAGGTTTTCCGCAAAAATTAATGGAAAATGGAGATTAAATTTAAGAATTTAACTTTTTGGGCAGATTTTACACTTTAATAATTTTTTTTCTGCTAACAAAGCAAAGGTTAGCCGCCAAACAAACCTCAATATTTATTACCCTGATTCTGTAGTGTACAGAAAAACCCCATATCTGGTCGTAAACTGCTGTACGGGCATACACGGCAGGGTGCAGAAGGAAAGGAACGCCATATGGTTTTTGGAAGGCAGATTTCACTGGGATAATTTTAAGCTGCCATGTGACATTTAAAGATCCCCTGACGCACTTCTAGAGTAGAAACTGCAAAAAAGTTACCACATTTTAGAAACTACACATCTCAAGGTATTCAAAATTATTTTACAAACTTTGTTAACCCTTTAGGTGATCCACAAGAATTAATGGAAAATGGAAATGAAATTTCTGTATTTCTCTTTTTTGGCAGATTTTCCATTTTAATCCATTTTTTCCAGTAACAAAGCAAGAGTTAACAGCCAATCATAACTCCAAAAAATGACCCCATTTTGGAAACTATAGAATAAGGTGGCAGTTTTTTGGTACTATTTTAGGGTACATATGATTTCTGGTTACACTTTTGGTGAGGCAAGGTAACAAAAAATAGCTGTTTTGGCACCGTTTTTATTTTTTGCTATTTACTGTGTTCATCTAACAGGTTAAGTCATGTGGTATTTTCATAGAGCAGGTTGTTACGGATGCGAAACTACCAAATATTTTGGTTGTTTGTTTCAGTTTTACATAATAAAGCATTTTTGAAAAAAAAAGATTTTTTTAGTGTCTTCATATTCTGAAAGCCATAGTTTTTAGAAATTTTGGGAGACTGTCTTATGTAGAGGTTCATTTTTTTCAGTATGAGATGACACTTTTATTGGTACTATTTTAGGGTGCATATGACTTTTTGATCGCTTGGTATTACACTTTTTGTGATGTGAGGTGACGAAAAATAGCTTTTTTGACACACTTTAAAAAAAAAATTACATTGTCCGCCTGAGGGGTTAGTTCATGTGATATTTTTATATAGCATGTTCTTATAGACATAATATGTATACTTTTTATTTATTTATTTATTTAAGTCTTACACAATAACAGCATTTTTTAAACAAAAAAAATCATGTTTTAGTGTCTCCATATTCTGAAAGCCATATTTTTTTATTTTTTGGGTGACTATCTTAGGTAGGGTATAATATTTTGCGAGACGAGATGATGGCACTATTTTGGGGTGAATATGACTTTTTGATCGCTTGCTATTACACTTTTTGTGATGTAAGGTGGCAAAAAATGGCTTTTGACACCTTTTTTATTTTTTTACAGTGTTCATCTGTGGGGTTAGGTCAATGTGGCATTTTTATAGTTTAGGTTGTTACGGATGCGGCGATACCTAATATGTCAACTTTTTTTTTCACATTTAACACAATAAAAGCATTTTTGAAACAAAAAAAATCATGTTTTTTATTGTCTCCATAGTGTGAGAGCAATATATATATATATTTTTGAGATTGTCTTAGATAGGGGCTCATTTAATTTACACTGTTCCCCTGATGGGTTAGGTCATGTGGTATTTTTATAGAGCAGGTTGTTACGGACGTGGTGATATCTAATATGTAAAAATAATTTTATATTTAACACAATAAAAGCATTTTTGAAACAAAAAAATCATGTTTATAGTCTGAGAGCTATAGTTTATTTTTTATTTTTTAGGCGATTGTCTTAGGAAGGGGATAATTTTTTGCGGGATGAGGTGACAGTTAGATTGGTACTATTTTGGAGGGCATACACATTTTTGATCGCTTGGTGTTGCACTTTTAGTGATATAAGGTGACAAAAAAAATTCTTTTTTAGCACAGTTTTTATTTTTTGACTGTGTTCACCTGAGGGGTTAGGTCTTGTGATATTTTTATAGAGCTAGTCGATACAGATGCGGCAATACCTAATATGTAAATGTTTATTTTTTTCCCTTTTTTTTCTTTTTTACAATTTTTTTTACTTTATTTTGGGAAAAGAAACTTTTTTTTTTTACTTGAAACATAATTTTTGGGGTCAAACTTTTTTTTTCAAACTTTTTTTAACTTTATTATTTGTCCCACTCTGGGACTTCAACATTACAGGGTCTGATCCCTGTTTCAATGCCGCACAATACATCTGTCTTGAACTGGTAGTGTCTTACACTGTAGGATGCTAACAGTTGCCTAGGAGACCCAGCCTGGAAGCTGGGCCTCTTAGGCCTCCATACATGCCGGGACCCAAGCCTTGGAATGGCTTGAGGCTGCCATGGTAACCATTGAGTCTCCGACACAGCAGCGCGGGGATCCGATAGATGAGATGATGGAGCGCAAACCTCCCATATGCCGCAGTCAGTGCTGACCGTGGCATATGAGGGGTTAATCCACCGGCATTGGCATTATCACGGAGAATTCTCATCCTAGGTCCTTAACGTGTTAAAACATATTTACATAACATAATATTAGTACGCCATAGAAGTATACCATGGGGAATGTGAAATAAATAATACTTACAGAAATAAATGTCGCCTGAAACGTTATGTAATTGCCAGCTTATTTTTGCTTTTCCAAAGATAAATTTTACTATAACTTGAATGTATTCACACTGTGAACTGTTCTTTAATTGCTTGCCCTCTTGTTTTCAGTATAAAATGCCAACCCTTATAAAAATTGTCAAAATCAACAAATAGCATTGCAGAGTTATTCTGTAAGTTTGTGCAAATGAAAAAGAAAAGTAATCCAAACTTAATCAAAGCTTAGGAATTATTCTCTTTATTCCAACTAAAAGTTGTGGAGGTTACAATCTCATGTTACATGAACTTTTTCTTTGTGTTTTACATCTTAGGGTGGGTTCACACTAGCGTTATGGAGACCGTTATGGCTTTCCGTTATAATGAAACATAACAGAATCCATAGGATGGAATGCAAAACGGAAGCCTTTATGAGAGAATAGAAGTCTATGGGAAAACATAACGGATCCGTCTGGGTCCCGTTATGCAAGACGGAAAACAAAGTCCTGTCGACAGGACTTTGATTTCCGTCTTGCATAACGGGAATCAAACGGATCTGTTTTTAATCCCATAGACTTCTATTAGGACGGACAGCAAACGGAATGCCTTTTAAAGGTGTCCGTTTTGCATTCCGTCATAATGCAACTCTAGGGGCAGCAAAACGGATCCGTCCTTCCGTCTTATGGATTCCGTTATGTTCCGTTATAACCCTGTTATAACGGAAAGCCATAACGGACTCCATAACGCTAGTGTGAACCCACCCTTAGGTTGTCTTATATACAGTTATGAAAACTACACAGATCTGAATAATTGCACCATGCAGGTCATTCTTAAATGTTTGAGAATAGACAAAGTCATTATTCAAGATATCGAATTTCCACTGTATTTGACACCTACGGTACGTCAGCTCTATAAATAGTTTTATACAGCATTCAGGTAAACAGTGTCATATGTTGCCCAGATAAATAGTGTCAAACAATATCCACATAGGGACATATATGGTCCAGGTAAATAGCGTGTAGAACCCAATAATTTGCATATACAGATTGCAGATAAAAGGGTATGCAGAATGTAGCCTTCTCTGTAACTATGTCACACTGTGTCTCAGATCCTTAAAGGGATACTTCTGTCGGAAAGGAGTGTTGTTGCTTTTTAACCTCAATAATCATTTTTTAAGCTTTTTGGCCTTTTTTTTTTCATTTTGGTACCCCATTGAAAACATAAGTACAAAATATTGCCCTTCTGTAGCAGTCAGCACAAAGAGATAAACTTCTATAGAGATAGTGATCTCATTGTTATTTTACGGCTACTGGAAGGGAAAGTTAAGGGGAAGTTAGGAGCCAAGACAGGAAGTAGAATACATGGAGTGGCTTCAATAAATTATATCCAGAAAACTACCTGTCTTTTATATTAAAAAAATACATAGAATATTTACATATCAGCTGTTAATATGGGTTTAAAAATGTTGATGGTAGTGTCCCTTTAAGCAGACTGTAAGGCCTCTTGCACACAAACTTTTTTTTCCATTTACGTTCCGTTTTTGGCATTCCGTATACGGAACCATTCATTTCAATGGATCCACAAAAAAAACGTAAGGTACTTTGTATGCCTTCCATTTCCGTATTTCCATTTTTACGTTCCCCTCAAAGATAGAACTTTTCCCATTATTGTCCGCATAATCGACAAGGATAGTACTGTTCTATCAGGGGCCAGCTGTTCCGTTCCGCAAAAAACTGAATGCACACGGACGTCATCCGTATTTTTTGTGGATCCGCAAAATACTGAAAAAGCCATACGGTCGTGTGCAAGAGGCCTAAAGGTTAGATTTATATTTCTAGATTATATAAATACAATGGCAAACTTGTAATATCAAATTAGTAGCATGCACTTTAACATAAGGAGTATGTATTTATTAGCTAAAATCACACACATGGATAAAAAGAATCGTAAAAATGCATAATGGTATACATCAACAAAGGTAAAATGTCAAAACTGATTGCACAATGAAATCCGGACATCAATGAACTTCTATAACAGTAAGATTGTCACTATTCTATATTGGAACTATATATTGATTCAATATCTTGATGGCAATAGTTGATCCAATAAAATGATAGATCCAGCCTCAATGGTATCCCACGAGGTGAGATATGGAAAATAGCGCCAGGAACTAGTCAGACAGTCTACAAAAGTAGCAGCATCAAATTTATAATGAAGGACTTGTATATAGGCACTATCAGATCCTCACATATCCAGTGGGGTAATACGTTTGCAAGTAGCAGCACCAAGCATAAAGTGAAGGACCTGCATACGCAACGCACATTTTTCCATCTCACGTGGAACACCGAAGGTTTGCACACAGGCACCTTAACATGCAGGACTTACGGGACTGCAAAGGGGGAGAGAAAACTTCTGGAGAGGTAAGCGCCGTGTTAGTACTGGAGAACACGCTGGGCGCCGCGTCTAGGTACACCGGCCTGAGATTGTTATACCCCTGTATGCAGGTTCTTCACTTTATGCTTGGTGCCACTACTTGCAAACATATTACCCCACTGGATATGTGCGTATCTGATAGTGCCTATATACAAGTCCTTTATTATAAATTTGATACTGCTACTTTTCTAGACTGTCTGACTAGAGAAATTGACTGTACCCTACCACCAAATTTTCTGGCGCTAACTATTTTCCATATCTCACCTCGTGTAATGCCATTGAGGCTGGATCTATCATTTTATTGGATCAACTATTGCCATCAAGATATTGAATCAATATATAGTTCCAATATAGAATAGTGACAATCTTACTGTTATAGAAGTTCATTGATGTCCGGATTTCATTGTGCAATCAGTTTTGACATTTTACCTTTGTTGATGTATACCATTATGCATTTTTATGATTCTTTTTATCTATGTGTGTGATTTTAGCTAATAAATACATACTCCTTATGTTAGAGTGCCTGCTACTAATTTGATATTACTATTTATTTGGATTGGGTGAATCTTTAGCAGTTTGCACCTATCCATTTTACTCTCGGTGGAGCAACCCAATACCAGACTGCTCACATTAGCAAACTTACTTACAGTAGACATTAAAGGAAAGGGACATTATAGTTTAAGTACATATGAGTAAAGATGAGCAAACAGTTAACACTTTGTTTAACACAAAACCTGGTACCTGAATTAATTGCAAATTGCTAAGGTCTAAATAATGAGCTAAAACAGAGCTAATGTTATCCAATGGACCATCTAATTTTTTCATGCTTCTTTGACTCCTGTAGGGCTGTAATCTTCACAAAGAATTTACATTTTATAGGGAGAATACTTAAATGACCTACTGTTTGAATATTTAAAATTGTAAAACAATGTAGTTGAAATTGGTCAGGTTAGCTTACCCAAACAGGTGAAGTTATGGTTAAAACTGAGAAGATAGCTATCAATAATGTTTCCTGTAAGACTTTGTAGTTACTATGCAAAACTCTAACTTTAGGTTGGGTAATCCAGAACAACACTCTGATAAACAGTGTCGTCCATTGGTCAATTGACTATATAGAAACCACAATTGCCTCCTTTCCTATTTCTTATGGAGGTGTGGGAAATTATGCATACCATATAAGTTAACCTTTCAGAAAAAGTCGAGAGGAAGTCTCTGATTGTCTGACTCCAAATATTTTTATGGAACTGTCCACCTGCAAAGCTGGTTACATATCACCACAGGAGCCTTATCAGTCTGGTTATTCTTTTGAAAAGTCAAAGAAACAGTTTTGGTGCAATCTCCATTAACAATGGCTTCCTTGTTATGTTGGTTGAATGGGCAGGATAGCCTCACTTCTACCAATTTATACATAGTAACCTCGTTTATAAGACTGAAAAAAAGACATCTGTCCATTTAGTTCAGCCTGTTATCCCGCAAGATGTGTTGCTTCTTCTCATGTTTCTCAGTATCCTCATTTATGCCGTCAAATAAAACATCGGACCCAAGTCTATTGAATTCCATCCTACATCTAGCCATCCTCAATTTCCTACAATTGCAACAGGTTGATAAACATTGCTCTGTTTTCTTAATTACTAACCAGGCATATTGAGATCCGTCCTTGTTTGAAAAATGAATACACACCAACAGGCTAAACATAAATTGTCTATTATTTATTCCCACCGACTACTAGCACTATGTTTGGAGTCATGGAAAATGGTTTGAGGAATACACACTTCTACAAATATTTTACCCTAGTTAATTTCCATGGTTTCTTTGAGTGCACTAAAATTCAAGAGAACCACTAGAAATTGCCCGTCCGTTTGTATAAATGCCCAGAACTTCTCTACCTTCAAAGTCTCTCGGACACTATGTTGTGCTGTAAAACAAAAAAAGAGGGAGGCAGCGCTACATGTGCGGTGTCACTTTGTAGAGAGTGGTTTGATAAAGGTTAGGGTATGCTTACGATGTGTGGTTGTGAGGAGTCACAACCACTGTAGACAGCTTTGCTGGTAATTATAGTTCTCCGACCAGCACACCGGCTTGTTCCAGGCTGCAGCCGCGGTCACTCTGTGGTGTCCCAGTAGATGAGGTGTACACAGTGGAAGTATCAAAAGGAAAACTGGTAAAAAATGTATTTTGACCACTTTTTCCGGCGCTTGCTTGGAAAGATTCAGACCCAAGTCATCGGACAGATAAGAGGTTAACTTTTATTTGCAGGGTAGTCAACACGTTTAAAGGAGCAGTGAAAAAGGACAGGAGACATCAAGGTATCATAAGTGTATACAGTCCTGAAGAAGAGGGAAATCCAGCCCTCGAAACACGTTGACTACCCTGTAGCTGTCCGATGACTTGGGTCTGAATATTTTCAAGCAAGCGCCGGAAAAAGCGGTCAAAATACGTTTTTTACCAGTTTTCCTTTTGATACTAGGTTTTGCTGGAGATGTTATGCAACAGTGGGTTCCTTCTTCCATATTTGGTGGCAATCAGGGGCAGACTGGGAACTTAAAGTGGCCATGGAAAAAAAAAAAAAAAGTGGCCCCTTATAGGCAGGTCGAAATAGACAGAAGGCAAAGCCAATACAAGTGGACATAATACCACGCTAGTAGTGCCAAATATCACAGTGCAGCACAATATACTGTCACAGCAGAACCGAATACCCCAGTGATCACAAAAAATTTCCGAGCAGGACAAAATGCCCCCCCAGTAACTAAATGAATACACACCAACAGGCTAAACATAAATTGTCTATTATTTATTCCCACCGACTACTAGCACTATGTTTGGAGTCATGGAAAATGGTTTGAGGAATACACACTTCTACAAATATTTTACCCTAGTTAATTTCCATGGTTTCTTTGAGTGCACTAAAATTCAAGAGAACCACTAGAAATTGCCCGTCCGTTTGTATAAATGCCCAGAACTTCTCTACCTTCAAAGTCTCTACGGACACTATGTTGTGCTGTAAAACAAAAAAAGAGGGAGGCAGCGCCACATGTGCGGTGTCACTTTGTAGAGAGTGGTTTGATAAAGGTTAGGGTATGCTTACGATGTGTGGTTGTGAGGAGTCACAACCACTGTAGACAGCTTTGCTGGTAATTATAGTTCCCCGACCAGCACACCGGCTTGTTCCAGGCTGCAGCCGCGGTCACTCTGTGGTGTCCCAGTAGATGAGGTGTACACAGTGGAAGTATCAATAGGAAAACTGGTAAAAAACGTATTTTGACCACTTTTTCCGGCGCTTGCTTGGAAAGATTCAGACCCAAGTCATCGGACAGATAAGAGGTTAACTTTTATTTGCCGGGTAGTCAACACGTTTAAAGGAGCAGTGAAAAAGGACAGGAGACATCAAGGTATCATAAGTGTATACAGTCCTGAAGAAGAGGGAAATCCAGCCCTCGAAACACGTTGACTACCCTGTAGCTGTCCGATGACTTGGGTCTGAATATTTTCAAGCAAGCGCCGGAAAAAGCGGTCAAAATACGTTTTTTACCAGTTTTCCTTTTGATACTAGGTTGTGCTGGAGATGTTATGCAACAGTGGGTTCCTTCTTCCATATTTGGTGGCAATCAGGGGCAGACTGGGAACTTAAAGTTGCCATGGAAAAAAAAAAAAGTGGCCCCTTATAGGCAGGTCGAAATAGACAGAAGGCAAAGCCAATACAAGTGGACATAATACCACGCTAGTAGTGCCAAATATCACAGTGCAGCACAATATACTGTCACAGCAGAACCGAATACCCCAGTGATCACAAAAAATTTCCGAGCAGGACAAAATTCCCCCCCAGTAACTAACCCTCTGTGGTGGCCAATGCCAGCTGCCACGTTCTGTCCTACTCTAACTGAGTCAGGAGCAGAGCGTCAGATCATTACTTACCTGGCTGGCTGTATTGAGGAGGCCCACTGGGAGGTTTCCCTGTAGGGTCTATGGCCAGTCCACCCGTGGTGGCAATGCCTGCAGGTCATGTGTTTTCAAACAAGTGTGGAGCATCACATGAGACGAGTTAGTACCTCAGACCTAGACCAGCCTTTTGTCTTGTCAAAACGTCTCTTCTCATGCATCTTTTAGCTTTAGCAAAGTGCTTAATACCTTTCCTTTAGTTGCAAACATAATCACCACCCAGCTGGCAGAACTACCTGCATGATGCTTTACTTTAAACACGGTAACCCTGGCTTACTCATGTTAAACAACTTTTTAAATTAATTGCTATACTTTGTTCAATACGTTCCAAACCTCTTATTCTCCTCAGTGGACTCCAAATCGGATTTAGGCCCTTTCAACAGCATATAATATTTATTTAGCTCCGTTTAGGCTTAGGCACATACCCCTCTTACACCCTTCTTCTTCCCCATCCTCCTATTAGGCAGATACAATTTGAATATGTTACAAATATAATTACAGCAGCCAGATATACAGTGCTACAAACTAAACAATGTCATACAAAATGCAGATGAATAAAGTATACAGCATCCAGACAGTGTTACACAGTTTTTAATGAAAGAGTGTTATGGCATCCAAGAAAAAAAGGGAATGCAGAATACAGCTAAAGTGTAGAGTTCTGCAACAGCCATATAAATGATAAATAAATCATCTAGTTAAATAATTATAAACACTGTCCAAATAGTAATGCATACAGTGTCCATACACAAAATGTCTACAGTGTCCAGAAAAAGTAATGCAACAGCTAGGTGAATAGAGTATACAGTTTGTAAATACATATGGGATCATTTATTAAACTGGTGTCAAGTAGAAATGGCTTAGTTGCCCATAGCAACCAATCATATATCACATTTCAAGAGTATATAGTGGCTCTCCCCTCTGTATTCCTGAAACAAGGTGCACTGTCAATCGGCCAACCCACTGCCTAAAATTGTGTAAACCTATATAGTAGATTTGACAGGCACACTCTCATCTGGAAATCGAATTGTTCTTATAAACAGTGTGTCACAACGAGGGGTTTTGTCTGGGAAGGCAGGTATTTGCCTCCCAACATGTGCGGCTGGGCTGGTTTCCAGCCAGGTAAGGTCGAATACCGGATCAGAGTTTAAATGCCGTCCTTAAATAGGCAGCTGGGCTCAGCAGCTGAGTCTCTGTGTTGGGATCTGAGGTTTTGTGCAAGACTGGAGGGCTGAGACCCACGTGCAGGGGGAACAGGCCCCCTAAAGCCTGCTGTGGACTACTGGAGGCAGAACAGCCAACAAGGTGACTTGTGTAATATGAACTTTCCATTGTGTGTGAATTAACACCAAAGACTGCAAAGTGACATGTTGTTCTGTGCAAATTGAACTTTCGATTTGTGTGTGAATTAAGGCTGCTTTCACACTAGCGTTCGCTGGTCCGTTCGTGAGCTCCGTTTGAAGGGGCTCACGAGCGGACCCGAACGCAGCCGTCCAGCCCTGATGCAGTCTGAATGGAGCGGATCCGCTCAGACTGCATCAGTCTGGCGGCGTTCAGCCTCCGCTCCGCTCGCCTCCGCACGGACAGGCGGACAGCTGAACGCTGCTTGCAGCGTTCGGGTGTCCGCCTGGCCGTGCGGAGGCGTGCGGATCCGCCCAGACTTACAATGTAAGTCAATGGGGACGGATCCGTTTGAAGATGTCACCCTGTGGCTCAATCTTCAGGCGGATCCGTCCCCCATTGACTTTACATTGAAAGTCTGGACGGATCCGTCCGAGGCTATTTTCACACTTAGCTTTTTTTAGTTAATATAATGCAGACGGATCCGTTCTGAACGGAGCCTCCGTCTGCATTATTATGAGCGGATCCGTTCAGAACGGATCCGCCCGAACGCTAGTGTGAAAGTAGCCTAACACCAAAGACTGCAGAGTGACGTGTTGCTTTGTGCAACTGCCGCAAGGGTGAATAAACACTGAAGTTTGAGTTAAGAACTTATATTTTGCCTCTGTACTGCGTCCACTTACCCTATCTACCAGAGCAAAACTGGTGGAGGATGCGGGTAAGCTCAGTGAGGCTGGCGTGAAGGCCAAAATATATATTTTTTTCCAGGCACGGTCTTACATCAAACCAGCGAGATTACAACCCGTATTCCTTGATAAAATGGAAGCTGTCATGAAAGCCCTTGTGGAGGCTAACCTGCAGCAGTGGGAGGCTAATAAGTAGCAGCAAGAAATAAACCAGCTGCTGTTACAACATGTGATGGCCTTAAAGGCAGCAGGAGCATCCCAGATCGTCCACGATGCCCGGAAAGCGGTCCGTGCGGCGATCCCCAAGATGACCCCTTCGGATGACATTGAAACCTATCTGGCGGTGTTCGAAAAGGTTGACAGTAAAGGGTGAGATTCTGGCAAGACTGGGAGTGAATGTGTCGGTCCGAGCCCAGCGGGTGCATCAGTGGGAGTTTAACCCGGCTGAACCCACGAGACTTCAGTATTATGATCTATTACACCTGTTGCAAAAATGTCTGCAGCCTGACGTTGTGAGTTCCACTGCTATGCTGGACCATCTTTTGGCTGATGTATTCTGGAGGGCTTTGTCATACCCTCTCCAGCACTGGATCGGCCAGGTGTCTCCTGGTAATGCCCTTGAGATGGTGGACCTGGTGGAACGCTATAAGGCTACCAGGAATCTACAGGGGGGTTCTTTTGGGAGGGGGGCAGCCAAACCCTGGAAATCTCCACCCCAGGCCCGGCGACTTGTGCCAACAAAACCGCCCGGGATGTATCCCCTAAGGACTCGGCTCCGATAATCTGCTGGCGGTGCCAAGAGCCTGGCCACGTAAGGGCTGACTGTCCCCGTCGGGGAGAGCCCATGGACACTAACTATGGCTACCGCCACTCATTATATGCCAGGACGCTGTGTGCCTCCAGTACCCCAGAGACTACAGACAACAACCACTTGTGCCAGGTGGAAGTAGGAAACACTCTGGCGGTGGCATTGCTGGACTCATGGAGTCTGGTGTCCCTAGTAAGAGCTACACTGGTATGGCCCGCTGAGTATACTGGCCGGAAAGTCGAAGTAATGTGTATTCATAGAGACACTGCTATGGTGTGTCTATCGATGGTTGCCCACAGGTGGTCCCACGAGATGGCCGTCGCCACCAATCTACACTATGAACTAATAATAGGGAGAGACTTCCCGGGCTTCCCGGCACTGTGGCCTGCTACCAGAATTACCAATACCCATGAGACAGGGGTAACCCTAGCAGAGTGGCCGTGCTCAGGGTGGAGACCAGAACCCTGGAAACCCGAGACCGAAGGGCCAGCGGTAGGGGTGACCGCCACTTTGGTGGAAGAGGGGGAGACAACCCTGCTAAGTGTGATGGTGGGAGAAGTGGAGGACTTGGCAGCCGCGTCCTGAGTTGGCAGACCTCAATGTCTCTGGGGATAATTTTGGTACCGCCCAACGTCGGGACACAACCCTATCCCGAGCCTGGAAAAATGTGTTAATAGAAGATAGTGAACCACAACAACCTGGGGCAGAGTCGGTGTTTCCCCGTTTTGTTCATCAGGATATGTTGTATCAGGTAAACCAACTACAGGGTGAGCCTATTGAACAGTTGGTGGTCCCCAAGGCTTATTGCAAATTCATGTTAGATCCATCCCACCAACATGTTCTCGGGGGTCACCTGGGGCACCGTTTGACCGAATAGCTTTGGATCTCATAGGCCCAGTACCGAAGTTCGCCAGAGGGCATCAACATATCTTAGTCATCCTAGACTACGCCACACTCATAGCTAAGGAGTTAATGGAGATGTTTTCTCGAGTAGGACTACCTAAAGAGGTTCTGACCGACCAGCGTACCCCTTTTATGTCCAAGTTGATGAGGGAACTCTGTAAGTTACTGCACATAAAACAACTACGGACGTCCGTTTACCATCCGCAAACGGACGGTCTGGTACAAAGGATCAACCAAACATTAAAAAATATGTTGAAAAGGGTAGTGTCTAAACATGAGAAGGACTGAGACCTCCTTCTGCCCTATCTTATGTTCGCAGTGCGAGAGGTACCCCAGGCCTCTACTGGGTTCTTGCCCTTCGAACTGCTATATGGCAGACACCCTCACAATCTCTTGGATGTGGCCAAAGAAGCGTGGGAACAACAACCCACTCCACATAAAAGTGTCATTGAGTACGTTACACAGATACAAGATCGGATAGAGACAGTGTTGCCTCTTGTTCGGGAGCATATGGAGGCAGCTTAGCGAGCCCAGAGTCGGGACTATAAATGGCAGGCTCGAGTCCGGATCTTTAACCCTGGTGATCGGGTTTTAGTTCTAGTGCTGACCATGGAGAGTAAGTTCCTGGCTAGGTGGCAGGGGCCCTACGAGGTACTCAAGAAAATTTGAGATGTAAACTACAAGGTACACCAGCCAGGGCAGCGAAAGCCGGAGCAGGTTTATCATGTGAATTTACCCAAACTGTGGAAAGATAGGGAAAACTGTACTGAAGACAGCCCGCAGCTTTTTTTTTCAGGTTTTCTAGGAGAAGAGGTTCCTGCCCCTCTGTCTGATGCAAGAGAAGCGTCTGCCACAGTAAAAATTGCCGACAGCCTCTCCTCTAAACAGACTCAGGGGGCCAGGGAGTTCGTTAGTCGGAACACGGATGTGTTCTCGGACTTTCCTGGACACACTTCCATAATCCAGCATGACATTGTCACTGAGCCTCAGGCAAAAGTCCGGTTAAAAACCATACCGGGGTTTCTACTGTACACACTAAACAGGATGCTGAACTTTCACATCCTGTTGTGTTGTGATCACCAGTGGACGATGCAGGCATGAGAGACGTAGATCTAGTAGGACCCAGATCAAAAAATATAAAGACTGGGGGGGTGGAGCCTGCACCGGAGCTAGATGGCAGCGTGAAGTGCAGCTCTACAGTGAGCGATACCCTCAAAAGCCTGTAATTTCCAGCACTTCGGACCCAGCATGGTCAAAATCGGTGGCTCCAGACCCGCTGATCCACAGGGGCAAGCCAAAACTTCAAACCAGCCCGGAGACATGGAGAAGTTTATTAAAAAAGCTGTGCAGACCTATGTGGCAAAGGAATCCAAGATGGCGTCCAAGACGCCACACGCTAAAGGGAGCAAACTAAATGCCACGACTGCCTCTGAGAAGGTAAGAGAGGATTCCCTAGGGGCTGACACCCTCCTTATTTCGAGGTCCTTCTTAAAATAAGCTCTGGCTGAAGCCCTGGGGCCTCTCAGATTCGACCTCACCTCCATCAAAGAAGACATGCGCCATATAGGGAGGAGAGTGGAAGTATTGGAGGAGGCCCAAACTGTAATTATTACACACGAAAGCGCAGTCTCCTCTAACATGGCCCTGCATCAGAAACATCTGAACTCTCTCTACACATTGTTAGAGGATCAAGAGAACAGGGGCAGACGCAATAACCTGCACTTCAGGGGCATTATTGAGTCTGTGGGCCCCGAAGAAGTACCCAAAACTGTAATGCATATACTGTATGTCTGAAACTACTCGGACCAGACTCCTCACATGAGGTCATCATAGAACGAGAACACAGGGTACTACTGCCCAAACCTCAACCCGCAGAACCTCCAAGGGATGTAATCTGCAAATTTCTACATTTCCCAGTCAAAGAGGCAATACTCAATAGTGCAAGAATCACCCCTCAACAGATCTGGGAAGATAGTCCCATCACCATCTTTCAAGACCTAGCCCAGTCCACACTGAAGAAACGTAGAGCATTAAAACCGCTGACTGACTGGATACGAACCAACAAAGTCATGTACAGATACAGTAGCTGTTTCCCTTCGGACTATCATTTCTTCATAATGGGCGCCGAATATCTATTTTTTCACACTGTGATCTGAACAAAGTATATAACCATGTACAGATTTTACCTTTGCCTATTAAAAGCTGGGAAACTGTCCAAGATATTACAGCCCTACCGAACCTGCCTACGGCTGCTCCCTGGGAAACACCTCGCACACAAAAATCTCAAAGATCCAGGAGAAGTCTCCACGCGACTACCCCAAATCGATTGCTGCTCACCGAAGACTAAGAAGAATTCTACCACACATCAGCGACTCCAACATACCAGCTCCCGCACAAGCAAGCAACATTTCCACATAATATATGTTTACCTTAATTCGCTCTATTATTAGCAATTTGACTTATGCCCCCCCCCCCCTAAAACCAAGCCCCTAGCCAAGCTGGGCCCCAAGCCTAAGATTTAAGAGAGGGTGCTACACTACATTACACTATGATGTGTACCCTCCCCCCGTGCTTTCAGAGCAGGAATGCTCTAATACTCAAAATATTTATTGGATTTGTTCTCGACTTTATGTTCTTTGTTTTCTGTTTTTTGACAGGAGATACAAGAAAATATTATCTTTAGCCCAGAAAAGATGGGGTTGTCCAGGGAATGCCTCTGCTCCACCTCGGGAGGCTAAGTAGTACTTAACTAAACCAACCACCCATATTAATATGACACGCATCAGAATTATACACTTTCACCCACTCGCAATAATGGCTGACATTTGTGCAACATCATTCAATGTCAAAGGGTTCCATTCCTCTTCAAAATGCTGCCAGATTTTCTCCTATATGTATTGCTCAAAAAGGTATCACTGTCTAAAATATAACTTTTAATTCAATATGCAACTAAAACACACCACATTGATGCAATATCTAAAAAACATATGGGGTCCAAGCCTGGTACCCCAGTACTGGTAGAGAAATAATAAACCTGCTCCACCTCGTGAAAGGTGCGAGCAATCTTACCAGACCAATGAAAATACTGGGATCAGCGAGGTTGTCCAGGTAGATGATTCAAGGATATCAGGTATATGCTGGATACGAGGTCACACTATGGGGTGGCGTCTGTAAAGTTAATGCAGAACTGTGCCTTAAGAGACCCTATGAGAGGGGAAGGGGGCTGGTTTCATTCTGCCTATCTACAAACCGGATTCCAAAAAAGTTGCAACACTGTACAAATCGTGAATAAAAACTGAATGCAATGATGTGGAGGTGCCAACTTCTAATATTTTATTCAGAATAGAACATAAATCACGGAACAAAAGTTTAAACTGAGAAAATGTACCATTTTAAGGGCAAAATATGTTGAATCAGAATTTCATGGTGTCAACAAATCCCAAAAAGTTGGGACAAGGCCATTTTCACCACTGTGTGGCATCTCCCCTTCTTCTTACAACACTCAACAGACGTCTGGGGACCGAGGAGCCCAGTTTCTCAAGTTTAGAAATAGGAATGCTCTCCCATTCTTGTCTAATACAGGCCTCTAACTGTTCAATCGTCTTGGGCCTTCTTTGTTGCACCTTCCTCTTTATGATGCGCCAAATGTTCTCTATAGGTGAAAGATCTGGACTGCAGACTGGCCATTTCAGTACTTGGATCCTTTTCCTACGCAGTCATGATGTTGTGATTGATGCAGAATGTGGTCTGGCATTATCTTGTTGAAAAATGCAGGGTCTTCCCAGAAAGAGATGACGTCTGGATGGGAGCATATGTTGTTCTAGAACCTGAATATATTTTTCTGCATTGATGCCTTTCCAGACATGCAAGCTGCCCATGCCGCACGCACTCATGCAACCCCATACCATCAGAGATGCAGGCTTCTGAACTGAGCGTTGATAACAACTTGGGTTGTCCTTGTCCTCTTTGGTCCGGATGACATGGCGTCCCAGATTTCCAAAAAGAACTTTGAATCGTGACTCGTCTGACCACAGAACAGTCTTCCATTTTGCCACACTCCATTTTAAATGATCCCTGGCCCAGTGAAAACGCCTGAGCTTGTGGATCTTGCTTAGGATGGGCTTCTTCTTTGCACTGTAGAGTTTCAGCTGGCAACGGCGGATGTCACGGTGGATAGAGTTCACTGACAATGGTTTCTGGAAGTATTCCTGAGCCCATTCAGTGATTTCCTTTACAGTAGCATTCCTGTTTGTGGTGCAGTGTCGTTTAAGGGCCCGGAGATCACGGGCATCCAGTATGGTTTTACGGCCTTGACCCTTAAGCACAGAGATTGTTCCAGATTCTCTGAATCTTCAGATGATGTTATGCACAGTCGATGATGATAGATGCAAAGTCTTTGCAATTTTTCGCTGGGTAACACCTTTCTGATATTGCTCCACTATCTTTCTGCGCAACATTGTGGGAATTGGTGATCCTCTACCCATCTTGGCTTCTGAGAGACACTGCCACTCTGAGAAGCTCTTTTTATACCCAATCATGTTGTCAATTGACCTAATTAGTGTTAATAGGTCTTCCAGCTCTTCGTTATGCTCAAATTTACTTTTTCCAGCCTCTTATTGCTAGTTGTCCCAACTTTTTGGGGATTTGTTGACACCGTGAAAATTTGAATCAACGTATTTTTCCTTTAAAATTATACATTTACTCGGATTAAACGTTTGATCTGTCATCTACGTTCTATTACAAATAAAATATTGACATTTGCCATCTCCACTTCATTGCATTCAGTTTTTATTCACAATTTGTTTAGTGTCCCAACTTTTTGGGAATCCGGTTTCTATACAGAGCACCCGCCCCGACAGGGGCGACCCCGTCCGGATACCTGTCCCTACTTTGGACCTGATCCCTAAATCTAAAGAGAGTGGCCAGTTAATAAATTCCTAGTTTCCTCCTGACGTGGCACGTTTCTGTCCGCATAGACTCTTCAGGGGAAAATTGCAACAAGGAAAAAAGGAAAATAAAAAAGCTGCAGGTATATACCCTGCGGTAATAACTGGATCAAAAATAAGCTTGTATTTGCCACACCTAGGTCCCAAATCTGCAAAGGAGATGGTAATCCAATGCTGGTCGGTTTAAGAAGGTATGAAAATGCTCTGTATTGCAGATCCCCTATGGTTGGGGGAATGAATAACACAATGATCTACCAGCCGCAATAAAAATCATACTTGCCCGCGCCTCTCCTAAAGGGCACGCCCCTCCAACTTCAGCGTTGGCGTGTGACGTCAGACCCGAGCGTCGCTCACGACATCAGACGCCTGCGCCGTAGTCACGTGGGACGGGCAGCCAGTAACAGGATAGGGAGAGTCGGTGCAGGTGGTTGCATTGGTGCATTGGTCTTGTGCATCCATAATAGCGCTGTGGATACAAGCCACAGCATAATAATAATACTGGCATTTATTACAGGAGGGAAGTCTGAAACAATTAAATGACGCATGATAATACCGGAGACAAAAGACCCAGATAGTAAACCCAGATTATTAAGAATTCCCAATTATACACAATGGGAGAGTTGAGATGGCAAAAATAAGCTTAGATGAAGCAGCCATAATCAAGTCTCTCATTCAGACCTAGAGGGGCAGATGTTTTTAAATACAAAATCCAGCGAGATTCACGCTGGAGAAGATTCCTATCCCAGTCACCTCCTCTAGGTGGAGGTTTAACCAGATCGATGCCTGCGAACATCAATTGGGCTCTGCCATTGTGTGTAACATGTACATGTTTAGCCACCGGGGTGTCACTTTTGTTCGAAATGTCCCCCAGGTGCTCGCCTACCCTCCTTCTAAATTCTCGTATCGTTTTGCTGACATACTCCATCCCACATTCACAAAGGATGCGATTAATCACTCCTTTTGATTTACAATTAATGAACTGTGAGATGGAGTACTTTTTACCTGTGACAGAGCTTGTGAAAGATTTGGAGGTCTGTATAGGTTTGCATACCACACAGTTGCCGCATTTATGGCAACCCATGATATTAGACTGCAACCAAGTTGGATGTGTCACATTGGAAGAAAAATGGCTGTGGACCAACTTGTCACGTAAATTGCGGCCCTGTCTATATGAGATCTGTGGGTATTCGCCCAACACTTACTCTAAATCGGGGTCCAGTTTCAGGATTGCCCAATGACATTGGATAATTTGTTTCACCTGTTTTGATCCCTTATCAAAGTTGGTAATGATACGTAACACCTTGGTGTCTGGGTTACTGGGCCGGTTAGGGGTAAGGAGGGAAGGTCTATCTTGGGACAAAGCTGCCCTATATGCGGACCTGAGGACGTGGTCGGGATATCCCCTTTGCTGAAACCGTGTCCTCAGGTCAGCTGCCTGGATGACAAATTCCTGTTTGTATGAACAGTTGCGCCTCAGCCGAAGGTACTGTCCCCTCGGAATCCCTCTCCTGAGTGGGAGAGGATGACTGCTCTCCCATCTCAGGAGGGAATTTGTGGAATTAGGTTTACTATGGATGGAAGTATCTAATTCACCTCTGATATTTTTAGTAATCTTGATATCCAGGAATGGCAAGCTAGCACAGTGTGACTCACAAGTGAAATGCATCCCTATGTCATTTTGATTCAGATGCGACACAAAGGATTTAAACTGTGATTTGTTGCCACTCCACAAGATGAAGATATCATCAATATATCGTGCCCACAGACCAATTTTAGATATATCCTCCGATTCCTTGTCTCTGAATACTAATCTCCTCCCACCAGCCCAGGAAAACATTTGCATACGAGGGGGCACAAGTGCTCCCCATCGCAGTACCCCTGAGCTGATGGTAAATTTTGTTGTCAAAGGAGAAAAAGTTTCTGGTCAGGGTAAATTCAAGGATACGGAGGATAAATTGGCTGTGGGCGCGATATTGGCAACCACAAGACCTAAGAAAATGTTCGACTGCTGTCAAACCCAGGCCATGTGGAATGGAGGAATACTTGATAAGAGGCAAGTTTCCTCCAATACTAGGCCCTCCAAACGCTTTAGAAGGTCTGTAGTGTCCCTCGTATGGGATGGCAGCACAGAAACAAAGGGTGCCAAAATGCGGTCGATATAGATACTCAAATTTTGGTTAAGATTGCCTGCACCCGACACTATCGGTCTCCCTTTCAGGGGTGACACCCCCAGACACATCCTATAGTGCACTGAGTCCAAGACCACGATATTGCCCCCCTTGTCGGCAGGTTTGAAAATGATATGGGGGTCATGGCAGTGGTCACCGACTCAGTGCAATTGGAATAATGTGCAGAGATCTTGAGGTCTTCTAGGTCTTTGGTGACCATATTGAGGAAGATTTTAGTGCAGGATATTTCACTGGAGCTAGGCGGCATTTTGATGCTTTTCAATTTTAAATTTGTAAAAGGACCCATGCCTGGAATGAGAATCTTCTCCATATCTATGGAGAACAATAGTTGTACATCCCCCAGTAACTCCACAGGAATCCCCAATTCCAAATATTAACGTCTATCCATATGTTTAAAATGCTTATGCCACCTTAATTTGCGAATGAACAAATTAAGATCCTTAACCGTAATTAATCTGTCAAATGAAGGAGTAGGTACAAAGGATAGACCTAGAGAGTGTCCAGTTAATAAATTCCTAGTGACCTCCCGACATGGCACGTTTCTGTCCGTGTCGACTCTTCAGGGGGAAATTGCAACAAGGAAAAAAGGAAAATAAAAATGCGATAATAACTGGGTATGTTTTTGCCACCCCTAGGTGCTGGGACGCAAATCTGCAAAAAAGATGATAATCCAATGCTGGTCGGTTTAAGAGGGTATGATAATCCTCTGTATGGCAGATCCCCTATGGTTGAGGGAATGAATAACACAATGATCTACCAACCGCGATAAAACAGCTAATCTGTGGGGTTTTAAACGTGCCACGTCGGGAGGTCACTAGGAATTTATTAACTGACACTCTCTTTAGATTTAGGGATCAGGTTCGAAGTAGGGACAGGTATCTGGACGGAGTCACCCCTATCGGGGCGGGTGCTCTGTATAGATAGGCAGAATGAAACCAGCCGCTTTTCCCTCTCATAGGGTCTCTTAGGGCACAGTTCTGCATCAACTTTACAGACGCCACCCCATAGTGTGACCTCGTTTCCAGCATATACCTGATATCCTTAAATCATCTACCTGGACACCCTCGCTGATCTTAGTATTTTCATTGGTCTGGTAAGACTGCTCGCACCTTTCACGAGGTGGAGCAGGTTTATTATTTCTCTACCAGTACTGGGGTACAAGGCTTGGACCCCATATGTTTTTTAGATATTGCATCAATGTGGTGTGTTTTAGTTGCATATTGAATTAAAAGTTATATTATAGACAGTGATACTCCTCCCCCTCTAGGGGGCCTTTTTGCCTTTTGACACTGGAGTGCTAGCTAGGCCTACACATGTTTAGAGCCTTTATTGTATTGTTTTTCAGTTTTATTGCTACAAGAAACACACTTTAAATTTGGCAAATACCCCAATTTTCATATTTCATAATATCACCTCTTTATTCTCACAATGGTTCCATTGTGTGGTCAAATTCATCCGCCTCCCGGGGTGTGAGTATCAAAATCTGAAAGGGCCTCCCATTCACATATGTTTCACCTGTCCAGGATGCAGAGGGTAGATACTGTATATCCTTGTAAAAGACTCTATAGCTAATCAAATGTATACTTTCATGAATGTGTATGCGCCCAACGTCAATCAAATCCCCTGGTTGATTGAAGTCCTCTCCCTTCTAGAGAAATACAGAGAGGGTGTGGTGGTGTTTGGAGATATCAATCTAACATTAGAACATTCCCTGGACTCTGCATCCAGGAAATCGGCGATTTACGCCAAGGCCCTTAAAAGTTTAAAAAGAAATTGCAGCAGGGCTCTCTATGTGATGCTTGGAGACTTTAAATCCCTCCAGATATGATTACACCTTCTTCTCCTCTGCACATGGTTCATATCAAAGGCTTGATTACCTACTTATATCCAAAGAACACCTGCATCCGATCACTCTCCTGCGTTCCTCACCATCCTAGCTCCCTCTTTAGCACCACATGCTTTTAGGTGGTGGTTGAATGAACAGCTTCTAGCTCCATGGAAACTACTGGACTGCTCCCAAAAGTTATTAGAGGAGTTTTTCTCCTTGAAATCTCTCCCGGACACCTCTCCACACATAGTGTAGGATACCCATAAAGCGTATATGAGGGGCCAGTCCATATGTATGGGCTCCCAGCTTAAAAAAGAGAGGTCAGCCAGGGTGGAATACCTGCTCTCCAAAATACAACATCTAGAAAAACTACATAAAAAATCCCTTTTTGATATCCACCTGACTGAACTTACCGAACTGAGAGTGTCCCCAAAGGACCTCCTGAACGTAACTTCAGCCAAGTACTATCTCCACTCACAATTTAAATACTTTCATGGTGACAAGGCCTCCAAATTTATGATGCAACGTATCAAACAGAGAAAATCCCTCAACTATATTCACAGAGTCAAAACCAACGAAGGCAAAGAGGTTTTTGCTACCCCTGACATTGTACAAAAATACTACTCCTCGTTATACAACTTAAGAGAAGTTGGAGGTGAACTTCACCTTCCCCCCCAAAGAGACAATAACATCCTTTCTCACCTCTCTCTCACTGCCCACTTTCTCAGTCCCACAAGCACAAGCCCTACAAAACCCATTCTCTATGGAGGAACTAAAAACAGCTATCAAACTGCTACCCAAATTGAAAAGCCCATGCCCCAATGGCCTGCCGGCCCTATACTATCGCACATTCTGCAAAACGCTGGGCCCACACCTTCTCTCATTGTGCAATAGCTCTCTACCCGGGGTCCCACTATCTGGTGGCATGACTAGGGCTCACATCACTTTGATCCCTAAGGAAGGGAAAGATGGTTCTCACTGTGCAAACTACCATCCAATCTCCCTTTTAAACTTAGATCTGAAATTACTAGCAAAGATGCTGGCCACCAGATTATGTAAACTCCTCCCATATCTAATTTACAGAGACCAGGTAGGTTTGGTTCAGGGCAGGGAGGGCAAGGACAACGTGACTAGAGTCCTGAACGCCATCTTCCATGCCAGAAAGACAAAACACCCTCTTGTGCTTTTCAGTACAGATGCTGAAAAGGCTTTCGATAGAGTTAACTGGAACTACATAAGAGAAGTACTGAAAGTGTTTGGCCTCCCTGACCCCTTTATTAAGGCCACCTTCTCCCTTTACACACACGCCTCAGCTTCAATCATTATAAATTAATCTTTGTCCCCTTCCTTCACCCTCCACTCTCACCCTTATTTTTTATATTGGTGATGGAAACCCTGCTTCAGGTAATCAGAAGTAATAGAAAAATTTAAGGACTTCTCTTAGGACAACAGAGCCACAAGGTCGCCACCTTTGCTGACGATCTACTCATCATGACCACTAACCCAATTAAGGCCCTACCATACATCTACAACTGCCTCGATCGATTTATCCTTCTTTCCGATTTCAAAGTTAATATGAACAAATCACATGTACTAAGCATTAACATTCCAGAATCAATTAGGAAAGATCTAATAACCAACTCCCCGTTTAACTGGAATACCCTTCACATTACCTATCTCGGTGTAAAGATCGTCCCTAATCCCTCCTCACTCTTCCAACTTAACTACGCCCCCCTCCTACACTCCATCGAGGACCAAATGAAAAAAAATACATTGTCACATCACTTATAATACCCAAACTGACGTACCTCAAACAGGTTCTGCCAATTCCTATCCCGAGGACTGATTATACCACATTGAGACGGAAGATTAGCCTTTTTATTTGGGCAGGTAAGTGGCCTAGCCTACTCCGCTCTCAGTAGACCTAAGCAAGGTGGGATAGCCCTCCCGGATCCTGAGTTTTATGGCAGGGCTAGCATTCTCAAGAGATTGATCTTCTGGCTCAATACTCCAGAGGAGAAATCTTGGGTCTCTATGGAACAGACTGATCTGAACTCCCCTTTTTCAAGCCTACTAGTTGGCCCTGACATTACTCAGAACCTGGATAAGCCACCCAACTCAATTATTAAAGCTACTCTTTCAGCATGTTGGTTACAATCTTCCAATCTTGCTATTCCCCTCAATTCACCCCTAATACCAATCCGAGACATATTATTATTTGCCCCCTCAACCTTATTAAAAAGCTTACCCCAATCCATTTGAAACTCCACAATGGGGGTAATATCACTATATAATGACGAAGGAGACCTCCTGCAGGGAGAAAAGATCTCACAACTTTTCGCAGAATGTAAGTTTCCTCCACCCCTGGTATCATTCCTCAGATCATTTATCATAAAAAATGCCCCTAGATGTGCGCTCCTACGAACGCTAACATTGTTCAAGGGGCTCACCTCAGATCACGACAGAAGAGTAAAACTGATATCTCATGTATATAAAAAACTAATCACCCCAATACTCATGCCCAAACCGGCATACATTGGTCTCTGGGAGAGAGACTTGGGGGCCTCTATTACCCAAACAAACTTATCACAACTCCTTATCACACCTCATAAGTTATAAAAGATATAAAATCCTGACTCGTTGGTACAAGACCCCAGAAATAACATGCCTTTATAGCCCAGACAATTTGGACTCTTGTTGGAGATGTCTGACCCAGAGGGGAACTTATTTTCACATTTGGTGGACTTGCCCTACCATACAGAACTGGTGGTCGGAGATTTTCAGTAGAGCTAACAGTATTTTTAACCTTAATATTAAGATGACCCCCCTGGGGTCGACTCAGGAAACCCCCACCTCTCTATCAGTCCCTACTGAGTGCAGCCCATTTACTAATTCCCTGATATTGGCTGTCCACTGACCTCCCCCTTATGACCCAATGGATCAGTAAAGTGGACCAAATGTACAGATTTGAGGAAATAGCTGCCTGGGAAGATCATAAGGTTAATCAGTTTAAATCACGATGGCGAGAAAATGGGCCATATACAGAAAGTTTGATTGAACTTAAGAGAATATTCCTCCCTCCCAAAAACAAGCTAAACAAGCTCAACAAATTAGGAGCCTTTGCTTAAAGCCTCCTAAGTGTTATATCCTTTATGGCCTAGTAACTTTTCAACTCCTGTATGTTAACCCAAGTTATATACAGTTATATATTGATTGTATATGCATTAGCAGTGTACTACTTATTCATTTCTTCATGTATGTATACTTTATTTTCAATAAAGAAGTTTAAAATAAAAAAAACATACCGGGTACCCGAAGCTCGGCGACAAGCCATCTCGGAGGAGGTGCAGCTAATGTTGCAGCTAGACATCAATGAGGAGTCAAAAAGTGGGTGGGCCAGTCCTATAGTATTGATACCCAAGCCGGATGGAAAGTTGTGGTTCTGTAACGACTTTTCGTAAACTTACGATGTTTCTAAGTTCGACGCGTATCCCATGCTCGGGGTGGATAAGCTAGTCGAGAGGTTAGGACAAGCATGGTACTTTTCAGTTTTGGACCTCACAAAAGGGTACTGGCAGGTGCCCTTAATGGAGGATGTCAAAGAGAAAACTGCCTTCGTTACACCTGAGGGGCAGTATCAATATAAGGTGTTACCCTTTGGTCTGCATGGCACCCCCGCCACTTTTCAGCGACATGGACATTGTGCTTCGTCTACATCGTCGGTATGCTTCGGCTTACCTAGACGATATTGTCATCCACAGTACCAACTGGAAAGTCACATACCCAAAGTGCAGGCTGTAGTGGACTCCCTTCGGAATGCTGGACTAACCGCTAACCTGAAAAATTGTGCGATAGGGTTAGAGGAGACTAAGTACCTGGGATATGGTACCTTGGAACCGAACCCGAGTTCGGGAAATGTTTTTTTACAGTATAAATCAATTTCTGAAGTTATTATGCGTAGTCCTGCAAGACTTCTCAAAGTAATAACTTTGGCTCATCGGAGCCAATACATTCTAATACTGTACAGAGCGCTCACTCCATACAGTATTGAAAGTTATGCAAATCGACTTCGGATGTTTCATCAGAAGTCGATTCGCTCATCCCTAATGAAGATTTACATTTAATCTACTACACTCAATCTATTACGAAATTATCCTAAGATAAGGCTTTGGACCGGAGGAGTGAGCTTATACCATTTTGGCTGATCAGTATTCTAGGCCGACAAGCAGAGAGTCCTTTTGCCACGTGGGGCGCTGAAAAGCAGAGTAAGCGTGCATAGTGAAGACCGATACTGCCGATTGCAGCGAGTCAGCCAGACGCACTGAGCACGCAAATCTGGAAAGTACTACACACGTCGGACGCCGAAAAGATACAGCATCAGCTAGCTAGTCCCAACAAACCTGTGGTAGGCCGGTGTACACTTCAGGAGCAGTAATATAAACTTAAAAACTACAGTTACAATACTAGTACATTAACTAACTAACTAAAAGTACTTATTCACAAGAACTAAGTCCTGGGCAGAGAGCTAATGAACTAACAATAAATAATTAATTTATTAATTAATTTATCATTTCATCAATAATATAATATCGAGGACTTTCTACTACTGGACCTAACACATTCAGTCTGAACATATAAATATATAGATTTGCTACTGTGCATTTTGAAGAACTTTATCATATATATACACTCACCTAAAGAATTATTAGGAACACCTGTTCTATTTCTCATTAATGCGATTATCTACTCAACCAATCACATGGCAGTTGCTTCAATGCATGTAGCGTTCTGGTCCTTGTCAAGACAATCTCCTGAACTCCAAACTGAGCGTGGCATGGTTGTTGGTGCCAGACAGGCCGGTCTGAGTATTTCACAATCTGCTCAGTTACTGGGATGTTCACGCACAACCATTTCTAGGGTTTACAAAGAATGATGTGAAAAGGGAAAAACATCCAGTATGCGGCAGTCCTGTGGGCGAAAATGCCTTGTTGATGCTAGAGGTCAGAGGAGAATGGGCCGACTGATTCAAGCTGATAGAAGAGCAACGTTGACTGAAATAACCACTCGTTACAACCGAGGTATGCAGCAAAGCATTTGTGAAGCCACAACACGCACAACCTTGAGGCGGATGGGCTACAACAGCAGAAGACCCCACCGGGTACCACTCATCTCCACTACAAATAGGAAAAAGAGGCTACAATTTGCACAAGCTCACCAAAATTGGACTGTTGAAGACTGGAAAAATGTTGCCTGGTCTGATGAGTCTCGATTTCTGTTGAGACATTCAAATGTTAGAGTCCGAATTTGGCGTAAACAGAATGAGAACATGTATCCATCATGCCTTGTTACCACTGTGCAGGCTGGTGGTGGTGGTATAATGGTATGGGGGATGTTTTCTGGGCACACTTTAGGCCCCTTAGTGCCAATTGACCATCGTTTAAATGCCACGGGCTAGCTGAGCATTGTTTCTGACCATGTCCATCCCTTCATGACCACCATTTACCCATCCTCTGATGGCTACTTCCAGCAGGATAATGCACCATGTCACAAAGCTCGAATCATTTCAAATTGATTTCTTGAACATGACAATGAGTTCACTGTACTAAAATGGCCCCCACAGTCACCAGCTCTCAACCCAATAGAGCATCTTTGGGATGTGGTGGAACGGGAGCTTCGTGCCCTGGAAGTGCATCCCTCAAATCTCCATCAACTGCAAGATGCTATCCTATCAATATGGGCCAACATTTCTAAAGAATGCTATCAGCACCTTGTTGAATCAATGCCACGTAGAATTAAGGCAGTTATGAAGCCAGAAGGGGGTCCAACACCGTATTAGTATGGTGTTCCTAATAATTCTTTAGGTGAGTGTATATACATATATATATATATATATATATATATACAGTGCTGCCCATAATTATTCATACCCCTGGCAAATTTTTACTTAAAGTTACTTTTATTCAACCAGCAAGTAATTTTTTGACGGGAAATGTCTCCCAAAAGATAATAAGATATATGTACAAGAGGCATTATTGTGGGGAAAAAAAAACATTTCTCAGCTTTTATTTACATTTGAGCAACAAATACAAGATGTTCCACACTGTGGAAAATCTCAGAGGACGTGGTTGGAAGCCAGAAGGGACACCTGTGCTGGCCAGGAGCATAGTTAGAGATGTGAAAAATAATCCAAGGATCACCACCAAGGCCATCCTGGTGAATCTGGGCTCTTCTGGTGGCAATGTCTTAAGGCAGACAATCCATTGGACACTGCACACTGCTGGGTTGCACAGATGCAGACCAGGCACACAAAAGTTTGCTTGGCCTTTGCAAAAGCTCATCTGGACAAAGAAGAAGACTTCTGGTCTTATGTGTTATGGTCAGATGAAACAAAAATTGAATTGTTTGGTCACAATGATGTTTCTTTCATTTGGCGTAAAAAAGGAGAAGCCTTCAACCCAAAGAACACCATCCCCACTGTCAAACATGGTGGTGGGAACCTAATGCTTTGGGGGTGTTTTTCAGCCAATGGACCAGGGAACCTAATCACATTAAATGGCACCATGAAAAAAGAGCAATACATGAGGATTATCAACGACAACATCAGGCAGTCTGCAGAGAAACTTGGCCTTGGACACCAGTGGACATTTAAGCATGACAATGACCCAAAACACACAGCAAAAGTGGTGAAGAAATGGTTAGCAGACAACAACAATAACGTTTTGGAGTGGCCCAGCCAGAGTGCAGACTTAAATCCAATTGAGAATTTGTGGAGAGAACTAAAGATCAGGGTGATGGCAAGAAGACCCTCCAACCTGAAAGATTTGGAGCTCATTGCTAAAGATGAATGGGCAAAAAGCTGGTCTGCAATTATAGGAAGCGTTTGATTGCTGTAATAGCCAATAAATGCTTTTCTATTGATTATTGAAAAGGGTATGAATAATTTTGGACTTGTCACTTTTTGCTCAAATGTAAATAAAAGCTGAGAAATTGGTTTTTTTCCACAAAAATGCCTCTTGTACGTTGTCTTATTATCTTTTGGGAGACACCTATGTCATTTTCCATCAAAAAATGACTTGCTGGTTGAATAAAAGTAACTTTAAGTCAAAATTTGCCACGGGTATGAATAAATATGGGCAGCACTGTATATATTGGAGCTATTAAATAGGGACAATTCATATGCATACATTTTTTATATGTTTTAATTTTACATTTTAATAAATTGATAAATCTGTTTATAAGAACAATTCGATTTCCAGATGAGAGTATGCCTGTTAGATCTACTATATTCCACATTTAATTTTCCAAAGCAGCTGTCAAAAATCAAAATGGAATTTGATTGGTTGCTATGGGCAACTAAGCCAGTTACTTTGAACCAGTTTGCTAAATGACCCCAATAGTGCATATACAGACGTGGACAAAATTGTTGGTACCCTTTGGTCAATGAAAGAAAAAGTCACAATGGTCACAGAAATAACTTTAATCTGACAAAAGTAATAATAAATTAAAATTCTATAAATGTTAACCAATGAAAGTCAGACATTGTTTTTCAACCATGCTTCAACAGAATTATGTAAAAAAATAAACTCATGAAACAGGCATGGACAAAAATGATGGTACCCCTAACTTAATATTTTGTTGCGCAACCTTTTGAGGCAATCACTGCAATCAAACGCTTCCTGTAACTGTCAATGAGACATCTGCACCTCTCAGCAGGTATTTTGGCCCACTCCTCATGAGCAAACTGCTCCAGTTGTGTCCGGTTTGAAGGGTGCCTTTTCCAGACTGCATGTTTCAGCTCCTTCCAAAGATGCTCAATAGGATTGAGGTCAGGGCTCATAGAAGGCCACTTTAGAATAGTCCAATTTTTTCCTCTTAGCCATTCTTGGGTGTTTTTAGCGGTGTGTTTTGGGTCATTGTCCTGTTGCAAGACCCATGACCTGCGACTGAGACCAAGCTTTCTGACACTGGCTAGTACATTTCTCTCTAGAATTCCTTGATAGTCTTGAGATTTCATTGTACCCTGCACAGATTCAAGACACCCTGTGCCAGACGCAGCAAAGCAGCCCCAGAACATAACAGAGCCTCCTCCATGTTTCACAGTAGGGACAGTGTTCTTTTCTTGATATGCTTCATTTTTTTCGTCTGTGAACATACAGCTGATGTGCCTTGGCAAAAACTTCGATTTTTGTCTCATCTGTCCACAGGACATTCTCCCAGAAGCTTTGTGGCTTGTCAACATGTAGTTTGGCATATTCCAGTCTTGCTTTTTATGATTCGTTTTCAACAATGGTGTCCTCCTTGGTCGTCTCCCATGTAGTCCACTTTGGCTCAAACAACGACGGATGGTGCGATCTGACACTGATGTTCCTTGAGCATGAAGTTCACCTTGAATCTCTTTAGAAGTCTTTCTAGGCTCTTTTGTTACCATTCGGATTATCCGTCTCTTAGATTTGTCATCAATTTTCCTCCTGCGGCCACGTCCAGGGAGGTTGGCTACAGTCCCATGGATCTTAAACTTATGAATAATATGTGCAACTGTACTCACAGGAACATCTAGTTGCTTGGAGATGGTCTTATAGCCTTTACCTTTAACATGCTTGTCTATAATTTTCTTTCTGATCTCTTGAGACAGCTCTTTCCTTTGCTTCCTCTGGTCCATGTCGAGTGTGGTACACACCATATCACCAAACAACACAGTGATTACCTGGAGCCATATATATAGGCCCAATGGCTGATTACAAGGTTGTAGACACCTGTGATGCTAATTAGTGGACACACCTTGAATTAACATGTCCCTTTGGTCACATTATGTTCTGTGTTTTCTAGGGGTACCATCATTTTTGTCCATGCCTGTTTCATGAGTTTATTTTTTTACATAATTCTGTTGAAGCATGGTTGAAAAACAATGTCTGACTTTCATTGGTTAACATTTATAGAATTTTAATTTATTATTACTTTTGTCAGATTAAAGTTATTTCTGTGACCATTGTGACTTTTTCTTTCATTGACCAAAGGGTACCAACAATTTTGTCCACGTCTGTATGTCACACTCGTGACAGGTGGTAGAAGATCTGAAAAACTGGCTGCACGTCAGTGATCTGATAGCTTCTTTTGGTTTCACTTTGTCTATGTGTTCCTAGGATGTCCACACCTCCTTTTCAGGTGTAGATCATGTGATCATTACTACTCCCTTCTTAGTTTGCCTTTACCCATCACTCCTTGCGGTTGATAGCTAATTCTGGTTTTGAATCATTTGGTGTCAGGATCTCGGCTGAGTTCCTGCTTTCCATTTACCCGGAGTTGTGTCTTTTTGTATTGTGTTTATTTCCATGTCTCTTGGTACCAGACCTGAGGCAGACTCTTGTTCCTTCAGCTGGGAAGGAACAGGTCGTCTGTGGCCCAATCACTATCTTCAGGGCCTTCTAGGGTGAGCCAGGCTTAGGTTCCTGTGGATGAACAGTCCTACCATCGGGGTCTGTTCATTCTGTTAGCAGTCAGAGCTCGAGTTGGGATTCCCCCTTTCCCTAATTTTTAGGCCTGGTACATTCTCCCTCCCTTTTGTGTTTGGTGTGGAGTTCCCCTTCCACACCACGCAGTAACAATATATTATCCAGATAAATTTATGTTAAATACAGATATAGCATTTCAAACAACAATCGGTTATCTCTTTGAGGGAAAGAGTGCATACAGTGTCCAGATAAGTATAGCATACAGTGCATAAACTAAGATAAACATAATCTAGACATACATTTGTGGCAAAATCCACACAGGATTTCTCTCTTGCCTGTTACCAAGGAGATACATTCGTCTGCATAGAAACTGTACACACAAAAGGATAGGAGACTTTTGATGATGAGAATTTAAAGAGGTGCTTCACTTTTCCATTTTAGATGCAATGGAGCTATAAAGAAAAAGTTGCAAAGACGGACACACCCTCTAAGACTAGAAATTATGCATACGTATTGTAGAGGTTCAGGCCAGATTCTCTTTTACTCTTCCATTAAGAACAGACATAGCCAATGCCAAGAGAAAAGTCAGCACACAAGTCGAATAAATGATATAGAAGGGTGCTGGAGCATCAGATGGGCTGCTCCCTGCAGACAAGATAATATAACCTAAAATGCCATGAGTATGTCTTGTTTGGGTTTACATATTCAAGGGTGAGCCAACCTATTTCAAGTTACAGCACAACATCCAACTCTAAAGTATATTTATTTTAGTGATTTCAAGTGTTCAAATGCAGAAAGCTTAACAAGAGGCCAAAATATGCAAATTGAAAATAAGATTATGGCTGCAGTACAATCTTTTTAATTTTAAACTGAAGGAATAAAGATTTGGGGACATCATGATAGATTGGGTGCAACGCAATAATCAAACTAAGTTTGTATCACTTTGGAGGCAATTTATCTTCTCTGCCTGAAGCATTCGCATGCTTCAGTTGTAATAATGGATTTATGCAGCTTCACAAAATCTTATTCTTTGAATTTAAGTATTTAAAAATGTTAAGTCTTTTAATCAGCCGCTTGAGGCATTTGACAGATTCCAAGATGAATTGAATTGAATACCAGAAAACATTGCAAAAAAGGAATTCACTGAAAATAAATGGTGTTCTTTCTATCAAGGAAGTGCATGGATGGTTTGGATAGATAGATAGATAGATAGATAGATAGACAGTACCATGCCAGCCAAATGCCTGTATCTCATAATACCCTATAGATTTGGGGTTTAGGTCAGGTGGGTTTGCTGGCCAATCAGGCACAGTGACACTGTGGTTATTAAACCAGGTATTGGTACTTTTGGCAGTGTAAGCATGTGCCAAGTCCTGCTGGACAATGAAATCAACATCTCTATAAAGACTGTCAGCAGAGCGAAGCATGGAATGCTCAAAAAATTACTGGTAGATATCTGTGCTAACCCTGGACTTAATATAACACAGGGGATAACCAAACCATCCCTGACTGTGGATACTTCACACTGGATGTCAAGCAACTTATGTGCCTCTCCACTATTCCTCAAGACTCTGGTACCTTGATTTCCAAATTAAATGAAAAATTTACATTCATCTGAAAACAGGACTTTGGACCACTGGCAACAGCCCATGTAAGACACTTCTGAAGTTGTCTCTGGTTGTAAGTGGCTTGACACAAGGAGTGTGACAGTTGTAGCCCATATCCTTGATATGTTTCTAGGTGGTAGCTCTTGAAGCACTGATTCCAGCTTCAGTCCACTCGTTGTAAATCTCTCCCAAATTATTGAATGGCCTTTTCTTAACAGTGTCATACTGGGGAACCTTTGGACCACCAGTAAAATTCATCTGGGGGCACACTGCTCACAGAGTGGCAGGCAGCAGCAAGACACTTCAAAATAATTTATTATGAAGATCTCTGCAATGACCTCAGGATGGTGGCTCCCTGGGGAATGATGATACTGGTGGGCTTGCCTCTGTATCTCAGTCATCTTTGCCACCTGATACATCTCTTATAAGAAACTAGATAGTTTTTTAAATATGCTGCCAATTTTTATATGAACATAGGTTGGTTGAGATGCTTTATGCTGCCAATCTACAGGGTGGGATATGGATACACCTTAATAAAATGGGAATGGTTGGTGATATTAACTTCCTGTTTGTAGCACATTAGTATATGTGAGGGGGAAAACTTTTCAAGATGGGTGGTGACCATTGTGGCCATTTTGAATTCGGCCATTTTGAATCCAACTTTTTTTTTTCAATAGGAAGAGGGTCATGTGACACATCAAACTTATTGGGAATTTCACAAGAAAAACAATGGTGTGCTTGGTTTTAACGTAACTTTATTTTTTCATGAGTTATTTACAAGTTTCTGACCACTTATAAAATGTGTTGAATGTGCTGCCCATTGTGTTGGATTGTCAATCCAACCCATCTTGAAAAGTTTCCCCCCTCACATATACTAATGTGCCACAAACAGGAAGTTAATATCACCAACCATTCCCATTTTATTAAGGTGTATCCATATAAATGGCCCACCCTGTATATGTAGCGCTGTGACATGTGCAACTTGTGGAGGGACTAGGGGTCCATCTAGCTCAAGACCCCACCAGGGGATTCACGTGAAATCCTGTGGGCCAGTCTGAGCCTGATTACAATTTTTTCAAGGCTGTGGTTATCCCTGTTGCTTAGGCAGCTTTTTTTTCACCACACTTTTTCATTCCACTGAACTTTCAATTAATATGCTAGGATACAGACAGATTCTTTAGCAATGACCTTTTGTGGATTCCCCTTGTGAAGTATGTCAATGACTCTCTTCTGCACAACGGTCGAGTTGGCAATCTTCCCCATGATTGTGTAGCCTACTGAACCAGACTGAGGGACCATTTAAAGGCTTAGGAAATCTTTGCAGTTTTTTGTTGATTAGCTGACTTTTGGGTTTTCATTAGCTGTAAGAAGAGATGAGCGAAGTTTAGAAAAGTTTGATTCAGACGCTTCAACGAATTTCTTCAAGAAATTTGCTTTATTATGAATTAATTGGTCATGAAGCACATTAACCGCCTCCGGACCGCCTAACGCAGGATCGCGGTCCGGAGGCGGCTGTCCCAGGCACAGTCACGCATCTACGCATCATATCGCGAGACGCGAGACTTCCTGTGAACGCGCGCAAACAGGTTCGGAAGGTAAGAGAGTGGATCTACAGCCTGCCAGCGGCGATCGTTCGCTTGCAGGCTGTAGATGCAATTTTTTTAACCCCTAACAGATATATTAGACGCTGTTTTGATAACAGCGGCTAATATACCTGCTACCTGGTCCTCTGGTGGTCCCTTTTGCTTGGATCGACCACCAGAGGACACAGGCAGCTCAGTAAAGTAGCACCAATCACCACACTACACTACACCCCCCCCTGTCACTTATTAACCCCTTGTTAACCCCTGATCACCCCATATAGACTCCCTGATCACTCCCCTGACATTGATCAACCCCTGTCATTGATCACCCCCCTGTAAGGCTCCATTCAGACGTCCGTATGTGTTTTACGGATCCACGGATCCATGGATCGGATCCGCAGAACACATACGGACGTCTGAATGGAGCCTTACAAGGGGGTGATCAATGCCAGGGGGGTGATCACCCCATATACACTCCCTGATCACCCCCTGTTATTGATCACCCCCCTGTCATTGATCACCCCCCTGTAAGGCTCCATTCAGACGCCCGTATGTGTTTTTTACGGATCCATGGATCGGATCCGCAAAACACATACGGACGTCTGAATGGAGCCTTACAGGGGGGTGATCAATGCCAGGGGGGTTATCACCCCATATACACTCCCTGATCACCCCCTGTCATTGATCACCCACCCTGTCATTGATCACCCCCCAGTAAGGCTCCATTCAGACGTCCGTATGTGTTTTATGGATCCATGGATCGGATCCGCAAAACACATACGGACCTCTGAATGGAGCCTTACAGGGGGGTGATCAATGCCAGGGGGTGATCACCCCATATACACTCCCTGATCACACCCCTGTCATTGATCACCCCCCTGTCATTGATCACCCCCCTGTAAGGCACTATTCAGACGTCCGTATGTGTTTTACGGATCCATGGATCGGATCCGCGAAACACATACGGACCTCTGAATGCAGCCTTACAGGGAGGTGATCAATGCCAGGGGGGTGATGACCCCATATACACTCCCTGATCACCCCCTGTCATTGATCACCCCTCTGTCATTGATCACCCCCCTGTAAGGCTCCATTCAGACGTCCGTATGTGTTTTACGGATCCACGGATCCATGGATCGGATCCGCAAAACACATACGGACGTCTGAATAGAGCCTTACAGGGGGGTGATCATTGACAGGGTGGTGATCACCCTATATAGACTCCCTGATCATCCCCTGTCATTGATCACCCCCCTGTCATTGATCACCCCCCTGTAAGGCTCTATTCAGACGTCCGTATGTGTTTTACAGATCCACGGATCCATGGATCGGATCCGCAAAACACATACGGACGTCTGAATAGAGCCTTACAGGGGGGTGATCATTGACAGGGTGGTGATCACCCTATATAGACTCCCTGATCACCCCCCTGTCATTGATCACCCCCCTGTAAGGCTCCATTTAGAAAAATTTTGGGCACAAGTTAGCGGAAATTGATTTTTTTTTTTTTTTTTTTTTTTTCTTACAAAGTCTCATATTCCACTAACTTGTGTCAAAAAATAAAATCTCACATGAACTTACCATACCCCTCACGGAATCCAAATGCGTAACATTTTTTAGACATTTATATTCCAGACTTCTTCTCACGCTTTAGGGCCCCTAAAATGCCAGGGCAGTATAAATACCCCACATGTGACCCCATTTCGGAAAGAAGACACCCCAAGGTATTCGCTGAGGGGCATATTGAGTCCATGAAAGATTTAACTTTTTGTCCCAAGTTAGCGGAAAGGGAGACTTTGTGAGAAAAAACAAAAAAAATCAATTTCCGCTAACTTGTGCCCAAAAAAAAATCTTCTATGAACTTGCCATGCCCCTCGTTGAATACCTTGGGGTGTCTTCTTTCCAAAATGGGGTCACATGTGGGATATTTATACTGCCCTGGCATTTTAGAGGGGCCCTAAAGAGTGAGAAGAAGTCTGGAATCCAAATGTCTAAAAATGCCCTCCTAAAAGGAATTTGGGACCTTTGCGCATGTAGGCTGCAAAAAAGTGTCACACATGTGGTATCGCCGTACTCAGGAGAAGTAGGGCAATGTGTTTTGAGGTGTCTTTTTACATATACCCATGCTGGGTGAGATAAATATCTTGGTCAAATGCCAACTTTGTATAAAGAAATGGGAAAAGTTGTCTTTTGCCGAGATATTTCTCTCACCCAGCATGGGTATATATAAAATGACACCCCAAAACACATTGCCCAACTTCTCCTGAGTACGGAGATACCACATGTGTGACACTTTTTTGCAGCCAAGGTGGGAAAAGGGGCCCACATTCCAAAGAGCACCTTTAGGATTTCACAGGGCTTTTTTTACACATTTTGATTTCAAACTACTTCTCACGCATTAGGGCCCCTAAAAAGCCAGGGCAGTATAACTACCCCACAAATGACCCCATTTCGGAAAGTAGACACCCTAAGGTATTCGCTGATGGGCATAGTGAGTTCATGGAACTTTTTATTTTTTGTCACAAGTTAGCGGAAAATGATGATTTTTTTTTTTTCTTACAAAGTCTCATATTCCACTAACTTTTGCCCAAAAATAAAAGATTCTAGGAACTCGCCATGCCCCTCATGGAATACCTTGGTGTGTCTTCTTTCCAAAATGGGGTCACTTGTGTCCTGGCTTTTTAGGGGCCCTAATGCGTGAGAAGTAGTTTGAAATCAAAATGTGTAAAAAATGCCCTGTGAAATCCTAAAGGTGCTCTTCGGAATGTGGGCCCCTTTGGCCACCTAGGCTGCAAAAAAGTGTCACACATCTGGTATCGCCGTACTCAGGAGAAGTTGGGCAATGTGTTTTGGGGTGTCATTTTACATATACCCATGCTGGGTGAGAGAAATATCTCGGCAAAAGACTACTTTTCCAATTTTTTTATACAAAGTTGGCATTTGACCGAGATATTTATTTCACCCAGCATGGGTATATGTAAAATGACACCCCAAAACACACGGCGATACCACATGTGTGACACTTTTTTGCAGCCAAGGTGGGCAAAGGGGCCCACATTCCAAAGAGCACCTTTAGGATTTCACAGGGCATTTTTTACACATTTTGATTTCAAACTACTTCTCACACATTAGGGCCCCTAAAAAGCCAGGGCAGTATAACTAACCCACAAGTGACCCCGTTTTAGAAAGAAGACACCCCAAGGTATTTCGTGATGGGCATAGTGAGTTCATGGAAGTTTTTATTTTTTGTCACAAGTTAGTGGAATATGAGACTATGTAAGGAAAAAGAAAATAATAATCATTTTCCGCTAACTTGTGACAAAAAATAAAAAGTTCTATGAACTCACTATGCCCATCAGCGAATACCTTAGGGTGTCTACTTTCCGGTCATTTGTGGGGGTTTTCTACTGTATGGGCATTGTAGAACCTCAGGCAACATGACAGGTGCAAAGAAATTGAGAGCTGCTTCAAAAAGCGGAAATTCACATTTTTGTACCATAGTTTGTAAACGCTATAACTTTTACCCAAACCATTTTTTTTACCCAAACATTTTTTTTTATCAAAGACATGTAGAACAATACATTTAGAGAAAATTTTATATATAGATTTTGTTTTTGTTTTTTAAATTTACAACTTTAAGTGAAACAAAAAAAGTAAAAATGTCAGCAGCAATGAAATACCACCAAATGAAAGCTCTATTAGTGAGAAGAAAGGGAGGTAAAATTCATTTGGGTGGTAAGTTGCATGACCGAGCAATAAACGGTGAAAGTAGTGTAGTGCAGAATTGTAAAAAGTGGTCTGGTCATTAAGGGTGTTTAAGCTAGGGGGGTTGAGGTGGTTAAATCAGCTATATCCCGTATACTGCAGCGAGAATGTATCTTGGTGAACATCACTATGCATTGCAGCAACATGTATAGCTAGTCCTTTCTGGTAGTAAGACAGTTACTGTGACAGGCAGGTCTCATACAGTATATGGACATGCACATCGTCATGCAGGCCGACAGTCCTAGCAAAACCCACTGCGGGAGCTGTGTCCAAATCACTCTTTAGTCGAACAAAATAAGGACACGGAGACAGGGCCAATAAAATAGTGGAGAAAAAAAAAGGTTATTTAATGTTGTAGCAGTGCAAACACATGCTTTTGAATCACTTCTGTTATCTGTAGAATGACTGTGCATCACTATTAGGCTTAGTTCATACTTTACCTTTTTGCTAATTTATGGGTCAAAAACACAGGACAGGTACAGATCTTTTCATGATACCTTATCTGAGAGTAGAATCAGCTTTTGATTTTGGCTCGCCATACAGTAACTGCTGGAAATAACTGACCAAATAACTTTTAGGTCACTGTTAGCGTCAGGTCTAATTTACTTAAACATGCAGTAGCCCAAGATTGTAATATAGTGGAAAAGAGCTGTCTCATTTTAGACCGTCCCCTGTGTCCACATTGATTGATAGATAAACTATTATGTTAGCCACTGAATCTAATATAGTGTGGAAAAGCTGTCTAATTTCACTGTTTGTGGGGTGTCCCCATTAATTGATAGATAACATATTATGTTAGCCACTGATTTAAGTAGTGGCCCCATAGTGGAGGGTGTCAGCAGTAAGGCTGTGTTGACATTACTGTTGATTTTTCCCTTCTTCTGATCCATCAGTAGAACAGCTTAAAAAAACAAAACGATCTGGTATTTTCAGCATCCGCCTTCACACAGTTAGTATTTGGTCAGCAATTGATCAGTAAATAGGGATGAGCGGACTAATGGATGTTCACGTTCAACGGGTTTGGCTCAACTTTAGTTCAAAGTTTGGTTCGGGTACACGAACTTGACCCCAAACCCGAACCCCATAGAAGTAAATGGGGACCCGAACTTTGGTGCTGTAAAATGGCTGTAAAATAGTCGTAGGAAGCACTAGAGGGCTGCTAAAGGAAGCAAAATGAGGTAAGAGCAGGACAATTCCTGCAAACAAATTTGGATGGGGAAATTACTTAAAATAACATAGAATGGAAAAAAATCTAAAGTAATAACCTTGAATCAGGAGGCGGAGGTCCAAGTGGAGTTGGAGGTTGAGGAGGCAGTGGACGTGAAACTGTAGGTGGAAGAGGTGGAGGAGCAGGTATCCAGCACAGGTTTTTTTTTTAGTTTTTTTTTCTGTGATTTATTTTTTTAATTTGGGGAGGCCCCAAAACATTGGAAAGTGTCAAACAGAATGAACAAACAGCGCTGCAGTATAATTCTCTACTCAACCGATATAACATGGTGCAGCTCAAACTATCCACTATCGCCTGCTGCTGCTCGCACAGTCTCTCCAGCATGTGCAAGGTGGACTTCGACCTTGTGGGTACATTGCATATGAGGCGATGAGTGGGAAGGCAGACGTTTGCTGCAGCGCAGACAGGCGAGCAGCAGCAGGATGAGAACGCCGAAAGTGCACACAGATGGCCTGCACTTTCTGTAGCAGTTCTGAGATCTCAGGGTAATTTTTCAGTAACATCTGCACCACCAAATTCAGTACATGTGCCAGGCAACGGATGTGCTTCAAACTGGGTAGGCCAAGAGCTGCTACGAGATTTCACCCATTATCGCACACCCCCAGGATGGGTTTGAGGCTCAGCGGCACTAACCACTTATCGGTCTGTTTTACCCATCCACAGCTCCTGCACGATGTGATGATTTTCCATAAACAGATGAGTTTAAGAACAGCCTGCTGTCGTTTCCCCCGGCAGTGCTAAAGTTGGTGGTGCAGGTTTTACGCTGACCGGATGAGAAGGCGGTAGAGGAGGATAAGGAGGTGGTAGAGGATGAAGCGGAGTAGGAGGAGGCAACAGGAGGCAACAAGAAATGTTCAGCAATCCTTGGTTCAGCTCCAAAATGCTTTCCGCCTCAGGCCCAGTCACCACTACATTTACCCAGTGGGCAGTTAGGGTGATATAACGTCCCTGCTCGTGCTTACTGGTCCCCATATCGGTGATTATATGGACCTTGCCACTGATGGCATTGCGCAGCGCACACCTGATTTTGTGTGCCATTTGTTCGTGTAGGGCAGGGATGGCCTGCCTGGAAAGTAGTGGTGACTGGAAGCCACGTACTGTGGGACAGCCACCACTATAAGGCTAGGTCTACACGACGACATTTGTCACGCAACATTTTGTCGCACCAATGTGGCGCGACAATTTTTATAATGGTAGTCTATAGTGTCGCACTGCGACATGCTACGACTGTGACATGACAGTTTGGATTTTTCGGCGACTGTCACGTCGCAGTCGCAGCATGTTGCAGTGCAACACCATAGACTACCATTATAAAAATTGTCGAGCGACATTAATGTTGCGCTACATATGTCGCAGTGTAGTTGTGCCCTATTTGTTGCGCGACATATGGCATCGTGTAGACCTAGCCATAGGCTTTTAAAAGTGTCCGTCTCCACCAGAAATGGCACCATTTCAAAGGCAAGGAATTTAGAAGTGCTGGCATTCAGGGGCAGGTCTCGTGGGTGGATAGGGGAGTACTTTCTGTTTCTCTTAAGTGTTTGGGGATGGACAGCTGAACGCTTCCATGGGACAGTGTGGAGATGCTTAGTGACACTGCTGGTGGTGGTACTGTCACATCCACTCTTGGCAGAGAGTCAGGTGACCATGTTGCTCTAGAGGGGGAGGAAGAGGCCAAGACTGCAGTAGAAGAGGGAACAGGAGGAGCCTCAGATCTTTCGTGGTTTTTAAGGTGTCTACTCCACTGCAGCTTGTGCTTTGCATTTAGATGCCTGGTCATGCAGGTGGTGCTCAGGTTTAGAGAGCATTTATGCTTTGCTTCAGGCTCTGACTGCACAGCATGCAAACCACCCGTGTCTTGTCACCAGCACATTGCCTGAAGAACTGCCATGCCAAGAAACTCCTTAGAGTTGGCTTTTGTGTGCTCAATCCTTTGGCGCAGTGGGCAGTAGCAGGTGTACTGTCTATGATCAAAGCCTAAGTCTGTCATATAAATGGAACATAATCAGATGGACGGACAGACAGATAGGCAGATAGATATTCAGAAAATGCACATAGTACATACAAGTATATACAATTTCTCATGCTAGCAGCCTGATCAAGATCAGGGCCACCTTTGTAGGACAGAAGGGGGAGTTCACTCATAGCACAGTGATGACAGGAAATGAAGGAGTGGATAAAGGATCCATATTAAGGTCCTCCCTCTGATGTGATGTGCACTGTACTGTACATGCAGCTCTTTGTGCAGGCGGCTACAGCACAGCAGGGCGAGCAACCTCCCGCTCTGCTTCTCTTCAGTGGAAAGGACAGTGCTAACTTACAGCAGTCATGAATGGTGGAGGCTCCGTCATTTCAGTGTAGCGGTGAAGGCCCCAGGGTGTGAGCCCCACGTGCCCTCCATTTAATCCAGCCCTGCTTACACTATACTGGCATTGTCAGCATTGATTGACCAGTGTCAGACTGTCTAGAGACCTACATCATTGACAAGGGGAATGGTAACACAGCTGTCAATTTATTCATACTTTCCAAGATAAATAACAGAGGAATTGCACAATGCAAAAAGCTGTTCCTGAACTTACATTTTTTGGGAAATACAAGTATTTACTAAAAGATTAAAGTTGTAATAAAAATAAATACCTCCTAGTAGTGGGAGCACAGGGTGTGTGAGTGTAAATCTACACAATATGTTCCTGTGAAGGTTGACCCAAAGATTAGTGCTGGAGTGGGAATTTGTATCACATGTAAAGTAAAAGAAGTAAATAAAATGCCTTAAAGGGGTTACCACACAAAATGTATTACTATGCAATAAATAGGGCAATATTCATGCAATAAAAATAGAAAAATTTCATGTACATCCCATTTGCTTCTTTGGTAGCGCCCTCTGCTATTTATCCTTCTGGTCCACCTTCTCCTGCATCCAGTGTTGGTCAAACATGCTGAGTAGCTTCCCTGTTGCCTTACTATCAGTGCTGGTGTAGTGACCTCATAGTGAAGCAGTCCAGACACCTTTCATTCATTCCCTACTTCTAAATGAATTAAAATATATAGCTACTGTATATTTGTCTCCAGACAGTGGAGAAGGAACGTGTCATCACATATGATACTTATAGAAGATACAGCGGCTCACCCCCTTCCTATATGGATAAGGTGCACACCCCCTGGTCCCACCCTCAGGACCGAGTGTGAAATAGCATCTAAATAACAGGTGTGGAGGGGCACACTTCAAAAGGAAACACTAAATGGGATAGTGATGATTCACTTTATTATATAAAAATTATATTTAAGAACATACCCCTAAAACATACATAAAATATGGTACATCAATCAATATGAACCAAGTAAGTGCACACTCAGTTGCAAAAATGGAAAAATTTAATATAACCGCCAAGTGGCTGTAAGTTGCAATTTCTGTTGTTATACACAATCAGCGGTGCTGTCCACAATAATATCCAGCAAATGTCCAGCAACTATTGTAAGTTGAAATGAATTGTGTCCCACAAGTATATAAAACGGATGTATACGTTTGCGTCCACTAGCCCACCAAGCTGTAAATGGGCCTATTCAGTCCAGTACGCTTCCGGTATACTGCCCGTGATTATGAGCTCAATACCGCTTTTGTATACTAATATTTGTGCTCCAAAACGAGCCCGGTCTTACCCGTCACCGCTGCTGTAGCGTTGGTCCAGGAGGCCGCACACCCGCAGCGTCCCACGTGGTGTGCTTCTGCCTGTACGCGGCGTCCCACGTGACCTGGTAACCAAGGGGACTGGATGCAAGCTCGTATGACGTCAGTCTTGTGCGTCCACTTTCAATCAATGCTGCTTTATCTGAGTCTCTTTCTTTCCTTGCCGGCTTTGTTCCTTTTCTTTACTATTAGGTGGATCAACGCTCACTCTAGACAACCGCCAGATGCGTTTCGGGGTCTCAAGCCCCTTCCTCAGTGGCCTACTGAGTGAACGGATCCTCACTTTTTATATGTGGTCAACTCCACCCACCATCCTCCATATTGCTTTAGCTCTTTCTACTATGTGGAGTGGATTTGCCTTTAATGAACCGGATTCATATCCTTAGGCCCCTTTCACACGGGCGAGTTTTCCGTGCGGGTGCGATGCGTGCGGTGAACGCATTGCACCCGCACTGAATCCTGACCCATTCATTTCTATGAGACTGTGCACACGAGCGGTGATTTTCACGCATCACTTGTGCGTTGCGTGAAAATCGCAGCATGCTCCTCTTTGTGCGTTTTTCACGTAACGCAGGCCCTATAGAAATGAATGGGGTTGCGTGAAAATCGCATGCATCCGCAAGCAAGTGCGGATGCGGTGCGATTTTCACGCATGGGTTCTAGGTGACAGTCTATTCACTGTATTATTTTCCCTTATAACATGGTTATAAGGGAAAATAATAGCATTCTGAATACAGAATGCTTTGTATAATAGTGCTGGAGGGGTTAAAAATAATAAAAAAGTTAACTCACCTTCTCCTCTTGTTAGCGCAGATGCCGGTCTGTTCTTTATCTGTGGGCTAAAGGACCTTTGATGACGTCAGATCACATGCTCCATCACCATGGTGATGGACCATGTGATTGGAGCATGTGATCTGACGTCACCTCAGGTCATTCAGTCCACAGCTAAAGAACAGAGTGGCATCTGCGCGAACAAGAGGAGAAGGTGAGTTAACTTTTTTATTATTTTTAACCCTTCCAGCACTATTATACAAAGCATTCTGTAGTCAGAATGCTATTATTTTCCCTTATAACCATGTTATAAGGGAAAATAATACAATCTTCAGAACATCAATCCCAAGCCCGAACTTCTGTGAAGAAGTTCGGGTCTGGGTACCAAACATGCGCGATTTTTCTCACGCGAGTGCAAAACGCATGACAATGTTTTGCACTCGCGCAGAAAAATCGCGCATTTTCCCGCAACGCACCCGCCTCTTATCCGGGCAAAAAACATGACGCCCGTGTGAAAGAGGCCTTATAAGTACCTTTTAATCATACATCTACCATTCTCTTAAAATTCAGTACTGGAGAAGGCTACAAGGTCTCACACAAAAACGCATAAAAAACGCATCAAAACCGCAATGGTATACCCCGCGTTTTCCATGCGTTTTTTCTTATAATTTTGCTATCATATAGGGGGATGACCAGCCAGAGAATACATGGGAAAATTCATTGACTTTTTAATTGAAAAAAGATTCATTGACTTTATGTGGTTGAGAGGAGATTCATTGACTCTCTGTGGTTAAGAGAAGCCGTCCTGCAGGGAGGGGAGATCACAGTGTCGGTAAACGGCCAGACTGCGGTGTCCCATCCCTACAGGACAACCCTCACAAAAACCCAAAGACCTCCATCTCGGCATTAAGGCCTCTAGGGATGATAGTGTCATATTTGAAGATCCTTCTGGATTCTTGACGTGACATGTGTGCAATATGGTTTCCCCCTCTCCCCCTCTAATTGAAATATTTTTTCAATTAAAAAGTCAATGAATTTTTTCATGTATTCTCTGGCTGGTTATCCCCCTATATGATAGCAAAATTATTAGAGAAAACGCATGGAAAACGCGGGGTATACCATTGCGGTTTTGATGCGTTTTTTTATGCGTTTTTGTGTGAGACCTTGTAGCCTTCTCCAGTACTGAATTTTAAGAGAATGGTAGATATGTAGGGTATATTTACTTATTTATTGTCTTAATGTATCTTAAACACAAATGTATGATTAAAAGGTACTTATAAGGATATGAATCCTGTTCATTAACCACCTCAGGACCGCCGTACGCAGGATTGCGTCCTGCCGGCGGTCCTGCTCTTCTGGGTGGACGCATATACGCGTCCTCCCGCGAGAGCCGAGATTTCCTGTGAACGCGCGCACACAGGCGCGCGCGCTCACAGGAACGGAAGGTAAGCGAGTGGATCTCCAGCCTGCCAGCGGCGATCGCTCGCTGGCAGGCTGGAGATCCGAATTTTTTAACCCCTAACAGGTATATTAGACGCTGTTTTCATAACAGCGTCTAATATACCTCCTACCTGGTCCTCTGGTGGTCCCTTTTGTTAGGATCGACCACCAGAGGACACAGGTAGGTCAGTAAAGTCGCACCAAACACTACACTACACTACACCCCCCCCCCCCGTCACTTATTAACCCCTTATAAACCCCTGATCACCCATGATCACCCCATATAAACTCCCTGATCACCCCCCTGTCATTGATCACCGCCCTGTCATTGATCACCCCCCTGTCAGGCTCCGTTCAGACGTCCGTATGATTTTTACGGATCCACGGATACATGGATCGGATCCGCAAAAAGCATACGGACGTCTGAATGGAGCCTTACAGGGGGGTGATCAATGACAGGCGGGTGATCACCCATATACACTCCCTGATCACCCCCTGTCATTGATCACCCCCCTGTAAGGCTCCATTCAGACGTCCGCATGATTTTTACGGATCCATGGATACATGGATCGGATCCGCAAAACACATGCGGACGTCTGAATGGAGCCTTACAGGGGGTGATCAATGACAAGCGGGTGATCACCCATATACACTCCCTGATCACCCCCCTGTCATTGATAACCCCCCTGTAAGGCTCCATTCAGACGTCCGCATGTGTTTTGTGGATCCGATCCATGTATCCATGGATCCGTAAAAATCATGCGGACGTCTGAATGGAGCCTTACACGGGGGGTGATCAATGACAGGCGGGTGATCACCCATATACACTCCCTGATCACCCCCTGTCATTGATCACCCCCCTGTCATTGATCACCCCCCTGTAAGGCTCCATTCAGACGTCCGCATGATTTTTACGGATCCATGGATACATGGATCGGATCCGCAAAACACATGCGGACGTCTGAATGGAGCCTTACAGGGGGTGATCAATGACAGGCGGGTGATCACCCATATACACTCCCTGATCACCCCCCTGTCATTGATAACCCCCCTGTAAGGCTCCATTCAGACGTCCGCATGTGTTTTGTGGATCCGATCCATGTATCCATGGATCCGTAAAAATCATGCGGACGTCTGAATGGAGCCTTACACGGGGGGTGATCAATGACAGGCGGGTGATCACCCATATACACTCCCTGATCACCCCCTGTCATTGATCACCCCCCTGTCATTGATCACCCCCCTGTAAGGCTCCATTCAGACGTCCGCATGATTTTTACGGATCCATGGATACATGGATCGGATCCGCAAAACACATGCGGACGTCTGAATGGAGCCTTACAGGGGGTGATCAATGACAGGCGGGTGATCACCCATATACACTCCCTGATCACCCCCCTGTCATTGATCACCCCCCTGTAAGGCTCCATTCAGACGTCCGCATGTGTTTTGTGGATCCTATCCATGGATCCGTAAAAATCATGCGGATGTCTGAATGGAGCCTTACAGGGGGGGTGATCAGTGACAGGGGGTGATCACCCTGATCACCCTGATCACCCCCTGTCATTGATAACCCCCCTCTAAGGCTCCATTCAGACGTCCGCATGTGTTTTGTGGATCCGATCCATGTATCCATGGATCCGTAAAAAATCATGCGGATGTCTGAATGGAGCCTTACAGGGGGGTGATCATTGACAGGGGGGTGATCACCCTGATCACCCTGATCACCCCCTGTCATTGATAACCCCCCTGTAAGGCTCCATTCAGACGTCCGCATGTGTTTTGTGGATCCGATCCATGTATCCATAGGATCCGTAAAAAATCATGCGGATGTCTGAATGGAGCCTTACAGGGGGGGTGATCAGTGACAGGGGGTGATCACCCATATACACTCCCTGATCACCCCCTGTCATTGATCACCCCCCTGTCATTGATCACCCCCCTGTAAGGCTCCATTCAGACGTCCGCATGATTTTTACGGATCCATGGATACATGGATCGGATCCGCAAAACACATGCGGACGTCTGAATGGAGCCTTACAGGGGGTGATCAATGACAGGCGGGTGATCACCCATATACACTCCCTGATCACCCCCCTGTCATTGATCACCCCCCTGTAAGGCTCCATTCAGACGTCCACATGTGTTTTGTGGATCCTATCCATGGATCCGTAAAAAATCATGCGGATGTCTGAATGGAGCCTTACAGGGGGGGTGATCAGTGACAGGGGGGTGATCACCCTGATCACCCTGATCACCCCCTGTCATTGATAACCCCCCTCTAAGGCTCCATTCAGACGTCCGCATGTGTTTTGTGGATCCGATCCATGTATCCATGGATCCGTAAAAAATCATGCGGATGTCTGAATGGAGCCTTACAGGGGGGGTGATCATTGACAGGGGGGTGATCACCCTGATCACCCTGATCACCCCCTGTCATTGATAACCCCCCTGTAAGGCTCCATTCAGACGTCCGCATGTGTTTTGTGGATCCGATCCATGTATCCATAGATCCGTAAAAAATCATGCGGATGTCTGAATGGAGCCTTACAGGGGGGGTGATCAGTGACAGGGGGGTGATCACCCTGATCACCCCCTGTCATTGATAACCCCCCTCTAAGGCTCCATTCAGACGTCCGCATGTGTTTTGTGGATCCGATCCATGTATCCATGGATCCGTAAAAAATCATGCGGATGTCTGAATGGAGCCTTACAGGGGGGTGATCAGTGACAGGGGGGTGATCACCCTGATCACCCCCTGTCATTGATAACCCCCCTGTAAGGCTCCATTCAGACGTCCGCATGTGTTTTGTGGATCCGATCCATGTATCCATGGATCCGTAAAAAATCATGCGGATGTCTGAATGGAGCCTTACAGGGGGGGTGATCATTGACAGGGGGGTGATCACCCTGATCACCCTGATCACCCCCTGTCATTGATAACCCCCCTGTAAGGCTCCATTCAGACGTCCGCATGTGTTTTGTGGATCCGATCCATGTATCCATGGATCCGTAAAAAATCATGCGGATGTCTGAATGGAGCCTTACAGGGGGGGTGATCAGTGACAGGGGGGTGATCACCCTGATCACCCCCTGTCATTGATAACCCCCCTGTAAGGCTCCATTCAGACGTCCGCATGTGTTTTGTGGATCCGATCCATGTATCCATGGATCCGTAAAAAATCATGCGGATGTCTGAATGGAGCCTTACAGGGGGGGTGATCAGTGACAGGGGGGTGATCACCCTGATCACCCCCTGTCATTGATAACCCCCCTGTAAGGCTCCATTCAGACGTCCGCATGTGTTTAGTGGATCCGATCCATGTATCCGTAAAAAATCATGCGGATGTCTGAATGGAGCCTTACAGGGGGGGTGATCATTGACAGGGGGGTGATCACCCTAATCACCCTGATCACCCCCTGTCATTGATAACCCCCCTGTAAGGCTCCATTCAGACGTCCGCATGTGTTTTGTGGATCCGATCCATGTATCCATGGATCCGTAAAAAATCATGCGGATGTCTGAATGGAGCCTTACAGGGGGGGTGATCAGTGACAGGGGGGTGATCACCCTGATCACCCCCTGTCATTGATAACCCCCCTGTAAGGCTCCATTCAGACGTCCGCATGTGTTTTGTGGATCCGATCCATGTATCCATGGATCCGTAAAAAATCATGCGGATGTCTGAATGGAGCCTTACAGGGGGGTGATCAGTGACAGGGGGGTGATCACCCTGATCACCCCCTGTCATTGATAACCCCCCTGTAAGGCTCCATTCAGACGTCCGCATGTGTTTTGTGGATCCGATCCATGTATCCATGGATCCGTAAAAATCATGCGGATGTCTGAATGGAGCCTTACAGGGGGGGTGATCAGTGACAGGGGGGTGATCACCCTGATCACCCCCTGACATTGATAACCCCCCTGTAAGGCTCCATTCAGACGTCCGCATGTGTTTTGCGGATCCGATCCATGGATCCGTAAAAATTATACGGACGTCTGAATGGAGCCTTACAGGGGGGTGATCAATGATAGGGGGGTGATCAGGGAGTCTATATGGGTGATCACCCCCCTGTCATTGATCACCCCCCTGTCATTGATCACCCCCCTGTCATTGATCACCCCCCCCCCCCCCCCCCTGGTAAGGCTCCATTCAGACATTTTTTTTGGCACAAGTTAGCGGAAATTTTTTGTTTGTTTTTGTTTTTTTTTTTTCTTACAAAGTCTCATATTCTACTAACTTGTGTCAAAAAATAAAATCTCACATGGACGCACCATACCCCTCACGGAATCCAAATGCGTAAACATTTTTAGACATTTATATTCCAGACTTCTTCTCACGCTTTAGGGCCCCTAAAAAGCCAGGGCAGTATACATACCCCACATGTGACCCCATTTCGGAAAGAAGACACCCCAAGGTATTCCGTGAGGGGCATATTGAGTCCATGAAAGATTGAAATTTTTGTCCTAAGTTAGCGGAAATTGAGACTTTGTGAGAAAAAAACAAAAAAAATCAATATCCGCTAACTTATGCAAAAAAAATAAAAAATTCTAGGAACTCGCCATGCCCCTCATTGAATACCTTGGGGTGTCTTCTTTCCAAAGTGGGGTCACATGTGGGGTATTTATACTGCCCTGGCTTTTTAGGGGCCCGAAAGTGTGAGAAGAATTCTGGGATCCAAATGTCTAAAAATGCCCTCCTAAAAGGAATTTGGGCCCCTTTGCGCATCTAGGCTGCAAAAAAGTGTCACACATCTGGTATCGCCGTACTCAGGAGAAGTTGGGGAATGTGTTTTGGGGTGTCATTTTACATATACCCATGCTGGGTGAGAAAAATATCTTGGTCAAATGCCAACTTTGTATAAAAAAATGGGAAAAGTTGTCTTTTGCCAAGATATTTCTCTCACCCAGCATGGGTATATGTAAAATGACCCCCCAAAACACATTGCCCAACTTCTCCTGAGTACGGCGATACCACATGTGTGACACTTTTTTGCAGCCAAGGTGGGCAAAGGGGCACATATTCCAAAGTGCACCTTTCGGATTTCGCAGGCCATTTTTTACACATTTTGATTGCAAGGTACTTCTTACACATTTGGGCCCCTAAATTGCCAGGGCAGTATAACTACGCCACAAGTGACCCCATTTTGGAAAGAAGACACCCCAAGGTATTCCGTGAGGGGCACGGCGAGTTCCTAGAATTTTTTATTTTTTGTCACAAGTTAGCGGAAAATGATGATTTTTCTTTTTTTTTCTTTTTTCCTTACAAAGTCTCATATTCCACTAACTTGCGACAAAAAATAAAAAATTCTAGGAACTCGCCATGCCCCTCACGGAATACCTTGGGGTGTCTTCTTTCCAAAATGGGGTCACTTGTGGGGTAGTTCTACTGCCCTGGCAATTTAGGGGCCCAAATGTGTGAGAAGAACTTTGCAATCAAAATGTGTAAAAAATGACCGGTGAAATCCAAAAGGTGCACTTTGGAATATGTGCCCCTTTGCCCACCTTGGCAGCAAAAAAGTGTGACACATCTGGTATCGCCGTACTCAGGAGAAGTTGGGGAATGTGTTTTGGGGTGTCATTTTACATATACCCATGCTGGGTGAGAAAAATATCTTGGTCAAATGCCAACTTTGTATAAAAAAATGGGAAAAGTTGTCTTTTGCCAAGATATTTCTTTCACCCAGCATGGGTATATGTAAAATGACACCCCAAAACACATTCCCCAACTTCTCCTGAGTACGGCGATACCAGATGTGTGACACTTTTTTGATGCCAAGGTGGGCAAAGGGGCACATATTCCAAAGTGCACCTTTCGGATTTCACCGGTCATTTTTTACAGATTTTGATTGCAAAGTACTTCTCACACATATGGGCCCCTAAATTGCCAGGGCAGTATAACTACGCCACAAGTGACCCCATTTTGGAAAGAAGACACCCCAAGGTATTCCGTGAGGGGCATGGCGAGTTCCTAGAATTTTTTATTTTTTGTCGCAAGTTAGTGGAATATGAGACTTTGTAAGGAAAAAAGAGAAAAAAAAAAAATCATCATTTTCCGCTAACTTGTGACAAAAAATAAAAAATTCTAGGAACTCGCCATGCCCCTCACGGAATACCTAGGGGTGTCTTCTTTCCAAAATGGGGTCACTTGTGGCATAGTTATACTGCCCTGGCAATTTAGGGGCCCAAATGTGTGAGAAGTACCTTGCAATCAAAATGTGTAAAAAATGGCCTGCAAAATCTGAAAGGTGCACTTTGGAATATGTGCCCCTTTGCCCACCTTGGCTGCAAAAAAGTGTCACACATCTGGTATCGCCGTACTCAGGAGAAGTTGGGGAATGTGTTTTGGGGTGTCATTTTACATATACCCATGCTGGATGAGAGAAATATCTTGGCAAAAGACAACTTTTCCCATTTTTTTATACAAAGTTGGCATTTGACCAAGATATTTTTCTCACCCAGCATGGGTATATGTAAAATGACACCCCAAAACACATTCCCCAACTTCTCCTGAGTACGGCGATACCAGATGTGTCACACTTTTTTGCTGCCAAGGTGGGCAAAGGGGCACATATTCCAAAGTGCACCTTTTGGATTTCACCGGTCATTTTTTACACATTTTGATTGCAAAGTTCTTCTCACACATTTGGGCCCCTAAATCGCCAGGGCAGTAGAACTACCCCACAAGTGACCCCATTTTGGAAAGAAGACACCCCAAGGTATTCTGTGAGGGGCATGGTGAGTTCCTAGAATTTTTATTTTTTGTCGCAAGTTAGTGGAATATGAGACTTTGTAAGAAAAAAAAAAAAAATCATCATCATTTTCCGCTAACTTGTGACAAAAAATAAAAAGTTCTATGAACTCACTATGCCCATCAGCGAATACCTTAGGGTGTCTACTTTCCGAAATGGGGTCATTTGTGGGGGTTTTCTACTGTTTGGGCATTGTAGAACCTCAGGAATCATGACAGGTGCTCAGAAAGTCAGAGCTGTTTCAAAAAGCGGAAATTCACATTTTTGTACCATAGTTTGTAAATGCTATAACTTTTACCCAAACCATTTTTTTTTTGCCCAAACATTTTTTTTTTATCAAAGACATGTAGAACAATAAATTTGGCAAAAAATTTATATATGGATGTCGTTTTTTTTGCAAAATTTTACAGCTGAAAGTGAAAAATGTCATTTTTTTGCAAAGAAATCGTTACATTTTGATTAATAACAAAAAAAGTAAAAATGTCAGCAGCAATAAAATACCACCAAATGAAAGCTCCATTAGTGAGAAGAAAAGGAGGTAAAATTCATTTGGGTGGTAAGTTGCATGACCGAGCGATAAACGGTGAAAGGAGTGTAGTGCCGAAGTGTAAAAAGTGCTCTGGTCATGAAGGGGGTTTCACCTAGCGGGGCTGAAGTGGTTAAAGGCAAATCTACTCCACATAGTAGAAAGAGCTAAAGCAATATGGAGGATGGTGGGTGGAGTTGACCACATATAAAAAGTGAGGATCCGTTCACTCAGTAGGCCACTGAGGAAGGGGCTTGAGACCCCGAAACGCGTCTGGCGGTTGTCTAGAGTGAGCGTTGATCCACCTAATAGTAAAGAAAAGGAACAAAGCCGGCAAGGAAAGAAAGAGACGCAGATAAAGCAGCATTGATTGAAAGTGGACGCACAAGACTGACGTCATACAAGCTTGCATCCGGTCCCCTTGGTTACCAGGTCACGTGGGACGCCGCGTACAGGCAGAAGCACACCACGTGGGACGCTGCGGGTGTGCGGCCTCCTGGACCAACGCTACAGCAGCGGTGACGGGTAAGACCGGGCTCGTTTTGGAGCACAAATATTAGTATACAAAAGCGGTATTGAGCTCATAATCACGGGCAGTATACCGGAAGAGTACTGGACTGAATAGGACCATTTACAGCTTGGTGGGCTAGTGGACGCAAACGTATACATCCGTTTTATATACTTGTGGGACACAATTCATTTCAACTTACAATAGTTGCTGGACATTTACTGGATATTATTGTGGACAGCACCGCTGATTGTGTATAACAACAGAAATTGCAACTTACAGCCACTTGGCGGTTATATTACATTTTTCAATTTTTGCAACTGAGTGTGCACTTACTTGGTTCATATTGATTGATGTACCATATTTTATGTATGTTTTAGGGGTATGTTCGTAAATATAATTTTTATATAATAAAGTGAATCATCACTATCCCATTTAGTGTTTCCTTTTGAAGTGTGCCCCCCCACACCTGTTATTTAGACATATCATACTTATGCAAGGGACTATTTTGTATTTAGTGGAGGAAGAGGTTAACAAGCGATAACTGCAATGCATCCTGGAAGATGAAGGTCCTTGACTGCCTCATGTGAGCTACCACCCACCCACAGAAAAGGAATAAACTCCTGGGGATATGTGAAAAAGAGTTAAAAAAATCAGTAAAATAACACCTTTAATTGTTTCTTACTTGTCACAAAGCACAAAAATAGAGAAACATGCAAAAATAAAGTCCCAAAAGTATAATAAATGACAAATGCAGGTTAACAATACCACATATTTTCATGTTCAACAGGTTGAATACTAAAATAATATTAAATCATTACTTTAATTTTCCCAAACTGGGAAAAGAATTGTTTTAAGCTTAACAGCTTGGAGAAATAATTGTGTTGTATGTGTAAATGGCGTAAAGTTAACATGCAATAGAAAACACCAAACATTTTGCTTGTCTAAGGAAATAAACCTATAAAATGTGTTGTTGTTTTTTCACATTTCTTTCAAACTAGAGGTAATCTGTATCTGCAGGATGGAATTGGTCTTTTGGAGCTCTTAGTACATATTTTTCTCCATTGTCTTTCATTATAGGGTTGTGTGGCAATAAAAGCTTAGGCAATATTAGTGATCTTGTGAATATCAAAGGGGGTGTCCGAGTTATTTTTTTGTTCTTTCTATGTTCCTAACTAGGCAAATCTAACAGCTTTCCAATTCACTCACTTTATCTCCAGTGGCTGGTTTCTCAGATTTCACTGAGGGTCACATGACCTGTGATGTAGGCTTCTCTCCCTGCTCTGATAAAGGTCGTTTACAAGCCTGTAAACCAGACTTCTGGCCACGCTCCCCCTTCACTGCCTCTCTCCTAGGATTCTTAACCCCTTCAGCTGTACACACTGGCTAGCTGCAGCAGTGACAATTCTGGGCACTGGAGCTGACATACTAGAGAGAGCATTGCACAAGAAGGTAGGGGGGAAGATCCTGTGTGTATTAGCAGTGTCATTATACAGCTGGGACTTGTAGTTCTACACATACAACATGCTGCTGAGCATCCCAGCAGGCAGACATGTCACTCAGGGCAGCTCTTGTGTTCACTCCCTTAGCAGTGTCATTATACAGCTGGGACTTGTAGTCCTACACATACAACATGCTGCCGAGTCTCCCAGCAGGCAGACATGTCACTCAGGGCAGCTCTTGTATCCACTCCGTTAGCAGTGCAGGGGGAGGGGCAGAGATTGTTTTTATTGCATGTAAACAAAGGGCCAGAAAAGAACCAGGGAAATGAGTAAATAGTTGTTGTTGTTTTTTTTTTGCATAAAACTTGCTTAGGCTACTTTCACACTAGCGTTCGATCGGATCCGTTCTGAACGGATCCGATCATAATAATGCAGACGGAGGCTCCGTTCAGAACGGATCCGTCTGCATTATTTTTAGCATATAACAGCTAAGTGTGAAAATAGCCTCGTACGGATCCGTCCAGACTTTCAATGTAAAGTCAATGGGGGACGGATCCGCCTGAAGATTGAGCCATATTGTGGCATCTTCAAACGGATCCGTCCCCATTGACTTACATTGTAAGTCTGGACGGATCCGCACGGATCCGCACGCCTCCGCACGGCCAGGCAGGACACCCGAACGCTGCAAGCAGCGTTCAGCTGTCCGCCTGTCCGTGCGGAGGCGAGCGGAGCGGAGGCTGAACGCCGCCAGACTGATGCAGTCTGAGCGGATCCGCTCCATTCAGACTGCATCAGGGCTGGACGGCTGCGTTCGGGTCCGCTCGTGAGCTCCTTCAAACGGAGCTCACGAGCGGACCGACGAACGCTAGTGTGAAAGTAGCCTTAGCTTAGTTATATATTGCTGCCCATCAGATTTTGAGTGCTATATATTTTTTTTTCAGAACTCGGACAACCCCTTTAAGATGTTGTCCCTGCACTTGTGTAAGGGTACTTTAACACTTGCGTCAGAGGATTCCAACAGGCAGTTCCGTCGCCGATCCGGCAATCCGGACGCAAACGGATGACATTTGTCATACGGATCCGGATGCGGATCCGTATGACTAATGCATTGAAATACTGGATCAGTCTCTCCTGTGTCACCCGGAAAAATGGATCTCGTATTTATTCTTTTCACAGATGTAAAGGTCTGCACATGCGTGGACCGGAAGAACGAATCCATCAATGCAGCAATTTTAATGCTGAATCCGGCACTAATACATTTCAATGGAAATTAATGCCGGATCCGGCATTCCGGCAAGTGTTCAGGATTTTTGGCTGGAGAGAAAAATGCAGCATGCTGCGGTATTTTCTCCGGCCAAAAAACGTAAGAGGGACTGAACTGATGCATCCTGAATGGAATGCTCTCCATTCAGAATGCATTGGGATAAAACGTATCAGTTTTTTTCTGGTATTGAGCCCCTGTGACGGAACTCAATACCGGAAAAGAAAAATGCTAGTGTGAAAGTACCCTAAGCTAAAAAAAAATCTGAAAGCTGCCTTACTAAACAGAACGCCTGGTACGATACAGTAATTCACATTTTATTCCTGTGAGGAACAAAATACATTAATAGCATATTTGAGTTATAATGATGCCTCTTCCATTTTTAACACATCATTGCGCAGATATTGAATCCATCCATTGCTGTAATAGACTTCAGATCCTTCGAGCTTTATTTTTTAATAAATAAATAGTAATGGTGAAGACACTTTGTACTGTTGATATATAGTTAAGCATCTAGAATAGGCAGCTGTCTTAAAAACCAATTGATAATAGCTCTCTGGAGCTTTGTTTTTCCTCTTCCTGGAATTACACTATACATACTATTATTACAATTTATTTTCCAGAGAACAATGAAAGTAGATATCTTTGTTCAGTATCTCTATGTATTTTTACCTGATAACTTCTCACATTGAATTGTATGTACCTTCATTGTTATTATGCTGAACAGTGTACCTACCTCATCAGGATACATTTCTGATATTACAAGGGCCTGGACAAAATAAAATTTGTATGTAGTCACATATTCTTGCTTAGTACATATAAATCTGCAAAACTCATGTTGAATTAACTACAGCAAACCCTAATATAAGAAACTGTAATAATTGACAAACGTCCAGTACATCCCATATACCTCCACATTTTCACATACAGTGCTATTCCAGAGATATCCGTCTGTCCTTTTGTAGACCTCAGATGAAGATTTTGTGTACCATGACAACCAAGCAACCCTGTTCTGAGCCACCCTGCAGTCGCAGCATGTCACAAGTGTAACACCATAGACTATCATCATAAAAATTGTAGTGCGACATTGGTGCGACATCAATGTCGTGCGACACATGTACTAGTGTAGTTGTGCTCTATGTGTCATGCGACTTATTGTCGTCGCGTAGCCCTAGCCTAAAGCTGACCTACAGCGGTAAAGAAAAATGGCTCTGTTGTTATGGAAACCTGGAGTAAAACTGTGTGTATGCGGAGACTAAGGGCCTGCGAGCTTCTATTGGCTGATAAGGGACATGTGACCGTGTGTATGGCAGTTGGGATGTGAGGAGAAAGACTTGCAGGCTTGTATTGGCAAATGCAGGTCATTTTTTGGGAATATCTCAGTAACGGGAAGTTCTAGAGAGCTGAGACCCAGTCTAAAAACTTCCTGGACACCTGATGTACCTGTGCGCCAAATTTGGTGAAGATCACTCCAGTTGTTTGGTCGCGCATAAAGAACAGACAGACGTCAGGACAGACAGAAACTCATTGTGTACCGGCATGTTACCTCCACAGTATTCTTACCCAGATAGTGATCGATAAGTTTTTGAGTTACAGAGCAATATGTGCGTAGCAAAAACAGTTGGACCATACAAACTCCTTGCAGCTGCTGTGTAGGGGCGTATGACCCTTATAAGATTTCTTTCCAGGTAGCAAGGGATGTGTATACCAAGGTTCGTTGAAATGTATCGTTGCGTTTTTGAGTGATCGCGGAACATACATACGCACACATATACACGTCCTTCTTTATATATATAGAAAGATAGCTTATTGCATTTTTCTTGCAGTAAGATCATTCTCATTATACCACCATATAAAATTGTATACTGTTGTATACTTCTTAGCAATCAAAGATTTTTTAGAATGGTTGTCAAGCAGCACCTTCTGTATCAGATTACTATAATGAGAAAGAGAAAGCAAGAAGGGTTGGGAATGACTTTTGAATCCAAGAGTTACAACAGTAGCCGTGAAACCATTGTATCAACCAGCAGATTTGGCTTTGGGCTAATGTTAAGGGAGTTATCCTGGCAGTCCCCTGGTGCTGTATTTACCCTTTAACCCTTGTTCAGGGATCTGTACTTGGCTGCAGGAGAATCAGGCCGCCGCCTCTTCAAGTAGTCTCTGAATGAGACACCAGTTCAGGCCACCAAGACAAAATCGTAGTAAGGGGCATGCTGAGGTCGGGGGGGGGGGGGGTCGTTTGGTCAATAATCCATCAGTATTGCTAATGCCCCAAAAAAACTGGAGTGGATCCAAAACAGAGATGACCGAGTCAACCATTCAAGAACCGCTGGGTTGTTGGTCAAGACACGAACGCTAGCTGACACTGGGAGCTCAGGCCTCTCGAAGTGACCCCTGCTGCCATGGCCCCTTACTCTGCTGCGACCTCTGCCTGCACCAAACATTTAGGCATCTGCCACTCCCCTGTGCAGGGCCTGGCACTTCTCTGTCTGACATACTGTTAGATCAAATAAATAAATAAAAAGGAAATTAAAACACCCTAAAAAACTCAGTAATTTTCTCACTTCAGCACACAATGGCTAATACTTTTTTGTGCCACTAATACATGCCTAAAAGGGCTTTTGAACATATAACTGCACTGCTGAATGGCAAATAGGCCCTTATTTTTTTCCACTTATACACGACACAAAAGGCTTTAGAACATATAACTGCATGTCACCACCAGACATCTGAGAAGCTCTGACAGATGCCTTTCAGAACCTCCTCCTTGAGCTTCCTTTGTTTTGCTTTCAGTTCCTCATCTCGTTAGCCTCTCTCAGCTGTCATGTAGTTGTACTGATTGTATGCCTTTAAATTCCGCCCCATAGTGCATCAGTGTGCGGTTTATAGTTCTTCCTGGAGTGTGTGTGCATGCTAATCCTACTTCCCAGTCTTCTACAAGATAAGTGTTGTGCATTCATTTGTGATTTTCTGTTTGCTGGATCCCAGGTGACCCTGACTCCCTCCGTATCTAGTGTAGGGAGCCGGTGGTCGTGTCCCCTCACTATTATAGGGTGTTCAGGTGTTATACAGTCGAGGTACGAGGATATGCGATCATCTACCATTGGGATTTTCGCATAGGCTGAGCAGTCAGGGAGAGTGCCAGGTCTGATGCAGGGGTCTCCCTTTTTGTTCCTTAGTTTTGGATCCAGTGAGTCGTATATTCATTTCGTCTCAAGCATGGATCCGGTTTCACTTCTGACTGAACGCTTTCAGGGTCTTTCATTGGAGGTAGCTGATCTCCGTAAGACTCTTTCTCAGTTTCAAGTGACCGGTTCAGCTTGCGTTCATGGAGTTTGTTCTGAGCCTAAGATCTCGCTCCCGGATACTTTCTCCGGGGGTAGTGAGAATTTTGTGCGTTTTAGAGAGGCTTGCAAACTTCATTTTCGCCTTCTTCCCCATTCCTCTGGTGATGAGGAACGGAGGGTGGGGATCATTATATCGCTGCTCAGGGGTAACGCTCAGTCATGGGCCTTTTCGCTGCCGTGGGGGCACGGCCCCTCCGTTCAGTGGATGAATTCTTTTTAGCCCTGGGTCAGAAATATGATGATCCGGATCGTATTGCTTTGGCTGAGTCTAGACTACGTCTGTTATGCCAGGGTAAACAATCCGCAGAGATATACTGCTCAGAATTTCGGAGATGGGCAGCTGATACTGGTTGGAATGATGCTGCACTCCGAAGTCAATTTTGCCATGGTTTTTCAGAGGGATTGAAAGATGCATTTGCCTTTCATGAGAGGCCTACTTCCTTGGACTCTGCTATGTCTCAGGCCGTTCGTATTGACAGGCGTCTTAGAGAGAGAGGAGAGATCGCTCCTTCCTGTCATACTCAATCCCAGGACAGTGCAGCTGTCTCTTTCTGTGCGCAGGGGTCTCAGTCGCTGTCAGCCCCTTCTGAGCAGGAGCCCATGCAGCTGGGGTTGATTGCCTCTGACAATAGAAGTTTCAGCCCACATGGGAAGGTTTGTTTTTGTTGTGGAGGTATAAATCATTTGGCAAATGTTTGTCCCTCTAGGAGATTCAGGCAGTTTTTTGGGAGTAATAAAGAAACAAAAAGGAAAAAATCCTTTAAAAATGTTCCATCTGTTACCATTGGCAGGGTTGAGGCGGAAATTGAAGGTTTTCCGTTTGCTTGTAGTTCCCGTTTTGTCCTGCCTGCCAGGGTGGCGCTAGAGAGCAAGAACATTTTTTGTGAGATTTTTGTAGATAGTGGAGCAGCTGTCAATCTCATTGATAATCAATTTGCAACTCATGGTTTCCAGGTATGCACTTTGGGAAAGGATATTCCTGTTTTTGCTATTGATTCCGCTCCACTTTCTCAGAAATCATTAAAGGGCATAGTTCACAATATCCGTTTAATTGTGAGTGATGCTCATGTTGAGGATGTGTCATGTTTCGTCCTTAGCGGATTGCCTACTCCTCTAGTGTTGGGGCTACCCTGGCTCACTAAACATAACCCCACCATTGATTGGCAAGCGAGGCAAATAAATGGTTGGAGTGACTTTTGCAGAGAGAATTGCCTCACGACATCTGTTTCTGAGGTTTCTACTAAGACTGTACCTTCCTTTCTCTCTGAATTTTCGGATGTCTTCTCTTAGAGTGGAGTTCAGGATTTGCCCTGCACAGGGAGTACGATTGCCCTATTAATCTCATCCCAGGCGCCAAGCTGCCTAAATCTCGTTTATACAATCTCTCCCAACCTGAAAGGGTCGCTATGCGTGCTTATATCTCTGAGAGTCTGAGAAAAGGACACATACGACCCTCGAAGTCACCTGTTGCCGCTGGTTTTTTCTTTGTTAAGAAAAAAGATGGTTCTTTAAGACCTTGTCTGGATTTCAGGGAGCTGAACAGTATCACAATTCGTGACCCTTATCTGCTTCCTCTGATCCCGGATCTGTTTAACCAGATTGTTGAGGCTAAAGTTTTTTCCAAATTAGAGGGGCATACAACCTGGTCAGGGTCAGAGAAGGAGACGAATGGAAGACGGCCTTCAATACCCCTGAGGGCCATTTTGAGAATTTGGTTATGCCTTTTGGTTTGATGAATGCTCCAGCCGTTTTTCAGCATTTTGTGAACAGCATTTTTTTATCATTTAATGGGGAAATTTGTATTAGTGTATTTGGATGACATTTAGATTTTTTCTCCTAATTTCAAAACTCATAAGGAACACTTACGTCAGGTCTTGCTCATCCTGCGGGAGAATAAATTGTACGCGAAACTGGAAAAATGTGTGTTTGCGGTTCCAGAAATTCAATTTCTGGGGTTTCTTCTCTCCGCTTCTGGTTTTCACATGGACCTCGAGAAGGTCCGCGCTGTGCTTGAGTGGGAGCTTCCTGAGAATCAGAAGGCGCTGATGCGTTTTTTGGGCTTTGCCAATTATTACAGGAAGTTTATTTTGAATTATTCCTCTGTTGTTAAACCACTCACTGATATGACCAGAAAGGGGGTAGATTTTTCTTCCTGGTCGGTAGAGGCGCGTAAGGCCTTTTCTAATATCAAGGAGAGTTTTGCTTCCGCTCCCACCTTGGTACAACCTGATATTTCTCTACCCTTCATAGTTGAGGTTGATGCTTCTGAGGTGGGTGTGGGTGCAGTATTGTCTCAGGGTTCCTCTCCTGCCAAATGGCGACCGTGTGCCTTTTTCTCGAAGAAACTCTCCTCCGCAGAGAGAAATTACGATGTGGGAGATAGGGAGTTGTTGGCCATCAAGTTGGCTTTTGAGGAATGGCGCCATTGGTTAGAGGGAGCCAGACACCCTATTACCGTGTTTACTGACCATAAAAATCTAGCCTACTTGGAGTCAGCCAAGCGTCTGAACCCGAGACAGGCTAGATGGTCTTTGTTCTTTTCAAGGTTTAATTTTGTTGTCACGTTCCGCCCTGGGGTTAAGAATGTGAAGGCAGATGCCCTGTCACGTTGTTTTCCGGGAGGTGGGAATTTTGAAGACCCAGGTCCCATTTTGGCTGAAGGTGTGGTGGTCTCTGCTCTTTATCCTGAATTGGAGGCAGAAGTGCAGGTAGCCCAGTCAGAGGCTCCTGATCTTTGTCCTCCTGGGAGGTTGTTTGTGCCTCTCGCTTTAAGACACAAGATTTTTAAGGAACACCACAATACGGTCCTTGCTGGGCACCTGGGGGCAAGAGCCACAGTGGATCTCATCGCTCGGAGATTCTGGTGGCCTGCGCTTCGTAAGTCGGTTGAGGGTTTTGTGCCAGCCTGCGAGACCTGCGCTCGTGCCAAAGTCTCTCATTCACGGCCATCAGGTCCTCTCCTTCCCTTACCCATTCCTTCCCGTCCTTGGACACATCTGTCCATGGACTTCATAACGGACCTGCCTCGTTCCTCGGGGAAGACTGTGATTCTGGTGGTGGTGGACCGTTTTAGCAAAATGGTGCATTTCATCCCTTTTCCTGGCTTGCCCAATGCTAAGACGCTGGCGCAGGCACTTATTGATCACATTGTCAAATTGCATGGTATTCCTTCAGACATAGTCTCTGATAGGGGCACGCAGTTTGTTTCCAGATTCTGGAAGGCTTTCTGTTCTCGCTTGGGGGTTCGGTTGTCATTCTCTTCTGCTTTCCACCCGCAGTCGAATGGCCAGACAGAGCGCGTCAATCAGAATCTGGAGACATATCTGCGCTGTTTTGTGGCGGAGAATCAGGAGGATTGGTGTTCTTTTTTGTCCCTTGCTGAGTTTGCTTTAAATAACTGTCGTCAGGAGTCCTCTGATAAGTCACCATTTTTTGGTGCATATGGGTTTCATCCGCAGTTTGGGACATTCTCGGAAGAGGGGTCTTCTGGTTTACCTGATGAGGACAGATTCTCCTCGTCTTTGTCATCTATTTGGCAAAAGATTCAGGATAATCTAAAGAGCATGAGTGAGAGATATAAGCGTGTGGCGGATAAGAGACGTGTGCCTGGTCCGGACCTGAATGTTGGTGATCTGGTGTGGTTGTCTACTAAGAATATCAAATTGAAGGTTCCCTCCTAAGTTGGGTCCTAAGTTTATTGGGCCTTACAAAATCTTGTCTGTCATCAATCCTGTTGCCTACCGTCTTGATCTTCCTCAGACTTGGAAGATCCATAATGTTTTTCATAAGTCCTTATTAAAACCTTATGTCCAACCCATTGTACCCTCGTCTTTGCCTCCTCCTCTGATTAGGGTTGATGGTAATCTTGAATTTCAGGTCTCTAGGATTGTGGATTCTCGTGTTGTCCGTGGTTCTCTCCAGTACCTCGTTCATTGGGAGGGTTATGGTCCTGAGGAGAGGATGTGGGTCCCAGTGACGGACATTAAGGCCACTCGTCTCATCAGGGCTTTCCATAGGTCTCATCCTGAGAAGGTGGGCTCTGAGTGTCCGGAGTCCACTCGTAGAAGGAGGGGTACTGTCACCACCAGACATCTGAGAAGCTCTGACAGATGCCTTTCAGAACCTCCTCCTTGAGCTTCCTTTGTTTTGCTTTCAGTTCCTCATCTCGTTAGCCTCTCTCAGCTGTCATGTAGTTGTACTGATTGTATCCCTTTAAATTCCGCCCCATAGTGCATCAGTGTGCGGTTTATAGTTCTTCCTGGAGTGTGTGTGCTTGCTGATCCTACTTCCCAGTCTTCTACAAGATAAGTGTTGTGCATTCATTTGTGATTTTCTGTTTGCTGGATCCCAGGTGACCCTGACTCCCTCCGTATCTAGTGTAGGGAGCAGGTGGTCGTGTCCCCTCACTATTATAGGGTGTTCAGGTGTTATACAGTCGAGGTACGAGGATATGCGATCATCTACCATTGGGATTTTCGCATAGGCTGAGCAGTCAGGGAGAGTGCCAGGTCTGATGCAGGGGTCTCCCTTTTTGTTCCTTAGTTTTGGATCCAGTGAGTCGTATATTCATTTTGTGTTGTCTTGTTTCCTGTACACCTTCCGTGACACTGCACCACTGACGGGCAAATATATTTTTTCTTTTTCTACTTATACACGCCACAAAAGGCTTTTGAACAGATAACTGCACTGCTGAACAGCAAATATATTTTTTCTTTTTCCACTAATATACGCCACAAAAGGCTTTAAAACATATTACTGCACCACTGACCGGCAAATATATATTTTTCTTTTTCCACTAATACAAGTCACAAAAGGGTTTAGAACAGATAACTGCACCAGCTGACCGGCAAATATATTTTTTCTTTTACAACTAATACACAACAAAAAGGGCTTTAGAACAGATAACTGCACCGCTGAATGGCAAATATATCTTACTTTTGCCACTAATACACAACAAAAAGGGCTGTAATTTTCTCACTTCACCACACAACAGCCAATAAGCCCTTTGTTTCCCACTAATAAAAGCCAAAATGTGCTTTAGAACATATAACTGCACCGCACAAGGGCAAATAAGACATAGAAATATTTCCTTGTATAAACCCTGTTAATGCCTGTATCAAACAGCATTTGCACCCTAATAAGAACGGTTTGCTGGAATTACAGAGCTGTGTAATGGCAATTTGGATTCCCAGTCAGTGCAGCAAGGTGTAGTAGGATTGTTCCTATTACCCAGGCTGCAACCTCCCCTACTAAATCCTGTTCAACAGAAATGCTGTGGAATGATTCCTCCCTATCCTTTCCCTACACCTTGAATAATCTTGCCCTGCACTTGTAAATCGTTATTTAGCACAATTAAGTTTTTTCTAACACTGTCCCTAGCTCCTGCTGATGTCTCTCCCTGCACTAAGTATACTGGAAAATGGCAGAATCCAAGATGGCTGAAGCATTTTATAGGGCTGTGATATTACAGGGCTGTCTGCTGATTGGCTGCATGGATGGCATTAGGGGTGATCCTGCTTCCCAGAGTTCCTTGCTTCATATCCTCACACATGCAGCAGCCATTTTTGGAAAAAATGTGATTCCTTACCACAAAGCGTGAGGAAATTCGGCTTCGTGCAAATTACATTTTTCATGAAATTCGGAACGAATTCCACTTCGTCAGCTTCGATTTGCTCGTCTCTAGTATTGGGGGTCATTTATCAAAGACCAGAATTTGCCACAGTATTCACTTAATTTATGACAAGGTGCCATTATTATCATGGACTATAATTTGTTCAGTGTGGGGGAACGGAGTGTGCCATTATACTTATGTCTATATTTCAATTTACATTGCTGTATTTTGATAAAAAATGATTCTACTTTTCATATTGTAAGAATAGCAGTGATGCATTTTACATTTATTCATGTTTCTAGTGTTTGCATATGTCTTTGCACCAGGGCTGTGGAGTCAGAGTCAGAGTCGTGGAGTCTGAGTCAGGGCTTTATTTGGCTGGAGTCAGCGTTAGCAAAAATGTATAAAATCCAGCTTAAAATCTAATTTTTTTTATTAATATCGTATAACTAATTTAACTTTCTTAGGAAGTTTAGAGATTGTAATAATAAAATATTTGATGTTCAATCAATCTAAGGCTCTTATTTTATTGTCAGAGATATTGCCCGTGTTGGTCACTGCTTTGCCAGCAACAAAGAGTAGTAAAGAGGTTGTTCTCTGCTCTCGGGGCATCCATGAAGGGATATCTCACTAAGGCAATACTTTTTCTGAGGACAAATTCATAGATTTCTTATTATTATTAAAAGCATATATTTTCCAGTTATTTCAAATTTACTATTCAAAGGGAAACTGTCACCTAGAAAACAGATACAAAACTGGTGACATGGCTACATAGGTATATAAACAGTGAGTCAATCCATATCTTAGTACTTGGCTTCAATCTTCTAACAAATGCTTTTTATTGTTATTGTGAAGGGTCAAAGAGTAGTGAATGAGGCACTGAACTGCCTCCCGCATGTACAGTCTCTCTCCCCTCCACTCTCTGAGCCCTGCTGAAAACCTGCGCATGTGCCATCAGTCACAGAGAGATACCACTCGGTCTGGACCTGCTCTTACTGTGCACCATCACTATCAAGTAAGCTGTAGCTCTCTAACACTGATGGTTTTCAGAAGTGCTCGGGGAGCTTTGTCTATCATTCATGAAGTGAGAGAGGATAGAGAGGGTGGTCAAGCACAGCCAAGAGAGGCGTTGGGCCAGGGCACTTAAAGGGGTATTCCCATTTTGAAAACGCATGTCCACTGGGCTCTCTACAGCCTCTTTGTCCTAACCTGGGGATGCCAGATGGTCATAGAGAGTTGTGTAAACAGCATAGCTTCTGGGGCTACGCCATTTGCGCAACTCACATTCAGGTCAATAGAGTTACCAAATTGTGTTGATTTGTCTTTCTCCGGCCTCCCGATGTCCCCTGGTTGGGATGAAAAGACCAGAGAGAGTCCTGCGGTCATGGTTTTTAATATGGCAATACCATTTTAAGTGCCTTATTCACGCCTCTTTGACTTGTCACAGCAGCAATAAAAAGCATCTTTACGGCCATTGACAAGTACAGTAGAGGTCTATATAGTCTCACTGCTTTCATCCCTATGCAGCCATGTCACCAGTTTGCTATGTGTTTTCTAGGTGACACTTTCCCTTTAACCCCTTAAAGACTCAGCCCTATTTCACCTTAAGGCTGGGTTCACACCTGAGCGTTTTACAGCGCGTTCCTACGCGCTGTAAAACGCTCAACAAGGAGAAACCAATGATTCCCTATGGGAATGGTTCACACTTGGGCGTTTTACAGCGCGTACGATCGCGCTGTAAAACGCCCGACGCTCCAAAAAGTACATGAGCGACTTTTGGGGCGTTTGTGGCCATAGGACACTGTAGTGAATCACACAAACGCGCGTCAAACGCGCGTTTACTATTACAAAAACGCGCATAAAAATGCGCGTCAAAAACGCGCGTTTGCGCAACGCTCAAGTGTGAACCCAGCCTTAGGACTTGGCCATTTTTTTGCAAATCTGACCAGTGTCACTTTAAGTGCTGATAACTTTAAAACACTTTGACTTATCCAGGCCATTCTGAGATTGTTTTTTCGTCACATATTGTACTTCATGACACTGGTAAAATGAAGTCAAAATATTTTTTGGGGGGCATAAAAAATACCTAATTTACCCAAAATTTGGAAAAATTTGCAAATTTCAAAGTTCCAGTTTCTCTACTTCTGTAATACATAGTAATACCCCCAAAATTGTGATGACTTTACATTCCCCATATGTCTACTTCATGTTTGAATTATTTTGGGAATTATATTTTATTTTTTGGGGATGTTACAAGGCTTAGAAGTTTAGAAGCAAATCTTGAAATTTTTCAGAAATTTACAAAAACCCAATTTTTAGGGACCACTACAGGTCTGAAGTCACTTTGCGAGGCTTACATAATAGAAACAGCCCAAAAATGACCCCATTCTATAAACTACACCCCTCAAGGTATTCAAAACTGATTTTACAAACTTTGTTAACCCTTTAGGTGTTGCACAAGAGTTATTGGCAAATGGGGATGAAATTTGAGAATTTCATTTTTTTGCCTAATTTTACATTTTAACCCATTTTTTCCACTAACAAAGCAAGGGTTAACAGCCAAACAAGACTGTATCTTTATTGCCCTGACTCTGCCGTTTACAGAAACACTCCATATATGGCCGTAACCGCTGTACGGGCACAGGGCCGTCTTTACCAAGGGGCAAAAGGGGCAGCTGCCCCGGGCCCAGTTGCTCCTGAGGGGCCCAAGGCAGCTGCCTCTTGAGCCCTGCTAGCTACTGCCCCGGGTGTCAAGCTGTCTGTGTACTTTAATGTTGTGATCTAGGACCTTAGATGACATCATCACTATGTGACCAGTAACCTAGCAATTACTGGTCACATGGCTATGAGGTCATCACAGGTCCTAGCAGGAGTGTTGCAGAAGTGGAGCTTTTTTGTGTGAAGATTACATCAGAAAAAGGTGACAGGGCTGTTATGGTAATATACTGTAAACTACTGTATAGTGGGGTGCTGTATATTGTGTGGGGGCCTGTATACTGTGGGGGGCTGTATATTGTGTGGGACTGTATACTGTGTGGGGCCTGTATACTGTGGGGGCTGTATACTGTGTGGTGGGCTGTATACTGTGTGGGGGCCTGTATACTGTGGGGGGCCTTATACTGTGTGGTGGGCTGTATACTGTGTGGGGGGCTGTATACTGTGTGGGGGCCTGTATACTGTGGGGGGGGCTGTATAGTGTGGGGGACTGTATACTGTGTGGGGGACTGTATACTGTGTGGGGGCCTGTATACTGTGGGGGGCTGTATACTGTGGGGGGGCTGTATACTGTGTGGGGGGTTGTATACTGTGTGGGGGGGCTGTATACTGTGGGGGGGGGGCTGTATACTGTGGGGGACTGTATACTGTGTGGGGCCCTGTATACTGTGTGGGGGGCTGTATACTGTGGGGGGCTGTATACTGTGGGGGGCTGTATACTGTGGGGGCTTGTATACTGTGGGGGGGGCTGTATAGTGTGGGGGGCCTGTATAGTGTGGGGGCCTGTATAGTATGGGGGGCTGTATATTGTGGAGTGCTATACTGCTGTACTGTATACTGTGGGGGTCTGTATACTGTGGGTGAGATACAGTGTGGCGTGCTATACTGCTGTACTGTATAGTGTGGGGGGCTGTATCGTGTATAGTTTGGGGTGCTGTATACAGCGAGGTGTTGTATACTGTGAGGTGTTGTATAATGTTGGGTGCTGTATACTGTGGGCTGCTATACTGCTCTATTATATACTGTGGGGTACTGTATAGTGTGGGGTGCTATACTGCATACTGTGTGGTGCTGTATACTATAGGGTCCTATACTGCATACTGTGCGGTGCTGGGGTGCACTGTAACACTGGGGCCGAGCCCCGGTCTCCTTCCTGCAGAGCGGTGCCCACTTCCAGCCTGAGCCCAGCTGCCCAGAACACTGATCCTGAGCCGCTGGAGTCTTCAGAACTGGAAGTATTTACAGTCATTCACTGTACTCTACCAGGGGTGTGGATTTTTTGTGTGTGTGTTGTGGTGGAGGGCGTGATTGCCTGCTAAGGTGTGGGAAGGCGGGATCCAGGGGGCCCAAGTAAATTTTTGCCCAGGGTCCAATCAATATTAAAGACGGCCCTGTACGGGCACACAGTAGGGCGTAGAGGGAAAGGTGCGCCGTATGGTTTTTGGAAGCCAGACTTTGCTGGACTGGTTTTTTGACACCATGTCCCATTTGAAGCCCCCCTGATGCACCCCTAGAGTAGAAACTCCATAAAAGTGACCCCGTCTAAGAAACTACACCCCTCAAGGTATTCAAAACTGATTTTACAAATTTTGTTAACCCTTTAGGTGTTGCACAAGATTTAATGGAAAATAGAGATACAATTTCAAAATTTCACTTTTTTTGGCAGATTTTCCATTTTAATATTTTTTTTCCAGTTACAAAGCAAGGGTTAAGAGCCAAACAAAACTCAATATTTATGGCCCTGATTCCGTAGTTTACAGAAACACCCCATATGTGGTCGTAAACCGCTGTACGGGCACACGGCAGGGTGCAGAAGGGGGTGATCAATGACAAGCGGGTGATCACCCATATAGATTCCCTGATCACCCCCTGTCATTGATCACCCCCCTGTCATTGATCACCCCCCTGTAAGGCTCCATTCAGATGTCCGTATGATTTTTACAGATCCACGGATACATGGATCGGATCCGCAAAACACATACGGACGTCTGAATGGAGCCTTACAGGGGGGTGATCAATGACAAGGGGGTGATCACGCATATAGACTTCCTAATCACTTCCCTGTCATTGATCACCCCCCTGTCATTGATCACCCCCCTGTAAGGCTCCATTCAGATGTCCGTATGATTTTTACGGATCCACGGATACATGGATCGGATCCGCAAAACACATACGGACGTCTGAATGGAGCCTTACAGGGGGGTGATCAATGACAGGCGGGTGATCACCCATATAGATTTCCTGATCACCCCCTGTCATTGATCACCCCCCTGTCATTGATCACCCCCCTGTAAGGCTCCATTCAGATGTCCGTATGATTTTGACAGATCCACGGATACATGGATCGGATCCGCAAAACACATACGGACGTCTGAATGGAGCCTTACAGGGGGGTGATCAATGACAAGGGGGTGATCACGCATATAGACTTCCTTATCACTTCCCTGTCATTGATCACCCCCCTGTCATTGATCACCCCCCTGTAAGGCTCCATTCAGATGTCCGTATGATTTTTACGGATCCACGGATACATGGATCGGATCCGCAAAACACATACGGACGTCTGAATGCAGCCTGACAGGGGGGTGATCAATGACAGGCGGGTGATCACCAATATAGATTTCCTGATCACCCCCTGTCATTGATCACCCCCCTGTAAGGCTCCATTCAGATGTCCGTATGATTTTTACAGATCCACGGATACATGGATCGGATCCACAAAACACATACGGACGTCTGAATGGAGCCTTACAGGGGGGTGATCAATGACAAGGGGGTGATCACGCATATAGACTTCCTGATTACTTCCCTGTCATTGATCACCCCCCTGTCATTGATCACCCCCCTGTAAGGCTCCATTCAGACGTCCGTATGATTTTTACGGATCCACGGATACATGGATCGGATCCGCAAAACGCATATGGACGTCTGAATGCAGCCTTACAGGGGGGTGATCAATGACAGGCGGGTGATCACCCATATAGATTCCCTGATCACCCCCTGTCATTGATCACCCCCCTGTCATTGATCACCCCCCTGTAAGGCTCCATTCAGACGTCCGTATGATTTTTACGGATCCACGGATACATGGATCGGATCCGCAAAACGCATACGGACGTCTGAATGCAGCCTTACAGGGGGGTGATCAATGACAGGAGTGATCACCTCATATACACTCCCTGATCACCCCCTGTCATTGATCACCCCCCTGTAAGGCTCCATTTACACGTCCGTATGCGTTTTGCGGATCCGATCCATGTATCCGTGGATCCGTAAAAATCATACAGACGTCTGAATGAAGCCTTACAGGGGGGTGATCAATGACAGGGGGGTGATCAATGACTGGGGGGTGGTCACCCCATATAGACTCCCTGATCACCCCCCTGTAAGGCTCCATTCAGACATTTTTTTGGGCCCAAGTTAGCGGAATTTTTTTTTTTTTTCTTACTAAGTCTCATATTCCACTAACTTGTGTCAAAAAATAAAATCTCACATGAACTCACCATACCCCTCACGGAATCCAAATGCGGAAAATTTTTTAGATATTTATATTCCAGACTTCTTCTCACGCTTTAGGGCCCCTAAAATACCAGGGCAGTATAAATACCCCACATGTGACCCCATTTCGGAAAGAAGACACCCCAAGGTATTCCGTGAGGGGCATATTGAGTCCATGAATGATTGAAATTTTTGTCCCAAGTTAGCGGAAAGGGAGACTTTGTGAGAAAATACGCCCCAAAAAATAATTTCCGCTAACTTGTGCCCCAAAAATTTTTTTTTATGAACTCACCATGCCCCTCATTGAATACCTTGGGGTGTCTTCTTTCCAAAATGGGGTCACATGTGGGGTATTTATACTGCCCTGGCTTTTTAGGGGCCCGAAAGCGTGAGAAGAAGTCTGGGATCCAAATGTCTAAAAATGCCCTCCTAAAAGGAATTTGGGACGCTTTGCGCATCTAGGCTGCAAAAAAGTGTCACACATCTGGTATCGCCGTACTCAGGAGAAGTTGGGGAATGTGTTTTTACATATACCCATGCTGGGTGAGATAAATATCTTGGTCAAATGCCAACTTTGTATAAAAAAAATAGGAAAAGTTGTCTTTTGCCAAGATATTTCTCTCACCCAGCATGGGTATATGTAAAATGACACCCCAAAACACATTCCCCAACTTCTCCTGAGTACGGTGATACCAGATGTGTGACACTTTTTTGCCGCCTAGGTGGGCAAAGGGGCACACATTCCAAAGTGCACCTTTCGGATTTCACAGGGCATTTTTTACACATTTTGATTTCAAACTACTTACCACACATTAGGGCCCCTAGAATGCCAGGGCAGTATAACTACCCCACAAGTGACCCCATTTTGGAAAGAAGACACCCCAAGGTATTCCGTGAGGGGCATGGCGAGTTCCTAGAATTTTTTATTTTCTGTCACAAGTTAGCGGAAAATGATGATTTATTTTATTTTTATTTTTTCTTACAAAGTCTCATATTCCACTAACTTGTGACAAAAAATATAAAATTCTAGGAACTCCCCATGCCCCTCACGGAATACCTTGGGGTGTCTTCTTTCCAAAATGGGGTCACTTGTGGCATAGTTATACTGCCCTGGCAATTTAGGGGCCCAAATGTGTGAGACGTACTTTGCAATCAAAATGTGTAAAAAATGGCTTGCGAAATCCGAAAGGTGCACTTTGGAATATGTGCCCCTTTGCCCACCTTGGCTGCAAAAAAGTGTCACACATCTGGTATCGCCGTACTCAGGAGAAGTTGGGGAATGTGTTTTTACATATACCCATGCTGGGTGAGATAAATATCTTGGTCAAATGCCAACTTTGTATAAAAAAAATAGGAAAAGTTGTCTTTTGCCAAGATATTTCTCTCACCCAGCATGGGTATATGTAAAATGACACCCCAAAACACATTCCCCAACTTCTCCTGAGTACAGCGATACCAGATGTGTGACACTTTTTTGCAGCCTAGGTGGGCAAAGGGACCCACATTCCAAAGTGCACCTTTCGGATTTCACCGGTCATTTTTTACAGATTTTGATTGCAAACTACTTCTCACACATATGGGCCCCTAAATTGCCAGGGCAGTATAACTACCCCATTTTGGAAAGAAGACACCCCAAGGTATTCCGTGAGGGGCATGGCAAGTTCCTAGAATTTTTTATTTTTTGTCGCAAGTTAGTGGAATATGAGACTTTGTAAGAAAAAAAAAAATAAATCATCATTTTCCGCTAACTTGTGACAAAAAATAAAAAGTTCTATGAACTCACTATGCCCATCAGCGAATACCTTAGGGTGTCTACTTTCCGAAATGGGGTCATTTGTGGGGGTTTTCTACTGTCTGGGCATTGTAGAACCTCAGGAAACATGACAGGTGCTCAGAAAGTCAGAGCTGCTTCAAAAAGCGGAAATTCACATTTTTGTACCATAGTTTGTAAACGCTATAACTTTTACCCAAACCATTTTTTTTTTGCCCAAACATTTTTTTTTATCAAAGACATGTAGAACAATAAATTTAGCGAAAAATTTATATATGGATGTCGTTTTTTTTGTGCAAAATTTTACAGCTGAAAGTGAAAAATTTCATTTTTTTGCAAAAAGATCAAAAACAAAACATTTCTTTTTTTACACCGTTTTTATTTTAATTTTTTTACCGTGGTCACCTGAGGGGTTAGGTCATGTGATATTTTTATAGAGCCGGACGATACGGACGTGGCGATACCTAATATATATTCTTATTTTTATTTATTTAGGTTTTACACAATGATTTCATTTTTGAAACAAAAAAAAACATGTTTTAGTGTTTCCATAGTCTAAGAGCCATAGTTTTTTAAGTTTTTGGGAGATTATCTTGGGTAGGGTATGAATTTTGCGGGATGAGATGACGGTTTGATTGGTACTATTTTGGCATACATGCCACTTTTCTGATCACTTTTATTACCTTTTTTGGGAAGTAAGGTGGGCAAAATTTCAATTTCCTCATAGTTTTTATTTTTTTATTTTTATGGCGTTCACCGTGCGGGAGAAGTAACATGACAGTTTTTTTGATAAGTATATAAAAAAGAAGATGGCTTCGGCAGCATGTAGCAGTATCAAAACTACGAACGACGCATTATCTTGAGACCGTAAGGTGCTGCTTCTACATTTTCAAGTTTTTTTGATAAGGTCGCTACGGACGCGGCGATACCTAATATGTGTAGTGTATTTTATTTTTTTAATTTTTATTCAGTGATAAATGTGTTTTTTTTAATCCTTTTTTTTACATTTTTTTGACCCAGACCCACTTGGTTCTTGAAGATACAGTGGGTCTGATGTCTGTATAATACAGTACAGTACACTATATAGGGTACTGTACTGTATTTTACTTACACTTTGTCTGAACAGATCTATGCCTTTAGCACAGATCTGTTCAGCACCATGGACAGCAGGATGCCTGAGAAGGCGTCCTGTTGCCATGGGAACCTTCCCCGTCTGCTTAGTTGTGGCCACAACTTCGCAGACAGGGAAGGGTAAGGAGCGGAGCTGTCTGGGGGCTGTCTGGGGGTTCTCTCCCTCTCCATCGGGGGCTGCAAAGGCACAGCAGCCCCCCGATGGGAGAGGGAGGGAGCTCCCTGAGCTGTTAACCTTTTTCCATACAGCGGTCTGTACGGACCGCGGTATGGAAAGGATTAAACGGCTGACATCGCATCACAGATGTTAGCCGTTTATACCAGGGTGTCAGCAATGTGCTGGCACCCTGGTATACCCACTGGCCACCAACGATTATTCAAAGGGAGGCGGGCTGGGGGATCGCTATCCCGCCTGCCGCACCGCCGGCATCGCCTGCAACACCCCCCCTGCACCACCCGCCCACATAAATCATTTAGGGCTGCAGGGGGGTGAATAAAACTTTATTTGGGGCATTTTTAAGTTTGATCCTCGCGGTCAGAGAACACGGGGATCAGAATCGGCAGAAAGCGCAGCAAACCGCAGGTCTGAATTGACCTGCGGTTTGCTGCGATCACCAATACGGGGGTCACATGACCCCCCCCCCCCACCACCCCCGGCGTTGTGTCAGGATGCCGGCTGAATGATTTCAGCCGGCATCCTGTTCTGATTAACCCCCGCAGCGCCGCAATCTCATTTTAAACTCATGACGTACCGGTACGTCATGGGTCCTTAAGGACTCGGGAAACATGCCATACCGGTACGTCATGCGTCCCTAAGGGGTTAAGAGGGCCTGTCACCAAAAATGCAGTGCAATCTGAAGGTAGTATGTTATAGAGCAGGAGAATCTGACCACATGGATATAGAATTATGTGGGAAAATATTGAGTAAAACTTGTAATTTTTACATTAATAGCAGCAGCCCTGTGGCGTGCTATCGGTACAGGAGGGAGGGGACTAAGGGGTGAATGACAGCTATCTCTGTATGTACACATACTCACACGTACACATACTCACAATGCTAAAAATCACTGCTAAGACCTCCTCCCTGTACCAATGCTGTTCATAGACGGTAGAAAAAGCAGAGATATAAATGTATACATTTTCCCACAAAACCATATATCAATCCACTTAGCTCCTTCTGCTCAATAACATGGTGCTGTCAGATTGCATAGCATTTTTGGTGACAGGTCCTCTTTAACAAATACTTAAAATATAGGATCCATTTTTAAAAAATTTGATCTTCTGAAGGATCAGAAGAACGGCAAACTAAACTGTGATTTGAACCCAGCCTAACTCCAGATTTAAAAGTCTATGTCACCAGGATTAACCCTATTAAATGAGACGTACTACCTGGTAGGGCTCACCATGCTGATTAAAACAATGTCTTTCTTTTATCTGTATGATAAACAGCTGCTGAGAAATCTGTGTTTTTATTCATATGCAAATTTAAATTTTGAGCACCAAGAGGCGGGGCAGAATCCTTTGAGCACTGCTGTGTAACACCCCCTGTGCTCTGCACACTCTGCCCTCCCTTTGATTGACAGAGGCTAGACATGCTCTGAGGGCAGAGCAGTATCCTAGCATCTACATATCATTTATGTACTATAGCTTCACCACACTGAGATCTGCTCAGAAAGCTAATCTACATATTACTGCTTTATTACCACATAATATATGATTAGAAAGACCCCCAGTTATATGTGTTAGCTTATAAGTATAGAAAAAACATGCATTTCTAGGTGTTAAAATGTTATAGCTTGGTGGTTAAGTGATTGGTTTTGCATGTGGAGAACCCAGGATTGATGCTTGGGAGAGCTGTCAAAATGTTTTTTCTTCAGATATTTTTTTCTTTCACATTCATCCCATAGGAAAAGTCTATGTCCTTATCATATTGAGATTTTTTTTTTTTTTTTTTTTACAAAGCTAACAAATATTACTGGCTTCATATATTGTGCATGTAAATAAACCAGTAATAGGCTTTATAAAAAAAAAAAAAAAAAAAATACTATTCTCAAGGCTTTTCATTATTATTATTATTAATTATTTATTATAGTATGTCCTAATAGAAAGAAAACGTATATATTTTTGGAGCCTTGACCTATAATCGTTGCATGCATGGTAAACAACTATATCACTAAGCTACAGCATTACCATATGGAGAAAGCTGTTTTTTCTATGCTTATGAGCTGTCACACATTACTGGTGTCTTTGTAATCATATATTATGGCTGTGAATAAAGCAGTAATATGTATATTAGCTTTCTAAGAGGATCTCAGTATGGTGAAGCTATAGTACATAGTGATATGATATTTACATGCCAGCACACAGCTCTTGGACAGGGTCTTCGTTCAGCATGGCTAGCCTGTCAATCAAGGGGAGGGGGGAGTGTGCAGAGCACAGAAGGTTTCATAAAGCAGTGCTCAAATGATTCAGCCCCGCCTCCTTGTGCTCCAATTGCTCATTTGAATATAAATAAAAACACATATTTCTCTGCAGCTATTTATTGTACAGACAAAAGAAAGGTATCATTTTAATCAACATGATGAGCCCTACCAGTCAGTATGTCTGGTTTCATAGGGTTGATCCTGGTGACAAAGCCTCTTTAAGTATACCCGACTATGCTTTAACTTCTTTCACTCATCCAGTAATGATATGTTTATATTTAGTATTTTTGCAGCAGTTTTGCTCATTTTTATTTTGAGTATTTTCCTGTAATTTTTACAAATAAATGCCCAAAGACCCAATATACTAAATTAACATGGCCATTGAAATAGGCAGGTGCATGCTGCCAAGTTTAACTCTCTCCCATCTATACGATACCATCAGGAGCAGAATGTAACTGAAAGTGAATTCTATTATAAATTATATGGAGAAAAGACAGTCTAGATATCTGCAGTACTCCCGAGCAGGGGTATCTGAAAATAATTTGTTATATATTTTTATGTATTATCATGTTATGTTATGTTATTGTATGTATTATGTCCAACATAGCTGTTTATGGATGCTACATCCAGGATTAATAATCCTGGCTAAGCCCATGTAGGAAGCTAAGTGGTGGCTTGCGAGTGTGTAGTTAGATTTCAGAGAGAGAGAGAGAGAGAGAGAGAGAGAGAGGAAGCTGTTTCTTCATGTGACCTCTCTTAAGGCCCAAAGCTACAGAGACTAACAATTTTCTGCTTGATCACCAGAAAGAGAGAATAAGAAAAACCAAGGAGAGAATTAGAGGATTTAAAATCTGCATAGCCAAGCAAAGGAATCAGCAAGGTAACCTGCTATTATAGCCATACAGACTTTGTTACAGTGAGGGAAATAAGGACTACAAATAGCAGATGTAGAATTCAAAATACAAAGATAGACCAGTATCTCCAAACAATATGAAAAACGTGGGTTCAGATGCACACTACCATGGCTGCAATGTAAAAGCAAGCAAGGACTACAAGTAGCAGCACACTGCCATGTGCAAAGCAGGGCTATAGAGTTGATACACCAACTTTTTAATAAATGGCCATTAATTAGTAGTAACAAATTTCCTGTAGTAAAATGGTAATATTGGGCTTTTTCCTCACCATTATATCAATAATAAGGCTTCTTAGATAGAACATAAAGCAGATTTGTTGAAATACAATTTGTGAACAAATAACAAAATGAACAAATAACTTAAAATACAGGATCCATTCTTTTTTTTTTTTCCTGTTCTTCTGATGGATCAGAAGAATGGAAAACTAAGCATTGCTGTCAAGCTTCCAGGAGCTGAAGCTCTAGGTTGAAACTGTGGTGCTTCTAAAACACTGTAAAAGAATAAAAAGAAGTATAACACAAGGTACAGGTTCTCAGTAAGACACCTGCAACAGAAGTTCAAGCACTTGACAAATCATATTAGCATATTGAAGTGGAGTGATGAGTATGAATTTAAATGGTGAGTTAGAAAAGTTCCACAATCACACATACAATTGCAATACTATCTGTTACTTTCTCAAGTAAATGGCTCACTAATTACATGAAACAACCAATTTTCTTCATTACAGCTTAATTAAATTCATCTGAAATCCAGGATAATGATATTATTGTAGCCAGACATAGTTAAAATAAAGCATAATTTACCTTGACTTCCCTTTCAATCAGCAAAAATAAAAGTTAACCTATAATCAAGTAAAATGTTAAATCTTCTGTAATTTAGATTAAAGTAGAACTGTCCACACAGTATATTGCGTAGAGTAACAATTGCTTTGCCATATTACTATGAACTAAGCAAATACAAAACAAACATAACCTGACAGATCTATCTGACACAGATAATCAAAATCTTCAGTTAGTGCAGATGTTCATTGAGTGTATGCAGGCAAAAACATTTCTGTATATGTGTCACATAACAGCCAGAGACAAAATGTGGATTTACTGGGTTGTTAACAGGGTCTTAGATATTATTAGATATTGAATCAAGAGGGGGGGGGGGGGTAATCAATAGTCTGGTTTGAAGTTGTTGGGGAGTAGCAGCTCTACAAGAAGACTAAATATGAAAGTTTATGAGCGTTCGTGTGTGTTTGTATTAAGTGTGTGACTTGAGATTAAAGGGAACCTGTCACCGGGATTTTGTGTATAGAGCTGAGGACATGGGCGAGCTACCGCATGTGCAGTGTCCTCATAGTGTTCCTTCCCTGTGCTGGCATCAGCCTCAGGGAAGGAACTGCGCATGCGCTAGCTCGCGCATCGCGAGATTACGGCGCTCTAGCCTTCTGGCGTCGGGGAGCAAGGAGGAGATTCTGCGGATGCAGAGTCATCTCAGGGACAGAACTTATCTCAGGTTAATTTGCATATGCATCAAATCGGTTCTTTTGTCCTCAGCTCTATACACAAAATCCCAGTGACAGGTTCCCTTTAAGTAACTTTAGATTCAGTGACTTTAGGAAGAGACTACATTAGGTCAGTTGATTACCATTTCATTGCATTGTATTATTGTATTTTTCTTTATCTCATGTGTATTCCCCATTAGCAAGTAAGGGCTTCATTATTGACAAGGTAGCCCAGTGCACTTTCTTTTTTTTTTTTTACATTTTATTGAGGTTTTTGATACAGCATGTATAAAAGAGTAATTGTAAATACAGAGACATATAGGTTATGCAATACAATATGTAGCTGAAAAAAAGAAAAGGAGAAGAAAAAAATGTAAAAAAAAAAAGCAATCACATAGAAACAATAAATCAACATCCAAACCTTGTGCCAGTATCTATCTCTTAGGCCCCTTTCACACGGGTGAGTTTTCCATGCAGGTGCAATGCGTGAGGCCTTACAAAACACCCTCCCTTCCCGCCCATCCAGGTCCCCAGCCAGCAATGTATGCAATGCATTTTCGCCTTTTGCCTACAGTTAGCAAACATCTCAAGGTGCCTCTCTTTTCCTCCCTAAAATACCATTGTGTTGTCTGAAAGGGAGAAAGAATGGAATTCAATTCCGATTTAGTGAACTGGGAGTCCAGAATCGCCACTTCCCAAAGAGCAACAAACATTTATCAAACCTGTGACCTCCTTCCAGTAGAGTCTTCCCTGCTTTAATACCCCATGTAACTGAGAGAATGACCTTTTTCAGGTCAGTGTGGACATTGTCAAATATGTTACTGTTCAATTCCTTGTAAATATCCCTTAGTTTATGATAGTAGAAGTGTTAAATCTGATGATATAAGAAGTTGAGAGGCCCCTTAAGTTTCTGCAATGTGAGCTCTGCATTATGAAGAAGATCTGGAACTCCTCTATCCCCTTCCAATGCCATTCTATAAAAACATGCTCTTGCCCACTGGAAAATCCCAGTTATCCCATAATGGCACTTATTTGGAGCACTGATATGACACTGATCCTCTAATTTGATGTGGAAGAGAGGCCAAGTTGGCATGCACCATAGCAGAATGCGCCTAAGTTAGAATAATAGGATGTTCCATTGGCCCCATCCCTAATATAACGGAATAACCAAGCTAAATTATAGCTTCTAATACTTGGAAAATGTACTCTCCCCTCTGCCTTATTCATCATCAGTTTAGACAAAGCAATCCTGGGTTTCTTACCAGACCAAATAAAAGAGACATAGCATATTGAGTGGGAGATTACTCTGCTTCATTAATTCATTTTTAATATGGTTGAAAAATGGTGGGTAGTTGAGGTGGTAAAGGGAAGACGGGGTGCAGCCTATTTTAACACCTAAATAGTAACATAGGGGGACATTTATGAAGATCGGCAATTTAGATGCCGCTGTTCGTCCCGCCAGCGCAGGTAGTTCCTCTGCCTAAGTTATGTAGAGGCGCCATGCATGTTTCCACCATAATTAGTTTACATCTGACTAGCACAGCTATGGATTACTCCTCCATAAATCCTCATGTGATGAAGGGTAGGCAGTGGTCACCTAACGTAATCAGGAACAAGCAAGTTAGAACCCAGTATAAAACCTTTGCACTCAAACAAGAATGTCATAACAGCTCCCCATTGAAGCATTAACTCCACAAGACCTATGAAGGTGTTCTGTGGTATATGTTGTTCCTTTAAGTCAGGGGTCTTAAACACACGACCCCCTGAGACAGTTTTCTGTGGCCCATGATACCTCATTAGGGGGGGGCACGATTAAGTAATGTGCAATTCCAGTGAGGGTGGTGAGTGTGACACATGTGTATCGTACTATATTTGAAATGCACACTGCTTATCAACTGGAAATATTTTTTCTATGTGTGGCCCATATATCTGTTTGAGACCCCTGTTTGAGTCCAGTTAGATGTGAGGTTGAATCCTAATAGATTAAAATAGTTTTTTAAGCACATTTCACAGATGCTTGACTGGATGGAGATCTAGGGAATTTGGAGGCCAAGTCAACATTCCACCTGAACAGTAAATTTGCCTGAACAGTAAACAATGCGCCTTATCCTGCTGAGACCACTGCCATTGGGAAATATTATTGCATTAGTGGTGTACTAGGTCTGCAACAATGTTTAGGTAGGTGATACATGCCAACATTGCACAGTGCTTCAAACTGCTTCTGCTGGCTTGTCTTCTTCCTAAGGTACGCTTGGTGGCATTTCTTCACCCGGGTAAACAATGTACGTGCACTCAACTGTCCACATGATGTAAAGGAAAGTGAGATTCACCCAAGAAGGCCACCAACTTCTATTGCTCCATAGTCAAATTCTTATGCTCATGTGCCCATTGTAGCCACTTTTAGCAGTGAACAGAGATCTGCATGCAACTGTTATTTGTGAGCAGATGTTCAGCCCCATACACAGGCAATTACAATGCAATGTGTTGCAATATCGTTCTATTATAGCAAGTGTAAGGTTTGGAAGCGTGACAGAGCCGTGTGGCGGTGACACAGACGCACCTGTCCAAGTAAGGTAACGTAAAGCTTTATTTCATCTCCAGAAGAGCTAGACAAAATAAACAGAAAAAGCACCAAACAGCGTTCACCTGGCTCAGCTCCTGTAGTAACTGAGCACTCCTGCCTCCCGCTCCCATGGATGTCGGTAAGACTTGGACCTATTAGCAGCCTACAGATTGTCTGTATCTGTCAGCTAGGCTCTTCTCCCAGCAAGCCCTACTGGTTTACTCAGGCTTTTAGACACCTCTGAGACATGCTTTTTCCTCAGCTGAACATGCTAAGTTTCCCACATTCTCTGTAGTGGAGTGGGAGTGGGAGTGGTGAGTCCCACCACCACCTCTTCACCACTATTACAAAGCCGGCCCAGATTTTATCATTTACCAACAGTTCAGAAACTAGGCTTCTGAACAAAACTACACTATCCGGCTTTTAATATCTCACCCAGCTTAACTTTCTGGGCGAGATATACACTCCGTCCAATACAATTCCTGCCATCTGCCTTCACAAGCCATAATTTTTTTTAGCAATATGTACTACAGTAGCTCTTCTGTGGGATTTGACCAGATGGACTAGCCTTCACTCCACACTTGCAATAGCCTTGGGCATATACTGATTGGGACGTAATTCAGTTTAGACACTGCAGGATGAGAATCTAACAAGTGGAAAACCTTCAACTACAATGTTCTTGTCACGCAGGGGTGGGAAGAGTGCAGCCCTTATCTCCACCCGCACCTCTGTTCCTACCTACTTACACGGCCCGTCCTAACTGACAGTGAACCACTTGGCGGCGGTCCCTAGTTTAGATACGTGCAGGGGCCGGAAGAATGCTAGAGTAACATGCAACAGAGTAAGGGAAGCAAAGGTCAAAGCCAGGAGGTCATGCAGGTACACATAGGGAAAACACATTAGCAAGGTAAACACAAACCGAAGTCAGAAGCCAAGAGGTCACGTCAATTCCAAGGAGGTAACAAGGTCGAGGTCAGAAACAAAGCCGAGGTCCAAACACAATAGCAAGGTAACAATAGGAACACTGGTGAAGGTAGAAAGACCAATCCCAGGCAACCTGGGGCAAGCAGGCTGCCTGTTTAAATAGCCCAGACTGGTAAGTCACATGACGTGGCCAGCGTCACGTGACTTGCATAACACAGCACAGCATAGTCAAGCGCTGATCATCATCATCGGCGCTCAGCTCTCCTGCTGCTTGTTGTCTAGGGAACGGAGGACGCCGGCCACTCAGAGGAGGCATGCGCGGCCAGATCCTCCCTGCCCCATGGTCCCCATGGAGACGACGGTGCCGCCTGCATCCTCGCTCCGATATGCGCGCGGAATGCTGGCAGTGCTGCGAAGGGAGAGTGCGTTGCCGGCTCCCTGTGACAGTTCTAGAAGAGCTGATTGGGTATTTTTTCTTAAAATGACATGTGCAAATATCCACTTTATTATCATGAAATTCTGTCAAGACGTTAAAAAAGTTCCTCTGCTACAGTCAACAGTTCTGTCCCACTCTTTCAATGACAAAACTGTTTGAAAATATGTCAGTGGTTACAAAGTAGCGGAGATGAAACATTTTATTGTCAATCCAATTCCAAGAACAACAATTTAACATTGCAGTTAGCTGTCAACATAATCAACGTCAACATTGTAGCTGTCCCCAGAAGCTGTGCTTACAGTGATACACTGATATATTTCAAAAGCTTGGTGGGTTCACGTGGAAGTTATTGTTACTTAATAGTTATGTGATGTTCTGATTGCCGCCTCTTGACATGTTAATGTCTGCCTATTTTCTTTCTCCTTTTGTATTTCAATTATTTGTTGTGTGACTCCTTTATATACTATAAGTGGGTGTCTTGCCATTAAGAATGCCTTCTATTTACTGAAATGGTATAAAGGAATTTTAACTCTTGAAACTTGTGGAAATTTTTTTAATCTGGCATTGGCAAATTTGTGATATAAAATTTAAAGTTTTTCTTATAAACTGAAAGGGGTTGACTAGAAGAGAGGATAAGCATCTGATCGGCTGGGCTCCATCTTTCAACTGTATTGGACTGTCACAGAAAACTGATTACAAGCTATCTATGCTGTCATGGGACAGCTCCTTTAAAGAAACCATCATCTCAGAAACCATAAGCAGTAACCAGTGAAGTTTAAGCACACTGATTTCCAATTTTTATCTTTGTTATGCACTTGCATTTCCCCACTGTATTGCCACAATAGGGGTATGCAGTGCAATATGTGAATGACTCCTGGAATCATCTCCACTATGTGCCCATGCCCAGGAGTCCTCTTCATGCATTGCACAGCAGGAACACAAGTGAGCATGAAGATAAAAATCCTCTAGACTACGCCCTTCAACAATAATATTGCAACACCAAGAAGGACAAGCCATAAGATTATGCAAAAGTAGCATTTGTCACTAAGATCTGCAGATGATACAATTTTCAAGCTCCTAGGTCTAGTCTGTGGCACATGGAAGGGGCATAAAAGCCAGATTGAAGGCAAACTTTTTTTTTTTGCCACATAAAACTTCAAAAATTAGATCAAATCATGTGGGATGACTGTGTGATGGCTCCTGTTCATGTACACTCCCCAAAAGAATTATTAGGAACACCTGTTCTATTTCTCATTAATGCGATTATCTAGTCAACCAATCACATGGCAGTTGCTTCAATGCAGGTAGGGTTGTGGTCCTGGTTAAGACAATCTCCTGAACTCCAAACTGAATGTCAGAATGGGAAAGAAAGGTGGGCTACAACAGCAGAAGACCCCACCGGGTACCACTCATCTCCACTACAAATAGGAAAAAGAGGCTACAATTTGCACGAGCTCACCAAAATTGGACTGTTGAAGACTGGAAAAATGTTGCCTGGTCTGATGAGTCTCGGTTTCTGTTGAGACATTCAAATGGTAGAGTCCGAATTTGGCGTAAACACAATGAGAACATGTATCCATCATGCCTTGTTACCACTGTGCAGGCTGGTGGTGGTGGTGTAATGGTGTGGGGGATGTTTTCTGGGCACACTTTAGGCCCCTTAGTGCCAATTGGCCATCGTTTAAATGCCACGGGCTACCTGAGCATTGTCTCTGACCATGTCCATCCCTTCATGACCATCATGTACCCACTACACAGAGTGACAAATGCTATTGGAACAAACAAATTCTACTGGTGTGATATACCAGTTGCCCCCCCCAAAAAGTGATTGAGGCAGGTATATATTGGTGTGATACACCAATAATATACTTTCAATATAGTGCATTTGGGAAGTGCGGTTGCATTTTTTTTTGCGGTTTTGCTGCGTTACCACAGCTACACAGAGTGACAAACGCTATTGGAACAAATAATTTCTACTGGTGTGATATACCAGTTTCCCCCCAAAAAAGTGATTGAGGCAGGGGTGTGATATACCAATAATATACTTTTAATATAGTGCATTTGGGTAGTGCAGCATTTGTTTGCGGTTTCGCTGCTTTACCGCAGCTACACAGAGACAAACGCTATTGGAAAAAATCATTTCTACTGGTGTGATATACCAGTTTCCCCCCAAAAAAGTGATTGAGGCAGGGGTGTGATATACCAATAATATACTTTCTATATAGTGCATTTATGTAGTGCAGCATTTGTGTGCGGTTTCGCTGCGTTACCGCAGCCACACATAGTGACAAACGCTATTGGAACAAATAATTTCTACTGGTGTGATATACAGGTTGCCCCCCCCCCCCCCCCCAAAAAAAAAGTGATTGAGGCATGGGTGTTATATACCAATAATATACTTTCTATATAGTGCATTTGGGTAGTGCAGCATTTGTTTGCGGTTTTTCTGCATTACTGCAGCTACACAGAGTGAAAAACACTATTGGAACAAATCAGTTCTACTGGTTTGATATAGCAGTTTCCTCCCCCCCCAAAAAAACTGATTGAGGCAGGGGTGTTATATACCAATAATATACTTTCTATAAGGCACACCTGTGCAATATATTAATGCTGTCTAATCAGCACCTTCATTTGCCACACCTGTGAGGTGGGATGGATTATCTAGGCAAAGGAGAAGTGCTCACTAACACAGATTTAGACAGATTTTTGAACAAAATTTGAGAGTTAGGCCTCATGCACACGGCCATTGTTTTGGTCCGCATCCAAGCCGCAGTTTTGGCCGCATCCGTGTGCTGTCCGCATCCGTTGCTCTGTTCCGTGGCCCCGCAAAAAAAAATATAACCTGTCCTATTCTTGTCCACGCTTTGCAGACAAGAATAGGTAGTTATATTAAAGGCTGTCTGTGTCGTTCTGCAAATTGAGGAACGCACAGGGACTCTATCCGTGTTTTGCGTATCCGCGATATGCGGACCGCAAAACACACAACGGTCGTGTGCATGAGGCCTTAAGGGTCTTTTGTGTATGTAGAAAATGAGTTCAGATCTTTGAGTTCAGCTCATGCAAAATGGGAGCAAAACCGAAAGTGTTGCGTTTATATTTTTGTTCAGTGTAGCTATTTAGAACTTTCATTGCCAGTGGTGTTTTCGTCCTTCATGAGCAGAGCAAATTTAAATTAGAGTGGATGTTAATTAATATGATAAGTATTATTAAGGAACAAAAGGTTACAAATAGGAAAAAAGTACATTTTTTCCATGCTTTGTTTTGATGTCATTTGTTCAGTAACTTCAGATGCAGCCTCTGTACATGGAGGATATTTCTGTTATAGTACAGGATCTGACTGTCAGTGTGAGGGCCTAATCCTGAGTGCAGGAGCACGTGGTGCAATCAAACAGAGCATGTAAATTAAGAGGCTGCCAGCACAGGAACCATGCCACTAGCCCATTCATTTATATTGTATCATTCACCAGGGATTATTGGGAGTTACCATACTAGTCCAGGTGCCCAGTGTTCGCACTTGGACCACCAACTGTTACAAAAATACCTGCCACCAAAATCCGCAGAAACCCAACAATGAACGGGGAAAGGAACACCATAAGTATATGACAGTTTTGCAATATGACCCTCTGCAACCTAGCATGCATTTAAAAGGATAGGATAAATTGCCGCTAATTATTAGTAGATCAATACATTTTAGCTTTTAAAAACTATCTGGTTGTGATTACCCCTTTTGTCATAGTATGTCACATGGAAATAAGCTGATTGTGGTTATTCCCTTGCTAGGACTCCCAGGAATCAGCTAATGTTGCTATGGGAATAACCAAGAAAGTGATTTAACTACACTGGCAAAAATGAAGAGCCTCTTTACATGGAATAACTTTATAAACCACCAGTAAACAATCATTAGTTTGAAAAGTCATTCCTGAGGATTAAATGGACATTTTGATCAGGTGATCAGGACAATCCTCATTGCCAGTGTCGATGAAACTCCTCCCTGCCAGATTTGGAAAGGCATTGCTTTCTATATCCCCATAAAAAATTATATCCAGTAAGAATGCGTGACATTTTTTTAAACTATAGATGAAACCTTAGATTATAAAACAATAGCAAATTATATGGTAAAAAAAAACAATGTATTATATGGTAAAAAAAAACAATGTGCTGTTCCAGCTAATGACTCTCATTTACCATCCATCATAATTACCGTATTTTTCGCTCTATAAGACGCGCTGGCCAATAAGACGCACCGAGGTTTTAAAGGAGGACAATAAGGAAAAAAAAAATTCATTAGACCTCAGATCAGATCAGCAATCAGCCCTCCAATATTAATCAGACCTCAGCTCACGGCCCCAATCAGACTCCCAATGTTAATAAGACCCTCAATCAGACCTCAGATCAGACTCCAATGTTAATAAAACCTCATATCAGAGTCCAATATAAAGAAGACCCCACCATACAGACTTCAGATGAGACCCCATGCCTCATATCATCCCCCTGCTATATCTCATAACCCCCAGCCATATTTCTTTACCCCCAGCATGTTTGATCATCCCCCAACCATGTTTCAGCAGCCCCCAACCATGTTTCAGCAGCACCCAGCCATGTTTCAGCAGCCCCCAACCATGTTTCAGCAGCCCATAGCCATGTTTCAGCAGCCTCCAACCATGTTTGATCAGCCCCATTCCATGTTTCAGCATTCCCAACCATGTTTTAGCAGCCCTCAACCATGTTTGATCAGCCCCTAGCCATGTTTCAGTAGCCCCAACCATGTTTGATCAGTTCCAAGCCATGTTTCAGCAGCCCCCAGCCTCAGATCACAAAATGCAAAAATAAACCACTTACCTCTCCTGCTCCTGGACGTTGCCGCTTCTCACTGCCTGCTCTGGCTTCCACCTCCATCAGCTGTGCTGTGAACCAGCGCGCATAGCGTGAGGTCACAGAGCGCCCTCACGCTGTTTCACATCCACTGCACAGTCGACAGCCGAGGACCAGGAAGCGGTGAGTTCAGAGCTTTCACCCCTTCCTGGTCCTCCGGTTCTAATGAGCGCTTCCATAATGGAAGCACTCATTAGTATTCACCCCATAAGACGCAGGGGCATTTCCCCCCCCCCCCCCCCACTTTGGGGTGAAAAATATGGTATGCTATGTAATATCTGTTATCCACTATACTAAGTGTTCTTTGCTGCTATCTAGTGGCCATTGTTATATTTGGTTTTATATGTTATCTATGCTGTAATTTACATGTCATTCATCTTGTAATTCTTCCTCTTCTGTGAGCATACACCATGTATCCTGCAATATTTTCTTGTTTGTCAGACATCCATCACAGAGCTGGAGACATGATTTTCCTTTGACCTTTATCATCAATTATCAAGTTTAATTCAATAAATTACCTGAATGCATATCTATTGCATCTCCCTCACTGAATTCTACATGCAACTGTTGTCACTAGTGAAATGATTATAGAGCGTTCACTATCTTCCATTGTTTGTAAAAGAGATTGCCACTGTAACAAACACTGTGCCAACTAACCAGTTTGACTTTGGTCTAAACCTAAGGGGATTGTCCTGGAGGTTCCCTGGTATTCACTCTTTAACCCCTATGCAGGGATTTGGATTTTGCCATAGGGAACCAAATAGGCTGCTACCTCCTGCAGTAGTCCTGGTGTACTTGGCTGCTGACCCACGGGGGTCAAGAGACAATGGTGAGAAACATCAATGACTCAGGCAAACAGCATAGTCTGAACAAAGTCCAAAGTCAGGGCAGCCTGAGTACTTGTGCATTTCAAATATTTCCAAGGTCGGGGCAGGCAGAGTAGGTGCGTAGCCCAGGTCACAGTTCCAAGGTAGGGGCAGGATCGGTAGACAAGCAATGTTTGGTACATGGGTATTCAGACAAGAGATCACCTTTGCTGGTTACTATTAACTAGAAAACCTCAAAGCTCAGGTGAGGGGATGGAAGCACAGCCCAGCCAAATAGGGAGACTGATTAGCACTTAGTCATTAGCTGGACAAGGAGCAAAAGGGAAGGATTAACTCCTGCAGTGCTGAAAGAAAGTTCACTGTGCACTATTTCCAATATACACACAGAGATTGTAGAGGCCCAGCATCAGACATGGGCCTCTAGCCTAACAGCCACTCATACTCTTCAGGGGCTTATCTCACATACATCGGTGTAGAATAACCAAGAAATGCTCAGGAACAAAGAAAAAGGAAACAAATCATTACCAATAGCTCAGAACAAAAATTAGAAATAATAATGTCTCATAAGATGTCAAACAGAGAAAGCAGTGGAAAAGGTAAAACATAGAGCAGAAAGTGTTTGTGATGACTCCTCTATTGATCATGACAAAACCTAAAGAGTAGGGTTGGAATGGTAACCCAAGACCAATAAAATGCTATGTTTGACAGAATTATACACACAGAGGTATAATGGTAGAAAAAGATCTCCTGGTATTGTTTCCACTAAGCTATGTTCAACTAAGTATGTTGATTTAACTCTCTCCTTTCCAGGACACACAGTTTAGATGGAACATTGCTTCTCGGCCTTTCTAGTCTGCCCTTATAATATATCCTTTCTATTGTTCTCTTAGGGTAGATTGATAAGATAGGAAAAATAACCCAATGCAGCATACATTTCTACTTGTCTCTCTTTCCAAAATGCTGCTTATCCATTTCCTTGTTCTAATATCTCAGTTTTTCACACCTCTTTGCAGATATTTGATTTTGAGACTGAGTTTGACATTTTTGCTGATTTTATTGCCAGTAATACTTTATTCTACCTTCCGGAACAAGCAGCAGGGAAAACAAAGGAACAGCTACCTCCACTTCACACTTTGACATGGCAGCAAAGTGATACAGATGGACAGGTTCCGTACAGGAACACACCACATGCAACAACCTGGCATTTACCTGCCACAATGTAAGATGTCTGGAAATAAATATAAGGAACTATCACCGCCATTATGTTATTGTGTTTAAACTGTGATTAGATAGATCAAAATAATAGAAAAAAATATCAAGTGAAGAGGTGATGAACTGTACAGTTGTAGGTATATGCTATTGCATATAAAAGCGAGTCATGACATTCTATACAGTTGTTATACAGTTACTGTTTAGTTCATCAAAAGTCAGTGCAGAGATGTAGTTAAAAAAATAAAAAAGCATAGGAAGCAAAACAACTATTTTTTTAACCGATTCCTGCCCACCCATAGACTATAAATGTCCTGGCGTTCAGGCCATATTTCCAAACAGACGTTCTGGAACACCTGTTCAGAGATTGCAGCTGCACACTAATCGTGCAGCAGCTGAGCAGGGGGCCCGCTGTCAGTGACAGCAAGGCACCCTATAGAGAAGGCAGGGATGGGTCCTCAGTGTCGTTGCCTTCTAGATCACTGTATACACAGCGCTGAACAAGCACTGTGTATGCAAATAGGAAGCGTGATGGAGCCCTAGCGATCATGTGACTCCTGGTGGAGCTTCTGGGTTTTCCTTAGACCATGATCTTTTCAGCATTATATAGCATGATACAGCCTCTCTGGGGCCTATTCCCCTTGTAACTGTTAAATGTCCCAGAAAGGTATGACCTTAGGGAGACACAAGTGTTAAACAAAAAAATTAAAATAAAGGAGCATATTTATTAAGACTGGAGTTTTAGATGCCAGTCTTAATAACCCCTATACCTGGCAGTGGATCTGCCAGAGTTATGAAGAGGCGCCAGCCTCTATATAACTTCGGTGGATCCTCCACCGCTTCTAAATGTAAGGCTACATTCACACGTCCATGGAATGGGTCCGCATCTGTTCCGCAATATCCGGAACGGGTGCGGACTCATTCATGCTCAATGGGGCAGGAATGGATGCGGAGAGCACACAGTGTGCTCTCCGCATTTGCATTTCCGGAGGGCGGCCCCGATCTTCTAGTCTGCAGCTCCGGAAAAAATTTGAGAATGTCCTATTCTTGTCCACAATTGCGGACAGAAGGGTGCCGGCCGGGTGTATTGCGGGTGTACAGAAGTGTGAATGGACCCTAAGATAGCTTTTTGCCCTTGTTCCCTTCCCTGCCCACTTTTATAGACTTGGTGTGAGCAGGGAGAAGTCACAGTTTGCGGTGCAAAGGACGTTTGTGCTGCAATCTACACCTGAAATACTCTTAATTTAGGTATATTTCTGTTTGATAAATAATGTGTTTTATTAAAATAAAAAACTGAATTTTCAGGTGTAAAGCACCATTTTCTTGTAAAAAAAGAAATGTAATTTCATTTTCATGGCCTTAAAAGTTAGTTGGGTGGCATAGTTTCTAAAATGTGGTCACATTGTGGGGGTTTTCACTCTAGGGCTACCTCAGGGTCTCTTCAAATGTAGCATGGCACCCAAAGACAATTCCAGCAAAATCTGCCCTCCCTTGCCTTCTGAGCCCTGCTATGTGCCCAAACAGCAATTTACAACCATTTATAGAGTTTTTCAGTAAACTGCATAAGGGTACTTTCATACTAGCGTTAATATTTTCCGGTACTGAGATCCATCATAGGTTCTCAATACCGGAAAAAGAAAACGCTTCAGTTTTGTCCCCATTTATTGTCAATGGGGACAAAACGTAACTGAACAGAACAGAATGCTCCGAAATGCATTCCGTTCCACTTGGTTGCATTCTCATACTGGAGAGCCAACCGTTTGCTTTCCATCATGGGATGCAGAGCAAGACAGATCCGTCATGACCCACAATGCAAGTCAATGGGGACGGATCCGTTTTGTCTGACACAATAAAAAACAGATCCATCCCCTATTGACTTTCAATGGAGTTCATGACGGATCCGTCTTGGCAGATGGTTGTATTATCAGTAACGGAAGCAATTTTGATGGACCCTAACGGATCCAGCAAAAACGCTAGTGTCAAAGTAGCCTAACTGTAAAATAACTAACTGTTGTTTTGTTGTTAAGGAAAAAATGAATTAAATTGGAAAATCTGCAAAAAAAAAAAAAAGGGAATTTTGAAAATTTCACCTCAATTGTGCTTTAATTCCTGTGGAATACCTAAAGGGTTAACAACATTTCTAAAATCAGTTTTGAATAGTTTGAGCGGTATACTTTCTTAAATGGAGTAATTTATGGGTGGTTTCTATTATGTGAGCTCCTCAAAGTGAATTCAGAACTGATTTGGTCCTTAAAATGTTGACTTTGGAACTTTTCTTGAAAATTTTTGAAAAATGCTTCTAAAATTCTAAACCTTCTAATGTCTAAAGAAAAAAATATAACATTACCAAAATGATGCAACAAAGTAGAAATATGGTGAATGTTAATTAATATGTATCACTATCTGTCTTAAAAGCAGAGAAAATAGTTTCCAGATTTTCTGTAAATCTTGGATTTTTTTTTAATAAAACATATTGACTCAAATTTACCATTAACATTATGTACAATGTGTCACGAAAAAACAATCTCAGGATAGCTTGGATTAGCAAAATTAGTGTTAGTCAGAAATGGGGGGGGGGGGGGTAAATGGCCTGGTCTGGAAGTGGTTAAAGGGAACCTGTCACCTCCCAAAACCATCCCAAGCTTCCAGCAGTATCTGCGTGTAGCCAGCGGCGTGTTTCTGATGATGCTTTTCTTCCTGAAGGTAGATGCAGCAAAAGTACTGAAAACGTTGTTTTATCCCCTGCCCGGCACGCTTCTCCACACAGGCTTGTGAGTCAAGGAGGCAGCGGCCCCTTCCCTATTCCTTCGCTGTGACTGACAGCCGGCTGTTCGGCAAAGGCTGCCGAACTCTCGTGCATAAGCCCTTTCAGTCACAGCGATCGGGTAGGGAAAGGGGCGTGGTTACCATGACTTGAAGCAAGGAGGCTTGACTTCAAGCATATGTGGAGAAGCGCGCCGGGCAAGGGATAAAACAACGGCTCCGGACCCGCTTTCCTGCACTGTCACAGGTGATGACAGCTTCAGTTGCACCTTGTAGGAGCCGCACGCGTCCTGTTTATTTAAGGGTTCGTGCACGCCCCTGATTCCGCCTTCTCTCCAATCCCGGCCAGGCACCACCTTTATAATGGTGCTTCCCCCTTCCTGTGATGCCTGAGCAATATTGTAGTTTTCTACAGCAAGTGTTCCAGCTCGTAGTTCCTGTGTTGTTATCCTGCTTCCGACCTTAGCCTGTATCCTGACCTCGTTTCTGCCTGATCCTCCTGTACCTCGCTGCTCTAAAGTGTATGATTCGGCATGTCGACCACGCCTCTGTCTGCTGTTCAGCTTGTTACACCTGCTGCACCTAAGCTATTCAGCTCTGTGTTCTAACAGCTCCAGCTCTGCTTAATCACTACCTTAGCTCTGCTTCATCTGACTCCAGCGATAGCTAGCTCCACCTGCCTGTATCCCCAGTGCTTGCACTGGGGCGTTCTGGCCTGCTCGGCCAGCTGCCACTTAACTGGAACCAGTCTTGCGGTAGCGACCTGGTGTCTCCCCTGCAGTTAAGACCAGTTTCCACTTCTTGGAGCGGGATAAAGGGTGAAGACCAGGGGAACACTTAGATTCCGCTCCCAAGTTTGGCCCAAAGCCAAACCGGTAAGTGGCACAGCAGGTCCACGCCCATTTGAGCGTTACATCTTTACTCCTAAAAGCCAAAATGGCTACAAGGACCACTGAAATAAAACAACAGACTACTAGGCAGATGTATGAAACTGTCTAAAAGTATAACTATCTTTGCTGCCTCATAGCAACCAATCACAGCACAAAGGTGTTAACGAGCTTGGAAATTTGAATATCCTGGACATTAAACAGACTGTCTCCAGCTCACCATATGCTTTGTAAGTGCCTTAAGCCCTCTGTAAGATGCAAAGAAAAGTATCCCACCTATAGTATGTATTTATTATTAAGGAACTTGCTTCTTTGTTCTGAGGCATGGTGTTATTGAACTATAGAATATTGGTTCAAATTATTAATGTCTATTGTCCATGTTTGGGAATGTAACAGCGGCTGCTGTGCGCCGCTGCTCCCCTGCTTACCGCCACGGTACCGGGCACTGTGTTCAGCGGTGATCAGCTGCCAGTGCTTCTATTTCACCCCTGCAGTCCTGGGCTGTGTAGGTACTGTTGTTCTGGGATCCGCTCCACAGTTTTCTCTCAGTTCTGGCCACAGCATGCTTGCTGCTTGTTTCCTGCAGCACTTCCTTAAGGGCCGGCGCGCGATACTCCCTGTGCTTTATGACTTAGGTCATGTGACCTTGCTGACCAGTCCTAGCCCTCCTGCACATATATAAGTGGCTCAGACCCTTCCCAGATGCTTCAGTGTCAAGGTCCTTGTGCCCTGCTAAGGTTCCTTATATCTGCTTATGTTCTTGTGTTCCTGACTCATACTTGTATTCCTGGACTGCTACCCGTTTGATCCCTGCCTGCTTGCCTTGACTCTCCTGTTGCCGACCTGAATTGCCTGATCTGTACCTGTGCTGCCTGCCCTGACCTATCGGCTGTCTGACTCATCCTTTGGTCCTGCACTGTTGCTCCAAGTTACGACTCAGCCTGCTGACAACGCCTGCACCTCTGGTACCTTTTTCAGATACCTCCTGGTCTGCCTGGACCAGCTGCCTCGTGTTCCTATCCTCCTCAAGAGGTAGCGCCCTGGTGTTCGCCTCTGGAAAGTCTATCCCCACCATCAGGGGTACTGTGAAGATCAAGGGGTTCACTGAGACAACGCCCTTAGAGAAGGTAGGACACGTGGCACAGTGGGTTAAGAGATAGATATAAGCAGTTATGACATAAGATAGAATTATCCTTTTCTTTGCACGTAGGAAGGGGTAAGGAAGTCTTGTCCTGACTCCTTAAAATCTAATACCAGCATCCAAACAGGAGTCAGACACATGGAGGTGCAACCAAGAATGAAGTTTTGTTCAACTTCAGCTGTTTGTCCATTGAGTGATCTCTCACAAATCAAATCAGTGAAAGATCTGTTGTTCTATATATATTTATTTTATTAACTGTTTTAGCTTTGTGTGTCAGTTTTGTAACCTTTTTAAGCACTGTACTCCTGTATATTAAATCTTAAAATATAATAAATTACTGTATGTTAATCCTTTAAATGCCAATGTGCTAGACATGAATCTTTTGATGCTAAAGAGTGCAGATTGTGTCTATGTGTAATTGTGCTTTACCTAGATTAAAGCACCTTGTTTCCATAATAATACGAAAAGTGTCTGTGTGTTGTGTGGATATGTGGACTGGTTTTGGGATGCACTTAACTCCTTTTTAACCTTAAAGTGATTTTAACACTTCTGATTAGGTTTGATTTGCATTCTGCAAGGTGTTTTATGGAAAGTAAAAAAGAGGATGACTGTAGGGTCATGGTTACCAGGTTAGCTGTTTCTCTTTAGCTCAGGGTTTCTCAACTCTGTTCCTCGACACCCACCTACCAGGCAGGATTTGAGAATATCCCACAGAATGAATACCTGTGGTAAGTCCTGATGCATAGACACTAATTATATCACCTACTCAATACTAAGGAAATCCTGAAAAGCTGACTGGTAGGTGGGTCCCAAGGACCGGAGTTGAGAACACCTGCTTTAGCTTATTACTCTGCTCCAAAAATGCCCCACCTACCCATGACAGATACATCCATCATGTGTCACTACCAGAGCTTTGAGACGTTCTCAAAGCTCTGTGTCTCCACCCCTGTGATGATGTCACTTAGGGTTGGAGGTTTTCTCACTGTTCTGTTTCTCCGCCCCTGTGATGAGGTCTTACTCTCAGCTGTCTCTCCTGCGTTTGATTTCTCTGCCTTTAAATCACCCCTCCTCCTATTGCAGGGCGTGGATTATATTTCTCCTTTCAGTTGTAGCTCTGCCTTGAGTATCTTCACTCCTTTAGCTACTAGTTCTCTGGACCTGTGTTCTGCTGCTGCAAGCACTCCGGATATTGCCAGCGGTCCTTGGATCCGTCTTCTCTACGGCTGCAGCTCCATCAGCTAAGTGTGCAGACTTTGTTATGTACCTGGTGATTTCCTGACTGGATCTGAGGTGGCCCCGGTTCCCTCCTTATTCTGTGCAGGGCATCGGAGGCCGTGCCCCTTCCACTATTGTAGGGGTTACAGGGCTCATCAGTCTAAGGTACGCGGGCATGCCTCGTTCCACCATTTGGATCCGGGCATGTGCTTTAGCAGCATAGGGAGAGTGTTGAGGGTCTGACAGGGGTCACCCTTTCTCTTCCCTAGTTTGGGTCCGCTCAGTAGCTCTTTTTACTGTGTATACTCTTGTTACCCTTAAACAGCCGTGACATTATAATCCACCAAAACCGTCCTTGTTGACATGGATCCGCTTTCTGACCTGGTTGACCGCATGCAGGGTCTTTCTTTGGAAGTAGCGGATCTCCGTCAATCTCTGACTCAGCTACAAGCATTGGGCTCTGCTCCGGCTCATGGAGTCTGTTGCGAGCCAAAGGTCTCACTTCCGGAAACGTTCTCCGGGGGCAGTGAGAATTTTGTTCGCTTCAGAGAGGCATGTAAACTCCATTTTTGTTTGTGTCCCCACTCCTCTGGTAATGAGGAACAGAGGGTGAGGATTGTCATCTCCCTGCTCAGAGGTAATGCTCAGACTTGGGCTTTTTCGCTGCCATCAGGGGATCCTTCCCTGCGATCCGTGGAGAGGTTTTTTGTGGCCCTGGGGCAGATATATGATGACCCGGATCGTGTTGCTCTGGCAGAATCGAACTTACGTGTTCTATGCCAGAACAAACTGTCTGCGGAGCTTTATTGTTCTGAATTTCGGAGATGGGCAGCTGATTCAGGCTGGAATGATGCTGCACTCCGAAGTCAGTTCTGTCATGGTCTCTCAGAGGGTTTGAAAGATGCCTTTGCTTTCCATGAGAGACCAACATCCTTAGAGTCTGCCATGTCATTGGCGGTACGCCTTGACAGGCGTCTAAGGGAAAGAAACAAGACCTCTCCGTCCAGCCATTGTCAGTCTAGGGGCAATGGTGCGGACTCATTCAGTATGCAGGGGTCTCATCCTGTCTCGCTCCCCTCTGAGGAGGAGCCCATGCAGCTAGGCCGACTTGCCCCTGATAAAAGAGGATTTAGTCCTCAGAATATGGTGTGTTTTTGTTGTGGGGGCATAGGTCATTTGGCAAATGTTTGTCCGTCTAGGAGATTCCTGAACTGTACTAAGAGCGATAATAAGAGAAAAACCTCAAGAGGTAGATCATCAAGTTCTGCTTCATCTGCTACTTTGGGCAAAGTTGATGTGGGAATTGATGCTTTTCCTCTGACCTGCAGTTCCCGTTTTCTCCTGTCTGCCAGGGTGGCGCTAGAGAGCAAGGTCATTCCTTGTGAGATTTTTGTCGATAGTGGAGCGGCCGTCAATCTTATTGACACTCAATTTGTAGCTTTGCATGGGTTTCAGGTTTGTACATTAGAAAAGGATATACCTGTTTTTGCTATTGACTCTGCCCCACTCTCGCAGAGATCTCTGAAAGGCATTGTTCACAATATCCGGCTAGCTGTAGGTGACACTCATGTGGAGGAGATATCTTGTTTTGTCCTTAACGGATTGCCTTCTCCTCTAGTTTTGGGGCTACCCTGGCTCACTAGACATAACCCCACTATTGATTGGCAAGGAAGGCAAATAAATGAGTGGAGTGACTTTTGTAGAGAGAATTGTCTCACAGCCACTCTTGCTGAGGTGTCTACTAAAACTCTGCCATCATTTCTCTCTGATTTCTCGGATGTGTTTTCCGAGAGCGGTGTTCAGGAGCTACCTCCTCACCGGGAGTTTGACTGTCCCATTAACCTCATTCCCGGCGCCAAGCTGCCAAAGGCACGCCTCTACAATCTCTCACAACCGGAGAGACTCGCAATGCGAACCTATATCTCTGAGAGTCTCGAGAAGGGGCATATTCGTCCCTCAAAGTCGCCTGTTGCCGCGGGTTTTTTTTTTGTTAAAAAAAAAGATGGCTCTCTGAGACCTTGCTTAGATTTTAGGGAGCTGAACCGTATCACGATTCGCGATCCCTATCCCCTTCCTCTGATCCCGGACCTCTTCAACCAAATTGTTGGGGCCAAGGTGTTTTCCAAATTGGATCTGAGAGGCGCGTACAACCTGGTCAGGGTCAGAGAGGGGGATGAATGGAAAACGGCCTTTAATACCCCTAACGGGCATTTCGAGAATCTCGTTATGCCTTTCGGCCTGATGAATGCTCCGGCCGTCTTTCAGCATTTTGTTAATAGTATTTTCTATCATTTAATGGGGAAATTTGTATTGGTGTATCTTGATGATATTTTGATTTTTTCCCCTGATGTTCAGACTCATCAGGATCATCTTTTTCAGGTCCTGCAGATACTGCGGGAAAATAAACTGTATGCCAAGCTGGAGAAATGTCTTTTTATGGTATCAGAGATTCAATTTCTGGGTTTTCTCCTCTCTGCTTCTGGTTTTCGCATGGATCCGGAGAAGGTCCGTGCTGTGCTGGAGTGGGAGCTTCCTGAAAATCAGAAGGCATTGATGCGCTTTCTGGGTTTTGCTAACTACTACAGAAAGTTCATTTTGAATTATTCCTCTATTGTCAAACCCCTTACTGACATGACAAAAAAGGGGACGGATTTTTCCTCTTGGTCGGAGGAGGCGCTTGCAGCCTTTTCTAAGATTAAAGAGAGTTTTGCGTCTGCTCCCATCTTGCTGCATCCCGATGTTTCCTTACCTTTTATTGTTGAGGTGGATGCTTCCGAGGTGGGTGTGGGTGCAGTTTTGTCCCAGGGCCCCTCTCCTGCCAAATGGCGACCTTGTGCCTTTTTCTCTAGAAAACTCTCCCCGGCAGAGAGAAACTATGATGTGGGAGATAGGGAGTTGTTGGCCATCAAGTTGGCTTTCGAGGAATGGCGCCATTGGTTGGAGGGGGCCAGGCACCCGATCACCGTTTTTACCGACCATAAGAATCTGGCGTACCTGGAGTCGGCCAGGCGTATGAATCCGAGACAGGCCAGATGGTCTCTGTTCTTCTCCAGATTTAATTTTGTTGTTACTTTCCGCCCTGGGATCAAGAATGTGAAGGCTGATGCTCTCTCTCGCTGTTTTCCGGGAGGAGGAAACTCCGAGGACCCGGGTCCCATTTTGGCGGAGGGGGTAGTTGTTTCTGCTCTATATTCCGATTTGGAGGCCGAGGTCCAGGCTGCCCAGTCTGAGGCACCTGCCCGTTGTCCTTCCGGGAAGTTGTTCGTGCCTCCTGAGCTACGTCACAAACTCTTTAAGGAACATCATGATACAGTTCTTGCTGGTCACCCCGGGAGTAGAGCCACGGTAGATCTCATTGCTCGGAGATTTTGGTGGCCGGCTCTTCGTAAGTCTGTGGAGGGTTTTGTGGCGGCTTGTGAGACGTGCGCTCGCGCTAAGGTCCCTCGTTCACGACCTTCAGGTTCCCTTCTCCCGTTACCCATACCTTCCCGTCCTTGGACACACCTGTCCATGGACTTTATCACGGATCTTCCTCGTTCCTCGGGGAAGTCGGTGATCCTGGTGGTCGTGGACCGTTTTAGCAAGATGGCTCATTTCGTTCCTTTCCCTGGTTTACCCAATGCTAAAACGTTGGCGCAAGCTTTTGTCGATCATATTGTTAAATTGCACGGCATTCCCTCTGAGATTGTTTCCGATAGAGGCACGCAGTTTGTGTCCAGGTTCTGGAAGGCTTTCTGTTCTCGCCTGGGGGTTCGGCTGTCCTTCTCTTCTGCTTTTCACCCGCAGTCGAATGGTCAGACTGAGCGCCTCAATCAGAATCTGGAGACATATTTGCGCTGTTTTGTGGCAGAGAACCAGGAGGATTGGTGTTCATTTCTCCCTCTTGCTGAGTTTGCTTTGAACAACCGTCGTCAGGAATCTTCTGATAAGTCACCATTTTTTGGTGCATATGGGTTCCATCCGCAGTTTGGGACATTCTCGGGAGGGGCTCTTTCTGGTTTACCTGAGGAGGAGAGATTTTCCTCGTCTTTGTCTACCATTTGGCAAAAGATTCAGAGTAATCTCAGAAAGATGAGTGAGAAGTATAAGCGTGTGGCTGATAAGAGACGTGTGCCTGGTCCGGACCTGAATGTGGGTGATCTGGTGTGGTTGTCTACAAGAAATATTAAACTGAAGGTTCCCTCCTGGAAATTGGGCCCCAAGTTTATTGGGCCTTATAAAATTTTGTCAGTCATCAATCCTGTTGCCTTCCGCCTTGATCTTCCACGGGTTTGGAAGATACATAATGTTTTTCACAGATCTCTCTTAAAACCATATGTCCAGCCCACGGTACCCTCCTCTTTGCCTCCTCCTCCGATTTTGGTTGATGGCAATCTGGAGTTTGAGGTTTCCAGAATTGTGGACTCTCGCATTGTCCGCGGTTCTCTTCAGTACCTCGTTCATTGGAAGGGTTATGGTCCTGAGGAGAGGATGTGGGTTCCGATGTCGGACATTAAAGCCACTCGCCTTATCAGGGCATTTCATAGGGCTCATCCTGGGAAGGTGGGTCCTGGGTGTCCGGAGTCCACCCGTAGAAGGGGGGGTACTGTCACTACCAGAGCTTTGAGACGTTCTCAAAGCTCTGTGTCTCCACCCCTGTGATGATGTCACTTAGGGTTGGAGGTTTTCTCACTGTTCTGTTTCTCCGCCCCTGTGATGAGGTCTTACTCTCAGCTGTCTCTCCTGCGTTTGATTTCTCTGCCTTTAAATCACCCCTCCTCCTATTGCAGGGCGTGGATTATATTTCTCCTTTCAGTTGTAGCTCTGCCTTGAGTATCTTCACTCCTTTAGCTACTAGTTCTCTGGACCTGTGTTCTGCTGCTGCAAGCACTCCGGATATTGCCAGCGGTCCTTGGATCCGTCTTCTCTACGGCTGCAGCTCCATCAGCTAAGTGTGCAGACTTTGTTATGTACCTGGTGATTTCCTGACTGGATCTGAGGTGGCCCCGGTTCCCTCCTTATTCTGTGCAGGGCATCGGAGGCCGTGCCCCTTCCACTATTGTAGGGGTTACAGGGCTCATCAGTCTAAGGTACGCGGGCATGCCTCGTTCCACCATTTGGATCCGGGCATGTGCTTTAGCAGCATAGGGAGAGTGTTGAGGGTCTGACAGGGGTCACCCTTTCTCTTCCCTAGTTTGGGTCCGCTCAGTAGCTCTTTTTACTGTGTATACTCTTGTTACCCTTAAACAGCCGTGACATCATGGGTCAAAGGGAAAAATGCCTAAATGCTACCTTCTTGTTTTACTAGTCTAAATGCTTTCTTTTTAGCATTTATGGGAAACAGTTTTAGTTAACCACATCGCTTTTTTTCTGGTTGATAATACATATATATTTCTATACGGTATACATCTTCCACAGGCCCTATTTTAGTCGTAGCTCTTTAGTCCTTTGGACACTAGTCTGAAAGCGGGAAGATTAAAAGAATGAAAGGAAGCTTTGTTATCTTCAATTGCTTTCATATTTTGCTATTTTCAGAGGTGGAAGATCCATTTAGCATTGTATTACAAATGTGGAAGGTACTTCATCGGTCTCTAATTATATGGGATTTTAAATCTTTACTTTTTATACTCAACTTCAGTTAAAAGTCTAGTACATTCAACTTTTACCTTTCCGGTATAGATCTAACAAATTCAGTGTTGTGATCCTTTAAACCACCAAATAGGGGCTTACATTTGTGGCACGAAAAATTTACAATAATATTTCCAAATTTTGAGAATAAAACCAAAAAATGAGCACATTCCAAACATCAGCAGGAAGGATACCACTCTGCTGTATTTTTCTGCATGACTGGAAAAGCTAAGTAGGAAAGGTCTGTGCTGTATTCTGCACAGATAGCAAATGATAAGTGGCAGGCATCCAGCTTATCAGTCAAACTGCTGCTAGTGTTTTTAAACATACCGTGCAACTCCTTCTGAGTTCAATTAGAAGTACATTACAATTGTCACAGCTAAGCAACTTTTAGAGACGATAGGGACTTTAAGTGATTTCATGGTACAAAAAAGCAGCCAATATAACACAAAGAAATTAAAACTACGATTGTGGTGTCAGGGGAAAAAGCTTCAGCTGTCTGGTCATTCAACTATTAACTTTGCCGGGGGCGTACAAAACATTTGCCAACTGAATGTTTATGAATAAAAAAATGCCAATTTTATGAAAGAAAGAAGCTTAGATCCTATCCCTTATACATATATACAGATGCAAGAAAAAGTATGTGAACCCTTTGGAATGATATGGATTTCTGCACAAATTGGTCATAAAATGTGATCTGATCTTCATCTAAGTCACAACAATAGACAATCACAGTCTGCTTAAACTAATAACACACAAATAATTAAATGTTACCATGATTTTATTGAACACACCATGTAAACATTCACAGTGCAGGTGGAAAAAGTATGTGAACCCCTAGACTAATGCCATCTCCAAGAGATAATTGGAGTGAGGTGTGAGCTGCCCTGCCCTAAAAAAAACACACACCAGTTCTGGGTTTGCTGTTCACAAGAAGAATTGCCTGATGTGAATAATGCCTCGCACAAAAGAGCTCTCAGAGGACCTACGATTAAGAATTGTTGACTTGCATAAAACTAGAAAGGGTTATAAAAGTATGTCCAAAAGCCTTGCTGTTCATCAGTCCACGGTAAGACAAATTGTCTATACATGGAGAAAGTTCAGCACTGCTGCTACTCTCCCTAGGAGTGGCCGTCCTGTAAAGATGACTGCAAGAGCACAGCGCAGACTGCTCAGTGAGGTGAAGAAGAATCCTAGAGTGTCAGCTAAAGAATTACAAAAGTCTCTGGCATATGCTAACATCCCTGTTAGCGAATCTACGATACGTAAAACACTCAACAAGAGTTGATTTAATGGACGGATACCACAGAGGAAGCCATTGCTGTCCAAAAAAAAAAACATTTCAGCACGTTTACAGTTTGCACAAGAGCACCTGGGTGTTCCACAGCAGTACTGGCAAAATATTCTGGGGACAGATGAAACCAAAGTTGAGTTGTTTGGAAGAAACATACAACACTATGTGTGAAGAAAAAGAGGCACAGCACACCAACATCAACACCTCATCCCAACTGTAAAGTATGGTGGTGGGGGCATCATCGTTTGGCGCTGCTTTGCTGCGTCGGTCCTGGACGGATTTCTATCATCGAAGGAAAAATTAATTCCCAAGTTTATCAAGACATTTTGCAGGAGAACTTAAGGCCATCTGTCCACCAGCTGAAGCTCAACAGAAGATGGGTGTTGCAACAGGACAACGACCCAAAGCATAGAAGTAAATCAACAACAGAATGGCTTAAACAGAAGAAAATACGCCATCTGGAGTAGCCCAGTCAGAATCCTAACCTCAACCCGATTGAGATGCTGTGGCATGACCTCAAGAAAGCGATTCACACCAGACATCCCAAGAATATTGCTGAACTGAAACAGTTCTGTAAAGAGGAATGGTCAAGAATTACTCCTGACCGTTGTGCACGTCTGATCTGCAACTACAGGAAACGTTTGGTTGAAGTTATTAAATCCAAGGGTTCACATACTTTTTCCACCTGCACTGTGCATGTTTACATTGTGTGTTCAATAAAAACATGGTAACATTTAATTCTTTGTGTGTTATTAGTTTAAGCAGACTGTGATTGTCTATTATTGTGACTTAGATGAAGAACAGACCACATTTTATGACCAATTTGTGCAGAAATCCATATCATTCCAAAGGTTCACATACTTTTTATTGCAACTGTATATATGTGGGATATTGATTTCATTAACCTCCTCCGGACTGCATAACGCACGGATGCGTCCGGGAGGCGGTCGATTCATTCCTCCTGGACGCATCCGTGCGTCATCTCGCGAAACGCGAGATTTCGGACTGAGCCGGCCCGCGCATGCGCATCGCGGGCTGGCAAAATTACAAGCACCATTTTGTCACCAGCCTGCCAGCCAATGATCGTGGCTGGCAGGCTGGCAATTTTTAAAATCACAAATCAGAAGCCAGTTAACACATTATATTAGTAAATATAATGTGTTAAATGGCTTCCCTGCTCCTCTGCTGGTCCTTTTGGTCGGTTGGTTCCAGCAGAGAAGCAGGCTTCACAGTGAGTAGCACCAAACACCACACGTAGCCCCAGATCACCCCCCTGCACCCCAATTAACCCCTTGATCACCCCTTCTTGCCCCTGTCAATCACTAGTGAAAGGGAAAAAAGTGATCAGTGTAAACTGTCACTTTTTTTTTCCACTGGTATTGACTGTTAGGTTTTAGGGATAGTTTAAGCCCATTGGTTAGGTAGTTTAGGGATCATTTAGCGCCCAGCCCACCGCACCGCAGTCACTTATTCGCTGATTAGCGTATCGCTAATCAGCATTTGTACTTTTATAGTATCTGTAAGTGATCAAAACTGATCACAGTCAGATCTATAATAGTATTAATGTCACCTTAGCTCGCCCTCCACCCAAAACGCAGTGTTTGCCCGATCAGGCCTGATCGGTCGCCCACACGTGCGTTCACCCACGCCCGCCCCTGCCGCAGTGACAAAAATATTTTTTTTTGATCACTGCACAATCACTTTTCAAGCGCTCCGGCGATAAAAATAATCAGTTTGGATATTTTTTATCAACCGCAGCGGCCTCCGGTACTTCGCTAGCCTCCCATTTGTAAGATAGGCTTGCTTTTTTTCTTGGGTAGTCTCAGGGAATACCCCTAAATTTAGTAGCCCAAATGTCAAACAGGGGGAATTCTTCTAAAGAGGCCTACAGGCTTCTGACCCAGTCGGATGAGGAATGGTAACCCTCATCTGATGAATCTAGCTGGTCAGAATATGAACCTGTAGAAAGCAGTGGCAGTCTAACTCAAAGTTCGGACGAGGAGGTTGAGGTCCCTGATAGCACCAGGCGCACCTGGCCCCGTGTCGCTACACCACAGGTTGCGCAGGATCCGCTTCAAGGGCAGCAGAGTGGGGCTGGCGCTGTCGGATTACGTGGTGAGGCATACACCAGCAGCGCAGCCCATCCTGGACCTAGTACCAGCACTGCCGTACAACATGGTGAAGTGGCGAGCACCAGAAGGGCTCTTGAAGCTGGTACGGTGGCACGTGCAGTAGTTACCCCGTCGCAGCCACCGCACAGACAGGCCCGTAGAGCCCCTAGAATCCCTGAGGTGCTGGCAAACCCTGATTGGCAGTCCCCAACTTCAGCCGTACCTGTAGTTCCCCCTTTCACCGCCCACTCTGGAGTTCGGGTTGAGACAGCTTAGATCAATTCGGCCCTGGGATTTTTTGAGCTGTTCTTGATTGCGGAGCTCTTGGACTTAGTTGTGGCAGAAAAAAATCGGTATGCCACACAATTTATATCCGCCAACCTGGGAAGCTTTTATGCCCAGCCTTTCCGGTGGAAACCAGTCCAAGTTTCCGAAATTAAAATTTTTCTGGGCCTTCTCCTCAACACGGGTCTAACCAAAAAGCATGAATTGCGGTCATATTGGTCCACGAACCCAATTCATTACATGCCCACGTTCTCTGCTGCTATGTCCAGGACACGATTTGAGACCATCCTGCGTTTCCTGCACTTTAGCGACAACACCACCTCCCGTCCCAGAGGCCACCCAGCTTTTGACCGGCTCCACAAAATTCGGCCCCTCATAGACCACTTCAACCAGAAATTTGCAGATTTGTATACCCCTGAGCAAAACATCTGTGTAGACGAGTCCCTAATACATTTTACCGGGCGCCTTGGCTTCAAACAATACATCCCAAGCAAGCGCGCCCGGTATGGGGTCAAATTGTATAAGCTCTGTGAAAGGGCCACAGGCTATACCCACAAATTTCGGATCTATGAGGGAAAAGATCAGACCCTGGAGCCAGTCGGTTGCCCTGACTACCTGGGGAGCAGTGGGAAGACAGTCTGGGACTTGGTGTCACCCTTATTTGGCAAGGGGTACCATCTTTATGTGGACAATTTCTACACAAGTGTGGCCCTCTTCAGGCATTTGTTTCTAAAACAGATTGGCTGCTGTGACACCGCACAAACTAGTCGCGCGGGCTTCCCCCAACGGCTCGTTACCACCCGTCTTGCAAGGGGGGAGAGGGCTGCCTTGTGTAACCAAGAACTGCTCACGTTGAAATGGAGAGACAAGCGTGACGTTTACATGCTCTCCTCCATTCACACAGACACGACAATCCAAATTGAGCGAGCAACCAGTGTCATTGAAAAGCCCCTCTCAGTCCACGACTATAACCTTCACATGGGAGGGGTGGACTTCAATGACCAGATGTTGGCTCCGTATTTAGTTTCCCGACGCACCAGACGCTGGTATAAGAAGGTGTCTGTATATTTAATTCAATTGGCTCTGTATAATAGTTTTGTTCTCTACAGTAAGGCTGGGAGGACACGATCCTTCCTCAAATTTCAGGAAGAGATCATCGAGAACCTCCTGTACCCAGGAGGTTCCGTGGCCCGATCCACCAGTGTAGTTAGCCGTCTACACGAGCGACATTTCCCCAATGTCGTTGCTGGTACCTCAACCCAACCGTCACCCCGAAAAAGATGTTGTGTCTGTAGCAGGAGTGGAATAAGGTGTGACACCCGCTATTTCTGTCCTGACTGCCCTGACCACCCTGCCCTATGCTTAGGGGAGTGTTTCAGGAAGTACCACACACAGGTACACCTAGCATAGGGATCACATCTCACCAGGACAGGCACACAGGGCTATTTGGGCCCATTCACACACAGAGCTGCTGCAAACCTCTCCTTTCACCTGGGACAAAGTGCATAATGCACTTCGCCACATCTTTGGGCGATTTGCGCTTTGCACATTGTCCCATGGGGAAGGAGAGGTTTGTCCTATAAAGGTAAAAAAAAAAACAAGCAAAAAAAAAACCCACCAGTAAGCAAAAAAGTTAACGTTCAGTTCCAAAAGTTAAATAAAGTTTATATGTTCTGTTCAAAGGTTATTATAAAGTTAATAAAATTTATTGCGTTGCGGCCTGGTTTTTTCTTTTTTTTTTCCTTCCAGGTGGACCAACCGATCGACTAGCTGCAGCACTGATGTGCATTCTGACAGAAGCATTGCGCTGCTGTCAGATTACACAAAAGTCGGTGTATGCGGCGCTGCAAGACAAGATTTCTCCTCTGCAGTAAAAGATACGTTTGCCGAGGCATATGAGCTGAGGAGGTGGCGGTGTTCATATGCTTTGGCAAACACTTAGTATATAAAAACAAACAAAAAAAAAATCCCGGCAATGATTTATTCATCCACATCGATTGATGTGAATGGAGAAATCTGGTTTGCCAGGGCATACGAGCTAAGTGGGTATGGATGTTGGGCGGAGCTCCTATGTCCTGGCAGACGCCTTTCCCCTCCTTTTTTTTTTGGGCAGAGATTTTTTCATCCACATTGATCGATGCGAATGAAGAAATCTGTGCCGTTCATTTTTTTCTTTCAGCCCAGAGGCTGAACGGAAAAAAAAAAATCTCATTACCTGTATGCTCAATATAAGTAGAATAGCAGAAACTCCTAATGCTGGCCATACATGTAATGATTGCGGAGACCCTCAAATGCCAGGGCAGTACAAACACCCCACAAATGACCCCATTTTGGAAAGAAGACACCCCAAGGTATTCGCTGAGGGGCATATTGAGTCCATGAAAGATTGAAATTTTTGTCCCAAGTTAGCGGAAAGTGAGACTTTGTGAGAAAAAACAAAAAAATAAAAATTTCCGCTAACTTATGCCCCAAAAAAGAATTTATATGAACTCACCATGCCCCTCATTGAATACCTTGGGGTGTCTTCTTTCCAAAATGGGGTCACATGTGGGGTATTTATACTGCCCTGGCTTTTTAGGGGCCCTAAAGCGTGAGAAGAAGTCTGGGATCCAAATGTCTAAAAATGCCCTCCAAAAAGGAATTTGGGCACCTTTGCGCATCTAGGCTGCAAAAAAGTGCCACACATGTGGTATCGCCGTACTCAGGAGAAGTTGGGGAATGTGTTTTGGGGTGTCATTTTACATATACCCATGCTGGGTGAGATAAATATCTCGGTCAAATGCCAACTTTGTTTAAAAAAAATGGGAAAAGTTGTCTTTTGCCGAGATATTTATCTCACCCAGCATGGGTATATGTAAAATGACACCCCAAAACACATTCCCCAACTTCTCTTGAGTATGGCGATACCACATGTGTGACACTTTTTGCAGCCTAGGTGGGCAAATGGGCCTACATTCCAAAGAGCACCTTTCGGATTTCACAGGGCATTTTTTACAGATTTTGATTTCAAACTACTTCTCACGCATGTGGGCCCCTAAAATGCCAGGGCAGTATAACTACCCCACAAGTGACCCCATTTTAGAAAGAAGACACCCCAAAGTATTCCGTGAGGGGCATGGCGAGTTCCTAGAATTTCTTATTTTGGATTTCACCGGCCATTTTTTACAGATTTTGATTTCAAACTACTTTGCACGCATTTAGGCCCCTAAAATGCCAGGGCAATATAACTACCCCACAAGTGACCCCATTTTGGAAAGAAGACACCCCAAGGTATTTCATGATGGGCATAGTGAGTTCATGGAAGTTTTTATTTTTTGTCAGAGACTTTGTAAGGAAAAAAAAAATCATCATTTTCCGCTAACTTGTGACAAAAAATAAAAAGTTCTATGAACTCACTATGCCCATCAGCGAATACCTTAGGGTGTCTACTTTCCAAAATGGGGTCATTTGTGGGGGTTTTCCACTGTCTGGGCATTGTAGAACCTCAGGAAACAGGTCCTCAGAAAGTCAGAGCTGCTTCAAAAAGCAGAAATTCACATTTTTGTACCATAGTTTGTAAATGCTATAACTTTTACCCAAACCATTTTTTTTTTATCAAAGACATGTAGAACAATAAATTTAGTGAAAAATGTATATATGGATGTCGTTTATTTTATTTTTTTTATTACAACTGAAAGTGAAAAATGTCATTTTTTTGCAAAAATTTAGTTAAATTTCGAATAATAACAAAAAAGTTAAAATGTCAGCAGCAATGAAATACCACCAAATGAAAGCTCTATTAGTGAGAAGAAAAGGAGGTAAAATTAATTTGGGTGGTAAGTTGCATGACCGAGCAATAAACGGTGAAAGTAGTGTAGTGCAGAAGTGTAAAAAGTGGCCTGGTCATTAAGGGTGTTTCAGCTAGGGGGGTTGAAGTGGTTAATAGCCATTTAATTTCAACTGAATACTGGTGTACCTGCACCTCTAAAACAGAATGAGGTACACTTAAAAAAGTTATCTTTTGGTTATTAATGGATGTGAAAATGGTGCAAATTTGTTTACAACAAAGCAACAGTATAGTTAGGAACAAACAGGGAACTCATCATTTGGCCTCATGCACACAACCGCATTTTTGGTCAGTGTCCGATCCACATATTTTGTGGTTTGGATGTCATCCGTGTGGCTGTGCCACAAATTATAGAACATGTCCTAGTCATGTCAGTTTTGAGACAAGAATAGGCATTTCTAAAAGAGGGACCAAGGAAAGTACGGGATGCACATGGCTGGTGTTCATATTTTTCAGATCCATGGTTTGCAGACCACAAAATACATATGAACCTATAAATGCTGCTATAAAAACAACCATAGAATGCCCAGTAGAAATATAAATACTTTATTAGATCATCAATTGATCACAAAAATTCATAAAATATTTTACACAGAATTGCTATGGAGAATAATCAGCAAAACAGACTGGATGCAGTAGTCCCCCCCCCCGTCGGTGCCTCAAACACCCGCCAAACAGATGGAATACATGTCAGTGTAATATGCAGTGAGGTGATTCACCAGTAGAAAGTATCAATGAATATCCGCTACAAGTGTCTGTGATGTTCAACTCACTGCACAACCCAGCGGAAGATTAATGTATGAGAAAATGCAGCCCAAAAATAGTAATACAATGGAGCGCAGAGTCACATAACATCCACCAAATACATCCAGATGGAATATGCCCATATACAATAAATCAAAAATAACAGGCTGCAAGATCAAACTCCTACACAGAAATGTCCACTGGGGACGTGAACATACCCACAGACATGATGAAGGGTTAAGGCACCGAACACAGGGCAGGAAAGAACCCTGACGCGCGTTTCGCCTCAGCTTCGTCAGGAGGTTAATGTGAGTGTGGCCATGGCTCCCCCTTTATACCCCTCATGCAGCTACACCTATAGTTAATATAATTCAGCTGATACCTATTTATCGAGCGCTTGTGCCCGATGATGCACACCGAGGACATCATGAAGACGCCGCATTCATCAGGAGGAGGGGTGGAACGCAAACGTGCGTTCCAGCCCGCCTCCCAAGGAAACGTAGCGGCGTCCCCACGTGACCCGGCGCGCAGCGCATCCTGGCCAAGCGCTATATCAGCCTATACGGCAAACCTGCCAACGGCTCCGAAAGTACCAGAGCCCATCCAAATATATGGCGAATAATCCTAGCCCTTAATGGGATTTGCATGAGGTATATAAAGTCCGGAAAAAACCACAAGACCGCTGAATACACATGGCTCATGATAGGGATAAAAAAGGGGGAGAGAATAAAGGTGGGGAAAGAATAAAGGAGAAGAAAAACAGGAATAAATCAACAAAAGATGAACAAAAAATCTGCACTGTACGGTAGTATAAACATGATTCCACAATTTCATAATTTCATACAGATATTCATGAATTTCACACCATAAATTAGTACATAGGGGATAGCATGATTTTATATAGATTGAAACCCATGATTTTATAAAAGCGGGTACACAAGAATTTAACAAATTTATTTATACGCCGGAAATAACATGATTTTATATGAATTAAATCCTATAGTTTTTAACAATAAATTTACATATCCATGACACCATGATTCCATATATAATTACAACAATTTATAATAACCAAATTTTATGTACATGATTATGTAATGTAATATTTAATATATATTTCCTCTAAGACATAGTATATGTATATCAATTATGTATATGTACAGAAAAGAACAATATTTTCCAGAAAACAAATAGTGATATTATGTTCTTGCCAATATTATCAAGAATAAATGTAAGTGACCCGTGCAACGATAATTATATAAGTATAGGCCCTAACCAATAGAGGTCCCATCCTATCTAGCCCATTCAAAAGAAATCTGCATAGACCCTGTGAAATTATACTCCCGCTTAAATATTTTCAAAGTATGAGACAGTGACCCATTCAATTCATCCCATATCATAAAAAGATCCCACAACCATTAGGAAAGGGAAAAAAATTCATAATTAATGTGAGGAACTGCGGGGGATGATCGATGGACCCGAGTGCCACTGGGCCCACCTAAGCCTAGTGGGTCCAGTGTAGTCAGGCCCATCGTCACACCCCAGCAGCACTCAACATATACATAATCAATTATCCTAAGACCAAAATTGTGAACTTATACAGGGAGACCGTACTGGTCAATAACATCATGCAGTACGGACTATATTACACCCTCCAGTGACCTAACCTGTGCAGAGAATATTGACTAAATAAATAAAAATTCCAAAATTCATAATCATAAATATACATGGAGTTGATAATTCATACTAAAGGGTGAGGGTGTGTCCAAAACCAGCTGGGTACCATCAATCATGGTTATACCAGCCTAATCAGGCACAACATCACCCAATGATATACATAAGGTCCTAAAACAATATTATGTTTTGATTATAATCCATACAGATCCATTATCCAATAATCTAGCCCATATATAATAGCAGATTCCTTATCAGATAATCATGGCACCAACCACACAAAATACATATGGTCATGTGCATGAGGCCTTTGAGAAATAATTGTGGAGCACTGCCTTTATCTAGCTGCAAAGAGCAACTTAGTAGAGTGTATGTTTGGGTCCCCATTGAAGAGCTGGAGCAAATTCTATCATTTTCCTTTGGTAGAATTGTCCTCCTGATGGTGGAGTCATTACCATCAACTTTAGCTAACGTGAGAAAGGTCTTTAGTTGCTTAGAGGTCACCTTGGGTTTCTTTGTGACCTCATGGATTATTACAAGCCTTGCTGGCATGAATTTTGCAGTTTGACCCCTCCTGGAAAAGGTGGTAATGGTCTTGAACTTCCTCCAGTTGTACACAATCTGTAGATTAGTTTTCCAGTCTGGTGAGCATCAACAACTCTTCTCCTGAAGTCCTCATAAATCTTATTTGTTCAAGCCACGATACACTGCCACAAACAAATGCTGTGAATATTGGATTTTGATCCCTGTTATTTAAAAAAAACAGGTCACCCACTCACACCTTGCTATATCATTGATTGAAAACACTGATGATATGCAAGGATGCTGTGTCACTATAGGTCCAAAAACTTATTTTAGCAACACAGAATTTGCCAGAATGAGTACAACCTCTCCTGTTTATGATGCTGTATGAAATGAAAATATCTTTCAGTGCTGTCATTGCCAATGCTGGAACTGCTCAGCTGATGATGCTGGCTATAAGTGGCAGAATAAGCCCAATGTTCCACATGACACAAATTAAAACTATTTATTCAGAAATACACTTGAAATGGAAAAACCCACAGCAGCCCTTTTTCTCATTTGCATCCTGCTACTGTTAAATTTAGAAATGGCCTGCGTTAATATTCTCTATACAGCAAGTTCAATTAGGCACTTTGTCAGAGAAATGGGTGGACTACATCACCCAGAAAGATCAAAATCAGGGTTATTTACATTTTGGGGATTAACTCTGAAATAATATATTGGTTTGTGTTACCATCAAAACAAAATGACTTATTGCCTGAAAAAAAAATGCTTAAGAACTATTTTATTTTTATCTTCAAAAAGGCTCAGGCTAAGTGCAAGAGAGCGGCTACTGTCCGTTTAAATATTCATCACATAGCCAATAGTGATGAGCGGCAGGGGCAATATTCGACTTAAATTCTCAAATTCGCTAATATTTTCTTGTTTGCGAAAATCGGCAATGTAATATGCGCGTATTGAATGCGCAATACGGGCGTGGGTCACTTTTGCTACATTTTTCAAGCTGCTAGAACTTTCCTGAGACTGGAGAAAATGGTTGGCACGGCAGAACATTACAATAGCTTTATATGCAGATAGAGTGCTCCAATGTATTCGCGATTGCGCAAATAGGCAATTAATGATGCGCATATTTTGGCGCATTACGTGCAACTTCACATTTTAGCAGGTCTGACTACATATTACTGATTGGTGCACTATGTATTGTTGTGATATCACAGCACTATGTCTGTAGCATGTATGTATGGACAGACATCACACTACCTAACACCCTGCACTGGAACCTATTAGCTACACTATATCAGGATATAACCTACACTGACCATCTCCCACTAACTATCTGTATTATATATACAAACCGGATTCCAAAAAAGTTGGGACACTATACAAATCGTGAATAAAAACTGAATGCAATGATGTGGAGGTGCCAACTTTTAATATTTTATTCAGAATAGAACATAAATCACGAAACAAAAGTTTAAACTGAGAAAATTTACCATTTTAAGGGAAAATTATGTTGAATCAGAATTTCATGGTGTCAACAAATCCCCAAAAAGTTGGGACAAGGCCATTTTCACCACTGTGTGGCATCTTCCCTTCTTGTTACAACACTCAACAGACGCCTGGGGACCGAGGAGACCAGTTTCTCAAGTTTAGAAATAGGAATGCTCTCCCATTCTTGTCTAATACAGGCCTCTAACTGTTCAATCGTCTTGGGCCTTCTTTGTTGCACCTTCCTCTTTATGATGCGCCAAATGTTCTCTATAGGTGAAAGATCTGTACTGCAGACTGGCCATTTCAGTACCCGGATCCTTCTCCTACGCAGCCATGAGGTTGTGATTGATGCAGAATGTGGTCTGGCATTATCTTGTTGAAAAATGCAGGGTCTTTCCTGAAAGAGATGACGTCTGGATGGGAGCATATGTTGTTCTAGAACCTGAATATATTTTTCTGCATTGATGGTGCCTTTCCAGACATGCAAGCTGCCCATGCCACACGCACTCATGCAACCCCATACCATCAGAGATGCAGGCTTCTGAACTGAGCGTTGATAACAACTTGGGTTGTCCTTGTCCTCTTTGGTCCGGATGACATGGCGTCCCAGATTTCCAAAAAGAACTTCGAATCGTGACTCGTCTGACCACAGAACAGTCTTCCATTTTGCCACATTCCATTTTAAATGATCCCTGGCCCAGTGAAAACGCCTGAGCTTGTGGATCTTGCTTAGAAATGGCTTCTTCTTTGCACTGTAGAGTTTCAGCTGGCAACGGCGGATGGCACGGTGGATTGTGTTCACTGACAATGGTTTCTGGAAGTATTCCTGAGCCCATTCTGTGATTTCCTTTACAGTAGCATTCCTGTTTGTGGTGCAGTGTCGTTTAAGGGCCCGGAGATCACGGGCATCCAGTATGGTTTTACGGCCTTGACCCTTACGCACTGAGATTGTTCCAGATTCTCTGAATCTTCGGATGATGTTATGCACAGTTGATGATAATAGATGCAAAGTCTTTGCAATTTTTCGCTGGGTAACACCTTTCTGATATTGCTCCACTATCTTTCTGCGCAACATTGTGGGAATTGGTGACCCTCTACCCATTTTGGCTTCTGAGAGACACTGCCACTCTGAGAAGCTCTTTTTATACCCAATCATGTTGCCAATTGACCTAATTAGTGTTAATTGGTCTTCCAGCTCTTCGTTATGCTCAAATTTACTTTTTCCAGCCTCTTATTGCTACTTGTCCCAACTTTTTGGGGATTTGTTGACACCGTGAAAATTTGAATCAACATATTTTTCCTTTAAAATGATACATTTACTCGGATTAAACGTTTGATCTGTCATCTACGTTCTATTACAAATAAAATATTGACATTTGCCATCTCCACATCATTGCATTCAGTTTTTATTCACAATTTGTTTAGTGTCCCATCTTTTTTGGAATCCGGTTTGTATATATAAGCTATCTATTTATCTAATGTAATGAGTAGAAAGCACAGAGCACAGAAATTACACTGCTGTCTCTCTCAGAACTGTAAAAAACTGCAGAAAATAGCTGCTGGGGAGGTTTTGATATAGTAAGAGGTAGACAACTTTACTATTGGTTTCTAGTGTTGCTAAGCTCAGATAAAGACATTGCAGCCTTCTCACTGGCCCACAAGCAAGAAGCAGGGAGGGATCATGGGTTCAGATAAAAAAAAATCTAGAATATTTGCAAATTTTCGAAGTAGAGATATTTGCGATTTGAATATTCGCGCCCAACACTAATAGCCACCCTTCTGTCACACATAAATGGTGTTTTCCAATATGGAGATCTATACTACCATTAGTGTGTTGTATTTTTGGATATAAAGTATCACCACACAATGTATCTCTCTCCACTTGTGGCATGGATAACATATACATTGTGGGGAGCTGTTGCAGGATATTTTATTTGGCGAGTGCTATTGTTTCTAGCTCACAAGGCCTCCAGCACCCCTAACCACAAGCCCCAATACCTCTCAATCGCGACTACACTAATTCCACATGAACCCTTGTATGATTCTGCATCTGCTTGAAGCGTTTCTATGCCACCTTGATTTACATTGGCATGTCCTAAGGAGCATAAAAAACAAAACACAAAATTAAGTGAGCACTGCTCGCCCATACATTTGGCATGTAGGACACAAGAAGAATGCTGCACGCCTCTAATGGCGGGCGTGCAGCAATGATGATGTGCAGCCTCTGGCGCTGTATTGGCCGTAGCGCGGCTGCAAAGAGACGCTGCTTTCATAGATGGAGCCACGGCCACTAAGTCAGAGTGTCGGGGAGCGAGTCATTGATGAGAAATGGTAAGTCCTCTCTCCTTCCTGCCTTCTGTATGTGGCGATATGCCCCAGTGGGTACATGTTAACTGGAATCACATAACTTATAAAGTTTGGGAACACAATTGGATGGGCCTGCTTAGCCCATATCAGTATTCATTACACCACAATAACAAAGTATCCAACAGTCTCAACAAAAGCATATATTCATTGTGCCAATGCGCAACATATTGATAAGACTAATAGGACCAGCGTTAATGTTACTGGTTCTCGGACCCTATGATTATATTAATGGTCAACCATGTAGAGACCACTTACCAACATATAGCTAATATAGCAAACCTGTGACAGCATGGTATACTGACACCCACAGTCTGTCAAATGACCAATGTTGATATTTCTGGTCACTGTAGCAAGGTCACAGTGAACTTTGCTGATAAAAGCATATTAACAAGTACCCTCGACCAATCACTACCTAGATTGTCAATCTCCTCTTTTTGGTGAACCTCTCACATGTTCCATCCCTTGGAAGCTAGTGCAATCCTTCACTCCAGAATGGAATTCCATATCTGTTTGCCGATATTTAATAAATGCTCTCCTATGCATCCCCTGAATTCTCTTATTGTCTTTCCTACATATTGTTTTTGACAAATGCATGTAGCCACCCCTGTCGTCTTACAGTTAATAAACAACCTGATGTTGTAGCTTTATCATGTGGTTGTACTTGTAACTATGATGCCTTTTTAATTGCCTTACAGGCAACACAGTTGCCACATTTAAAAGTTCCTGGTGGTTTATTTGTCAACCAGATTGATAGGAGAATTGTACATACTGTACTAGTTTGTCCTTCAAGTTGCTTCCCCTTCTATATGTGATGAGGGGATGATCTCCTACTAAGTTTCCTACCACGGGATCCAACTTGAGGATCCCCCAGTGGTCCTTCAATATATCCATGACCCTCCTGTGCGCTAGATCATACCTATGATCCAAAAATTTATATCACCAGCATCCCGTTTTTTTGGATGTAGGAGTTCATCCCTATTACTCATAGCAGCATGCTGATAAGCTTTCTTAAGACAAGACTCAGGATACACCATCATTCGCTGCTCGTTTGAAGTCTACCCATTCCAAACTGTTTTGTCGGGCCCTTAGGTATTGACCTTTCGGTATCTCATCTTTCAACCTGTTAAGATGTGCACTCTCCCATCTAAGCAAGGTATTTGTCGCAGTGGGCTTACAAAACATCTAAGTTATTATTTTTCTAGATTCCTCAATATTGATGGAAAGGTCCAAGAATGCCAGATGGGTCTCATTGATTTCGCTGGTCAAGGAAAGTCCAAGTTCATTATTATTGACTTGTGAGACAAATTTCTTAAACACTGTGCTAGTATTATTCCATAGTATAAAGACATCGTCAATGGACCTTAACCAAAGGATAATTGAAAGGGTCCTTTGTTCCATTGCCTCACAAAACACGTTCCGTTTCCCACTAGCCCAGGTAGAGATTGGCAAAAGTAGTGGCACGTAGGCTCCCCATTGCCACTCCCCTAAGATGGTGGTATATTTTGCGATCAAAAGTGAAAATATTGTGACTTAATATGAATTCAAGCAATTCAATCACCAATTCATTATGTGAGGACAAGTATGACCCCCTTTCCGCTAAGAATGTTTTTACCGCCTGACAGGCCTTATTGTGCGGTATTGAGCTGTAGAGCGCCTGTACATTAAGGTAGGCTAGGAGTGCATCAGTATCACATTAGATGTCTCAGGACATCCATTGAGTCCCTAACGTATGATGGAAGATTCATCACGAATGGTCTCAGTATTTTATCTACATACACATTGATCTTCCCTGTGAGACTGCCCACCCTTGACACTATGGGCCTGCCCTCAAGTGGGGATAACCCCTTATGGACTTTTGGTAGACTGTAGAAGGCCGCTTATATATGTTTTGGTAGCAGAAAGGCAAACTCTGCTTTATCTATGAGATGATGTTGCATTGCGTTTTGTAAAATGTTGGCCAGCTTACATTTAAACAATTTTATAGGTTTATGGTCAAGCCTTTTGTAACACAGTTTATCATCCAGTATCCGCATGCACATTTCCACATAGCTTGTATCATCTAAGACCACCACATTACCCCCCCCCCCTCCCCCTTATCTGAGGGTTTTATCACTATGATAGGATCTTTATTTAACATTTCCAAAGCCACTAATTCCTCCTTTGTGACATTCAACATATCTGGTTATGCATCTGGGGTGATCTAAATTTTTCTGTGGTAGCATCCAGAAGGGAGTATTCATTTATTGGGGGATTTTTTTCTTGACGGTAATCTGAGGTCCATAAAAGGACCTTCACCTATTTCTCTCTCCCCCTCTTCAAGGAGTTCAGCAAGAAGTCCAACATTGCGCATCTCTTCTGGTTCAATGCCTAATTTCTGACATTGTTCCTTATCATTTGTAAGGAAGAACAAAGCTTCCTGACAAAGAGATTCAGGTTCTTAACCCAATTATTGAACAGGTTAAATTCCTTTTTATCTAAATCCGCCACAGAAGAGAATTCTTTTGGCTGCTTTAATGCAGTCTTGAAGTTCTGATGTATTTTTGGTTAATAACTCCCTTTCCTCTTCTAAAAGCAATTTCATAAGGCGCAGGGACGACTCTATTGACTCTTTTTCCCACTTTCTCATGAACGTCTCTGATCGTACCCTCACATTCAGTAGGATTGGATTTCTCAAGCCACTATTTTATTTTTCAAGTATGGGCGAGCAGTGCTCACTTAACCTTGTGTTTGTTTTTTCTGCTCCTAAGGACATGCCAATATAAATCAAGGTGGCATAGAAACATGTCGAGCAGACACAGAATCATACAAGGGTTCATGTGGACAGAGGCGGCTCTTCCTTTAGGCCACTTTGGCCGCCGTCTAAGGTATCGCTCGCTGGTGGGGGCCTAGCTCTGGCTCCCACCGACACCGCCACAAGTACAATTATTGGCTTCCGTGGCTGGTGGGTGGCCTAAGTGGACTAATAAGAGCCGCAGCGGGCCCGCGACCGCTCTGAGCCCCTCTCTGCCTCTTTAAGAGAGCAGTGGCTGCTGGGGCTCGGAGCGTGCCACCGCACAGGCACATCTTCTGAACTTTGCCAGCCCCGCCCCCAGAGCGCTGCACAGCCACACAGGGGAGAAGAAGGAGCCAGGGCCTTCACCTCAGTCCGTGTCTGGCTGCCGCCCACAGACAGACAGTGGTGCCCGAAGCCCAAGGTGTGTGTGTATTTCACTGCTGCTGCCCTGCCCAGTGCCCACTCCTGGTCGGGCCACAGCAGTGGCCAGCTTTTAAAAACAGCCTGCTGTGCCCCCACACCCGTTGCCTGCTGGCTGCTGTGCCCCCCCCCAGCCCCCGCCTGCTGGCTACAGTGAACCTTAGGCGACAGGCTGTTTGCAGTGAGTCATGATGATAACTTACTGATGCCAGTCTCTGTGCCATCATAGAGGGGGTCGGGGGAGAAATGTACAATTGGGGCTGGGTGGCTGGGCTCGATGTGCTGCTGCCAGGCCCATGGAGGGGAAGAAATTTGCCATGGGGGGTAAGATGTGCTGCTGCGCTGCCAGGTCCATGGAGGGGGGAGATATGTGCCATTGGGGTAAGGTAAGATGTGCTGCTGCCAGGCCTATAGAGGGGGAGAAATGTGCCATGGGGGGGGGGGGGGGGGGGGGGAGTGCTGCCATGGAGGGGGGGGGGGGGGGAGAAAGTGACATGGATGGAGGGGGAGTAATGTGACATTAAGCATTAAGGCCGGGGGAATCATTGGGGGCACTTTTTACTGGCACATTATTAGGTGGCACTTCTTGCGGGCACATTATTGGTGGGCACTATAGTGGCATCTACTGAGGCCACAAAGGGGTATGTTATATGGAGTGCTCTGTACAGTGGGATTTTATGCTGGGGACACATTATGGTGGGTACTATGGGGAAGGGGGAGAGGAGTACTATGGGGTCATCTCCAGGGGGGCACTAAGAAGGGGTATTTTATGCTTGCAAATTATAGGGGACACTGAGGCATCTACTGGGGCACTATACATAGGGGCATTTTATACTGGTACATTATGGGGGCACTAGGAGGAAGGGGGGAGAGGAGCACTATGGGGGCATATACTGGGGGCTCGTTAGTGGCACATTAGGGGGGCTCTTCTTACTGGTACATTAGGAGGGCTCTTGTTACTGGCACATGATTGGGGGGCTTTTGTTACTGACACATGATTGGGGGGTTTTTGTTACTGGCACATGATTGGGGGGGCTCTTGTTACTGGCACATGATTGAGGGGGCTCTTGTTACTGGCACATGATTGAGGGGCTCTTGTTACTGGCACGTGATGTGGGGTGCTCTTGCTACTGGCACGTGATTGGGGCATCTATGGGGGCACATCTTACTGGCACATTATTGTTGGGCACTATAGTGGCATCTACTGAGACCACAAAGAAGGGGCATTTTATATGGGGTGCTCTGTACAGTAGCATTTTTTACTGAGACACATTATGGTGGGTACTATGGGGAAGGGGGGAGATGAGTACTATGGGGGCACTAAGAAGGGGTATTTTATTCTTGTAAATAATGAGGGACACTGAGGGCATCTACTGTGGCACTATATATGGGGCATTTTATACGGGTACATTATGGTGGGCACTAGGAGGTAGGGGGGAGAGGAGCACTATGGGGGCATTTACTGGGTGCACTATATAGGAGTATTTTATACTGGCACATTATGGGGGCACTATGGGACATTAGCTCAACTGGGGGCATTAGAAGGGGTATTTTTAGCACTGTCTATTATAAGGAGAATTATTCCTACTGGGGGGCATTATGGTGGGCTTTATTACTCCCCCATGGTATGAGCTCCCTAGTAGCACCACCAGCCTCTCCCTGCTCTACTATCCCTCTGCCCCTTCTCCAAATCCTTATTATGAAATCTTTCCCATTAGGATAAAACACAACATCAGTTCTACCAAGCCCCCCTGCCAAAGTGTTGAAGCGATGTCCGAGTTTTCATGTGAAATGTTTGTTATACACATATAGCGTACACTGTGCCACACAATATACAGTATACCTCTTCACTGTGTAGTCTTGTGGCGGTAGACAGAAAATAATCTGGAAGTGCCCCCCCCCCCCTCCCCCCGAGACCAGGCTCTGGATCCGCCACTGCCCCTAGGGTGGCCAGAGGTCCGGTTTTATGCCGGGCAGTCCGGCTTTCAGACTCCCTGTCCTCCATCGGGCGCAGGGTCTGGACGGACACACACAGGGATGTTCTTTTGAACACCTCACTCTCAGACAGCAGCACTGTGCTGTCTGAGCATGAGCTGCAGGGAGAAAGTCACCCTCCTCGATCCCCAGCAACTGACAGAAGTTGATTTTTACCATCATTTTTTCAATCCCCGTCAGCTGCGGAGTGGAATGGGCATGGCTTAGCGGGACCTGGGGGCAGGGTTTTTAAGTACGTCTTTTGAGGTCTACCTGCCCCTGAACTGTGACCTCCACAGCACTCCGCTCCCTTAACAGTGTAATCCACAGCGCCCTGCCCCTTTAAAGCTGACCTACAGCAGTGAAGAAAAATGGCTGGATTGTTATGGAAACCTGGAGTAAAACTGTGTGTATGTGAAGACTAAGGACCTGCAAGCTTCTATTGACTGATAGGGGACATGTGTGTATGACAGTTGGGATATGAAGAGAAAGAACTGCAGGCTTCTATTGGCTAATGTAGGTCATGTGATGTGCCATATTTGCTTTTTTGGGGAATATCTCAGGAACGGTAAATTTTGGGATAGTACCCCATTTGTACACTAATCTTTTGAGAAATGCTCTTCACCAGATGCCAATTTTGCACTTTTACTGTCTGCCTGCCTGTTTAATTAGCCCTTGTGAACTAAAACTATCAATTTGTGTATAAACCGGATTCCAAAAAAGTTGGGACACTAAACAAATTGTGAATAAAAACTGAATGCAATGATGTGGAGATGGCAAACGTCAATATTTTATTTGTAATAGAACGTAGATGACAGATCAAACGTTTAATCCGAGTAAATGTATAATTTTAAAGGAAAAATACGTTGATTCAAATTTTCACGGTGTCAACAAATCCCCAAAAAAGTTAGGACAACTAGCAATAAGAGGCTGGAAAAAGTAAATTTGAGCATAACGAAGAGCTGGAAGACCAATTAACACTAATTAGGTCAATTGGCAACATGACTGGGTATAAAAAGAGCTTCTCAGAGTGGCAGTGTCTCTCAGAAGCCAAGATGGGTAGAGGATCACCAATTCCCACAATGTTGCGCAGAAAGATAGTGGAGCAATATCAGAAAGGTGTTACAAAGCGAAAAACTGCAAAGACTTTGCATCTATCATCATCAACTGTGCATAACATCATCCGAAGATTCAGAGAATCTGGAACAATCTCAGTGCGTAAGGGTCAAGGCCGTAAAACCATACTGGATGCCCGTGATCTCCGGGCCCTTAAACGACACTGCACCACAAACAGGAATGCTACTGTAAAGGAAATCACAGAATGGGCTCAGGAACCAGAAACCATTGTCAGTGAACACAATCCACCGTGCCATCCGCCGTTGCCAGCCGAAACTCTACAGTGCAAAGAAGAAGCCATTTCTAAGCAAGATCCACAAGCTCAGGTGTTTTCACTGGGCCAGGGATCATTTAAAATGGAGTGTGGCAAAATGGAAGACTGTTCTGTGGTCAGACGAGTCACGATTCGAAGTTCTTTTTGGAAATCTGGGACGCCATGTCATCCGGACCAAAGAGGACAAGGACAACCCAAGTTGTTATCAACGCTCAGTTCAGAAGCCTGCATCTCTGATGGTATGGGGTTGCATGAGTGCGTGTGGCATGGGCAGCTAGCATGTCTGGAAAGGCACCATCAATGCAGAAAAATATATTCAGGTTCTAGAACAACATATGCTCCCATTCAAACGTCATCTCTTTCAGGGAAGACCCTGCATTTTTCAACAAGATAATGCCAGACCACATTCTGCATCAATCACAAAATCATGGCTGCGTAGGAGAAGGATCCGGGTACTGAAATGGCCTGTCTGCAGTCCAGATCTTTCACCTATAGAGAACATTTGGTGCATCATAAAGAGGAAGGTGCAACAAAGAAGGGCCAAGACGATTGAACAGTTAGAGGCCTGTATTAGACAAGAATGGGAGAGCATTCCTGTTTCTAAACTTGAGAAACTGGTCTCCTCGGTCCCCAGACGTCTGTTGAGTGTTGTAAGAAGAAGGGAAGATGCCACACAGTGGTGAAAATGGCCTTGTCCCAACTTTTTGGGGATTTGTTGAAACCATGAAATTCTGATTCAACATATTTTTCCCTTAAAATAGTACATTTTCTCAGTTTAAACTTTTGCTCCGTGATTTATGTTCTATTCTGAATAAAATATTAGAAGTTGGCACCTCCACATTATTGCATTCAGTTTTTATTCACGATTTGTATAGTGTCCCAACTTTTTGGAATCCGGTTTGTACATTTGTACCGTCACTTGCTATGTAGCCCTAATACACAAGTCTTCTCCACTCCACAATGGTTTCGTCAAGCTTCTTTGTATAACTTATGCTAACTTACACCTTACCGGACCCACTATATACTGCTTGGCTATTAATAAAAATATAATCTGCAATATTTTATTTTGTACACATTGACAACATTGATTTTATAAACTGACATCACCTTGAATAATATCTAATGTTGCCTTTATGTTCTGAAGCTAATAATCCATAGTCTTAACGCATATTTCCTCTAACAGGCATAATTTCTAGAGAAACTGTTCAGCCAGTCACCATCCAAATACTATCATTGCCATCCTCTCATTAACATTTTATGTCATTCCAATAAATTTCACATATAGCCTTATCACCAAATATTGTCTATTATTTGTGCATCCACTGCATCCGCTGAATATTTCTTGCCTTCATCCCACAGCGATTCTTAATTCTCATATTCAGTGATACATTTTCACATAACACTTACTGGTTTAGAACAGATAAATGGCTGACTTGAGATGGACAATGTATATCAAGGCACACCAAAGAAAATACAGTGACAAGATGGGCAAAATAGTAAAATTATTTATTCTCTTGTAGAAAAAAAGGTGACAACTTCAGTAAGAACCTTGTGTCCTTAAACTTAAATGTCAGAACAATGCAATAACATTTGGCTGGGATGTATTCTTTATCATTTGCATTTCCTAACAAAACTACACAACTACTTACTTTGCAGTTTTATTGTTTAAATGGTGCATTTTATAAACTCAGCTAAACACTCACATACAACAAAAGAAAAATGGAAACATCTAGTAGAAAAGTCACACTTTCACTTTTCAATTCATTTCACAACCATAAATACTACTTAAATTACGGAAAACAAAAGAATAAAGAAAAGCATCAATATATTATTTCATAAACTCTTTTTCAACATGTTTATAAACTGGGGGGAATTGTTCTATACAAGCTTTATAATTAAGGAAAGATCATATTTCTTGGACAAAAATGGTCTTCTGCAGAAACTCATCTAGTTATGAAAATGGAATTCATATAGTTACAGAAATGCTACATAAATAATAAAAAGAAAATATATGTATAGGGATGAAAGATGTATACTTAAATAATTGCTGTGCTTTAAAACATTTACCAGTTGCAGTTAAACAATTTCCACATGGCTACAGTTCTTGGATATTTACCAAGTATACGGTTATGGCACATTTGCATACAGATGAACAAATCATGCAAAATTTAGGCGGCACTTGGCATGATAATTCTGGTCACATTGGTATTAATAATGTGTTGGGAAAGTCAAGTAAAGTAGTCATTAAGATAGGAGTTACTGCTAGACACGTGTCTTAATGCCTTTTTAATGACTAATTTTCAACCAATTCTTAATTACGATTTGCAGATTGAAAATTACTTTCTTATATTCGGTTCCTAAATCAACAGAAAATAAAAACAAACACTTTTTTGCACAACCAGTTTAATAAAAAGTATAAATACTTTTTACATGACATGAAATTCATAGTGTATGAAAAGAATAGAATTCAATAAACACGGTAATAAAAAAAAAAAAAGCAATTTAGGCATTGCTAAAAGATATCAATAACAGAGTAATTGGGAGATGTTGGGACATTAAAATAAAAAAAACTCCACATATTTCACTTAGTGTTGCACCTTTCTATTATTTTAAACCAAATTTTCCATGAGGAGTGAACTACTGATATCAAATGACTGTGGGCATTCACACGCTTCTACAGGTTACTTTAGATCTGATTAAACCTGTATTTTATTTTACTGCAAGCTCAATTGTTTGCATTATTGTAAGGAAAACTAAAAATGTTATGTAAGTAGTACTGCCACAAACAAAAAGGGGGTAATTTGTTGACCAAAAAAATCATGCACCCTCAGTTGGCTTATACTCTGTGAACCTACTCAGCACTTCTTGAATATTAATTTGTATATATTGAGACTTATTTCCCAGTGAAGAACTGTTGTTTCTAATATGTAAGTGAATGAACACCTTTAGGATTCATTCACATGGCAGATTTTGTGCTTGACTTTGTACGCCAGAATACACCTTCCATTGTTGTCAATGTGAATCCACACTGCCCTTTATACGGCTGCAGATTATTTCCATACTTATCAGCCCACTGAATTGGGCTAAATCCACAGGTGGATCTCAAACTGAAAAGCTCAGATATCCAAAAGTCAAGCTTGGATTGCCACTGCAGATTCTGTGGCAAATACACATCAGATTTTTCCAGAGTGTATTGTGCCATGTGAACATACCAGTAAAAGTAGTATAGGAATACTTTCAAGATGTATAACTATATTTTGTGATCAGTGGGGCTTATTTTTATTAAGGATTATACCAGATTATATTGCCAAATGCCTCACAAAACAAACAATGGAAATCATACATTCATTATGCATACCACTTTGTTTTAATTGCCAAGTACTAGAGTCCATTCCTGAGTAAGGCAAACAATTTTTGAAGATTTCAGTATGAAGTTGAACAAAAAATCTTAACTAAATAAAGACTTGTCCTAATTGGCTGAATGGAAGAAAAATATAACGGTGTCTTAACGATTTAACATATTTAAGCAATGAATAAAACTCATAACAAAAAAGTATTTGTTTATTATTTAACTATTATTAACTTTTTAAACATTTTACACTTATCGTCTCAAATTGGATATATACAAATGAATCAGTTGCGCAACAAATCTCTGTAAAACCAGACGTAATATGGTGATAAGCATATTCCAAAGATAAGAATTTCTCCACTTGTCAGAGAAAACATTTCTTATTGCTTCACAAAACTAACTTATACATGAGGAGTGCATATTGGAAAATAGCACTGGAAGTCTCATTCAAACATGGGGACTTGACTATTTCATAAACCACTGCATGAACATACATTTGGAATATGTACATTAACCCAAACTGTTGACCTTTAAATATTCTGATGACCGCAAGTTTTTCATAATAAATGCTGGTAAGATAAACTATATATAGTTTGTGGTAGAACAACAATGTATATATCCTGACAACATGCAGCCCTGAGTGACTAGAGTAGTTTCCAAGTCAATGCTTCTTAAGACTTTTCAGCTTTTAACTCAGTTCCAGTAGATGTAGTAACATGAATGAGAACATTCTGGGAAAAACAGAACGTGGTATCTTGGGCCACTACTACAAGAAAAATCAATGCATGCGAACAAATGAATGTTCCATAGGACTTACAGTTTAGATTAGCAGTGTATACAGTGCAATGTCTGTATACATGACCCAAGTGGGTACCTTGTGCCACCAAAATTAGCATGCATACTTCCTGCAAATATCTCCAAAAACAATTGAAACACTTTCAGGGTGGTAAAGTCAGGATTCTATTTTAGGAGCGCATAGTTTTTCTGGCTAGCAATGAGGCTGTGACGTATTCCCCTTAAAGGGGTTTTACCATCACATACAATGGGGGCATATAGCTAGGATATGCCTCCATTGTCTAATAGATGCGGGTCCCACCTCTGGGACCTGCACCTACAACGAGAACGAAGCGGGGAAATTAATGGAGGGCGTACTGCGCATGTGCAGCTGCCCTCCATTCATTTCAATGGGGCTGCCAAAAATAGCCGCATGCTGGCTCGGCCATTTCCATCTGCCCCATAGAAATTAATGGGAGCAGTCCACACCCATTCACTTGTATGGGAGTAGCAGGCAGCAGCACTTGGTGGTGGACCCGGGGTCCTCCAGCCACAGCTCTCCGTGCTCTGTTCTCCTTGTAGGTGCGGGTCCCAGAGGTGGGACCCGCACCTATCAGACAATGGGGGAATATCTTAGTGATATGCCCCCACTGTATATGATGGGAATAGCTCTTTAACACCATTAGTTGAAGAAGTGCTGTACTATGGCCATGTATCTAATAGACAATGTAATGTCAATGATGACAAGGATCCACTGCAAGCCAGTAGATGTTATGTATGAACAGGAATTATGACAAGGAGTTGAACCAGAATGACCTTTCAGTCCAAAGTACTACTTTATGGGTGTAGTGCAAATGCAGTAACAAATCTCTCGCAAACTTGGGTCTATTCAGTTGCATGTTGTATTAGTCCATTACTGTCCCTTGTGGGTTTTCTTTTGGAATGAACTCTTGAGAAATGTGCGATATCCGGGATCATCAACATATTCATTCTTGAACTTAACATTCAGTACTCTCTGTCTTTTTTTGTCGTTAATGACTTCTTCCCCATAAAACGCATCTTGAAATTTCATGTCCGATGCTCTGGACTAGAACAGTATTAGAAAAATTAGATGAAATATACAAAAAAAAACTAATAATCCATATGCCCAAACACCATATACTGCTGGTCTCCTTAACAAGAGCCAGTAACCCCCTAAAGTATGACGGTATTAAAAGGCTACCTTGCCTATCTTGCAGATTATGAGACAACTTTAGATCTGGAGGTTTAATCTTGCAATGTCCTCTTTACAATATCTTTTAAAGAGGAGCTTTTCAGGATTTTAGCATCATACGGTTGCATGGTCAACTGGAGTATTTTTAGTCACTATATAAACATTCCAATGACTAGTTACACTTCTCCCCATCATAGATTAAGACAAAAGCTAAAATAAAAGTGAAAAAGAAACTTACGTAACGAGATTTGATCTTCTTAGGAAGTTCTTCATCCATTGTGTAAATATCTTCTCTCTTTGTCACAATTTGTGACCCATCTTCAAATTCAACCTGTGCAAAAAAGAAATTAGTAAAGGAAAAATTTACTCTATCACCCAAAACGATGTTTAAAGTACCGCATATTAAAGTATATTTATATTAGAATGAGAACAATTCACAGATTGCAATATTGTATAAGTGAAGCGATGTTATACCGATGTAGCAATACTTATCTTGAAATTTAAAGAGTTTGTCCGGTCGCAAAATCAAATCAAAATTATTTTTATGTGTTCCTAACACCCCTCACCATGCATAACTATGCCTCCAATATATGATTTTAATGTCTCTGCTTTCTGGGCATCAGACTTTCCTGGCAGATCTGTTAACATTCACAGCTTGCTGTTTACATGGCTGTTTACTGCCTGCTGTGTCTGATACATAGGCTGCTGTGTATCTAATCCTATCTTGTATGATACTGCCTGCTGAAGTGTATCTAATACTATCTCCTATGATACTGCCTGCGGAGCTGTGTATCTAATCCTATCTCGTATGATACTGCCTGCTGAAGTGTGCATCTAAAGCCTAATGCACATGACAATATCCAATTTGCGGTCTGCAAGATGCGCATCTGCTAAATAAGTATACTGTTCGTGTGCGATATGCATTTTTTTGCGGACCCATTGACTTCTATACATTCAAGGTCTGCGTTTTGAGGACCAGAATAGGACATATTCTATTTTTTTGTGAATCTGACATACAGATGTGGAAATTGATTATGTCATATGTGTGCTTTCCACATCCATATGTAGTTCTGCAAAAAAATATAATCTATTCTGGTCCTCAAAATGCAGACCTCAAATCCATAGACGTTAATGGCTCTGCAACAAAATCAAACATGGACAGTATACTTATTAAGCGAATACGCAACTTGCAGACCGCAAAATCGATATGGTCTTGTGCATAAGGCCTAATGCTATCTTTCTTGGTCCTGCCTGCTGAAGTGTTTATGTTGGCCTGTCGTGTGATACATCATTTGAGACTACTATGATCGCCCGGGGAACATGGTCCATGTACCAGCCGCATCTCCCAGGCCGACTGCACTCTTCTGACCCAAACTGACTTTATCACAGTAATTATATGGTCAGTCTCTATCTGATCGGGGGGGGGGGGGGGATAACTGCACATGATTAAGTGAGTACACAACAACTGTCCCGCAGCGCCCCCATAACAGCGATACCCGCAGTTGCCATGCCTCAGCAGACAATAAGTCGACTTGTGAACAGCATTAAACGTCGTTGTCAAGCTGTAATTGATGCTTAAAGGGGTTCTCCGGGAATTAAGAAAATGAAAATACCTAAATATTACTTTATTATAAATATATTCTCAAATACCTTTCATTAGTTACAATGGCTTATTTTGTCTGGGTAGCAATCATCAGGAGAAATAAAATGGCCGTCCTCCTATTAAAACACACAAAACCTGTCCTAATCACACAGCAGGACACAGCCACATCTCCGCCTCCTCTCTGTACTTCATGTCTCCTCATTAACTCCATTCCTACAGAGATTCAGCTGAAGATCATATTAAACTGTATTCAGTACCATAACCCCTGACAAGTAGAGCAGAGAGGAGGATGAGGCAGCTCTTTACCTCACTGCTCTGAAGTAACTTGTCCTCCTGTGTGATACAGCTTGACAATGACGTCTCATGCTGTTCACAAGTCGACTTATTGTCTGCTGAGGCATGGCATCCCACTCTTCTTGAAGAGAGGCCATCAGATCATTGAGGTCCTGGGGTAAAAAGAGTTACGAGCCTTTACACGGCGACTCAGCTGGTCCCATAGGTTTTCAATATGATTTAGGTCTGGAGAATTATGCAACCTTGATGAGCTGGCGCACGTCCATGAAGATGAAATTACGCCTGTGTTGTTCATGCAGAGGCAAAATGACTGGATTAATGATATTATTCAAGTAGTACGGGCTTGTCACTATACCATTCCAAAGTGTAGGGCAGTTCTGTAATGACTAGATACACCTGCCCACACTGTAACACCACCACCACCAAAGACTTGTCTGGTGACAACAGTGGCTGATGCATAGAGCTCTCCTTGACGTCTCAAACATCGTTGGCGGCGACTATTTCTGCTCACCGTAAATAGACTCATCAGTGAACAGCACTGAGGCCCACTGGTCCCACCGACGCCTGTGCCTGGTGGTGTGATCATGAACCCTTGCAGGTCGTCTAGCATGCAGAGGCATCCACCTCTAAGCCTTTCTGTGACTTTTCCAATCTCTCTGTTGCAACCTGCTGATGATACTCTGTGACACTCTAAGCTCATTGGCCACTTCTGACTGAACATCCTGCCTGAAGCCTCGCAATGGCGAGGTACTGTTGATCAATTGTTAGGTGTTGTCTTGGTCTCATGATGTCAAAATGTGAACAGCAATATGAGAAAAAATTAATAAATTTTAATTTAATTTAAGTTTAAATACCAATTCAAATTGAACCAGGAAATTTATTGGGCGATTCAGGAATCAAACACCTGTTGTGAATTTTGCCGTTAAGCTCCTTGTTAGAGAACAGCAAGTTGTGCAAAAAGTACTGAAACACTGAACAGCTGGACATGTGCATTCAACGTTTAGAGAAGGTTATATTAAGTTCACCTGTAAAGGTTAGAGTGCATTTTAGGGTAATCCCGGAATTTCACCCAGAAGCCAAAATAACTTTTTGTGAGTAGTGAATTTTAATAGAACATGCATTTCCAGATGAGGCAATGCCTATGATGTTTATTTTTTTATTGCTTATTTTTATTTTATGGGAAATGGGGTAAATTTACTTTATATATATATATATATATATATACACATATATACACACACACACATATGTGCCTCTTTTTCTCCACACATAGTGTTGTGTGTTTCTTCCAAACAACTCAACTTTGGTTTCATCTGTCCACAGAATATTTTGCCAGTACTGCTGTGGAACATCCAGGTGCTCTTGTGCAAACTGTAAACGTGCTGCAATGTTTCTTTTTGGACAGCAATGGCTTCCTCTGTGGTATCCGCCCATTAAATCAACTCTTGTTGAGTGTTTTACGTATCGTAGATTCGCCAACAGGGATGCTAGCATATGCCTGAGACTTTTGTAAGTCTTTAGCTGACACTCTAGGATTCTATTTCACCTCATTGAGCAGTCTGCGCTGTGCTCTTGCAGTCATCTTTACAGGACAGCCACTCCTAGGGAGAGTAGTAGCAGTGCTGAACTTTCTCCATTTATAGACAATTTGTCTTACCGTGGACTGATGAACAGCAAGGCTTTTGGAGATCCTTTTATAACCCTTTACAGCTTTATGCAAGTCAACAATTCTTAATCGTAGGTCTTCTGAGAGCTCTTTTATGTGAGACATCATTCACATCAGGCAATGCTTCTTGTGAAAAGCAAACCCAGAACTGGTGAGTGTTTTTTATAGGGCAGGGCAGCTGTAACCAACACCTCCAATCTCATCTCATTGATTGTACTCCAGTTGGCTGACACCTCACTCCAATTAGCTCTTGGAGATGGCATTAGTCTAGGGGTTCACCTACTTTTTTCACCTGCACTGTGAATGTTTACATGGTGTGTTCAATAAAAACATGGTAACATTTAATTCTTTGTGTGTTATTAGTTTAAGCAGACTGTGATTGTCTATTGTTGTAACTTAGATGAAGATCAGATCACATTTTATGACCAATTTGTGCAGAAATCCATATCATTCCAAAGGGTTCACATACTTTTTCTTGCAACTGTGTATATATATATATATATATATATATATATATACACACACACGTGTGTGTGTGTGTGTATATATATATATATATATATATATATATATATATCTTAAAACAGGTTTGTTTTTTACATTTTAGGCCCTCAAGGGTTCCTCAACATGCAATCATCAAATTGCCATGTCTATTCAGTAAAGTGATTTAATGGATTACTGAACAGAAAATTTGGAATATTCCAAACAGTTCTGCCCCTGCATTGGAATATACCTGTAATACACCTGGTAGCCTTGTATAGGCTCAGGCTTATTACTACTAAGGAACACAATCCCCAATCTCAGTGAGGGAAGGTGTTTCAGCCACAGGAGCACACTAGGACTGCAGTAAACGATTATTTTAGAAATCGAGTATTCTACTGATTACTTTTTACGATTAATCAAGTACTCTAATAAGAAAAAAATGAATTAATAGACTGTTTTCATTTATAAAACCTCATTAGATCCCCTGCCATCAGTCCCCAACACCCTTCGCTCCCCCCTGTGCGATCAGCCCAAGTGCTTCAGTTTCCCCAGTGCCATCAGCTCCACTATCCCCCAGTGCCTTCAGTATACCGGTACATTCACAAGACCAAAACAGGTCCGCAAACAGGGATACCGGCCGCATCCGTTCTGCACTTTGCAAATATACTGATTGTAAAGCACGATAAAATAAAAATAAAGAATTGCTGTTTTCTATTCTTCCCTCCAACACAAACAGATTAAAAAGCAAGACAATCGTACCAATGAAAAACACAAATCAACCTGCCAAAAAGCCCTCACACAGTTACACTGTCAGCATCGAAGATGCACTAAATGTATCAAACATTCTGTTACATTTGAAAAATTTGGCCCAAATTACGGCAATGCAGACTCCAGTAAAGCTGACTAAAAACTGGCCTCATGATGAATCTCCACCTCATCTCTTGGCATTTGCTGCTTGTTCAATGTCTGCACTAATCTTACTTTGATGATCTGAACTCTGGGAAGTTTGGATTACTGGCAATGCACATTAATCTAGCTTTGATCAAGCGTAAGAAAAACAAACTATCTAAAAATGCAGCGCATTATCATGAAATGCATTATAGGCAATTACAGAAAAGGGTTTGCCTTACTTCAGCAAATGGCATTTTTCATTTAGAGAAAGTTAATTTAAGGCACTTACAAATGCATTGCGATTGTCCATATTGCCTCCTTTGTTGGCTTGATAGATTTTTCCATCACATTATACATTTCTCATTTCTAAGTTTACGACCACTCTGCAACCTAGCAAGCGGTGGTCGTGCTTGCACATTATAGAAAAAAGTGCTGGACTATGCACACTACCACAGTCCCAGCTACCAGAGAGGCCGGCGCTTTTTCCTATAGTTCGCAAGCTTGGCCACCTCTGCTGGAATACAGGATAGTCGTAACCAACGAGCAGTGTATAATGTGGTGGAAAAATGTATCTAGCCAGCAAGCAATATGGACAATCACAATACATTATTGTATTAAAGGCTTGTATTAAAGGCTATGTACATCTTTGGAGGCAATTTTTGTTTGTTTATTATTGCATTTTACTAATTTTTGGCTAAAAATCATATTTTCAATTGGCCTTTATTAAAAATATTGCTACCCAATATGCTGGGCCCTTCACACTCAATCTACTTACCTGGCTCCCCATGCAGCTCCTGGTCCTCGCACTGCCACAGCTGTTTCTCACCATGCGCGGATGAAAATCTGGTGTCGGGTAAAGCAGCCAATGGCAGGCAGGTATGGGGATGAGCCTCCCTAGCGCCCCCGTCACTGCCTGCGATTGGCTGCTTCCCCCGACACCAGATGTTTTCATCCACGCATGGGGAGAAGCAGCTACAGCGGTGCGGGGACCAGGATCGGCATGGAGAGCAGGGAGCCAGGTAAGTAGATTCAGTATGGGGGGGCATTTGTTAGTCTTGGATAAAAGTTTTTCTAACTGTGTGACTGGTACTTTCATTTTGTGCTGATCATGTAATAACCCTTACCTTTAAATGACAAAGAGGTCACAAACACTTATTTAAGCTACATTCTTATCAGTAAGATAAGACCTGAGCTTTAATGAGTGTTTATAAGGATGGAGAGCAGAGATAAGGAGTCCTTCTGCTTCCCAGATGACGAAAAAGACAAAAAATCTACAGGCTGCTGCTAGAGCATATCAGCTCTGTAGAGAAAAACGGATTCTATATTGTTAAGACCAATTGAAAAAAAGATTTTTAGCTCACAATGAGTATAATGCAATAATACAAAAAGGTGTACATAGACTTAAAATTTCTCTACATTATAAATGCCATTTGCTGAAGTGAGACAACCCCTTTAAGGTTTGATTGGAGTACCAGGTGAGATGACAGATTGAATGGAGAAATTACCAAGACCGACAGTTGAGAGTCTAAACTTTGGTACCCACCAATCCAACTTTTATGACAAATTCTGTTTCTAAGCCATAAATGTGGAAGACAGATAACCTAAAAGGTTTGTGCTGCTTTGCAGTCGACTCCACAGGTATAGATTTGACACAACACAGAGTATCACGCCATGTTTACTTGGGGGTACTATCTCTCCTTACAGAGAGCACCTTAAAGAGCTGTCTGCAGATGAGGTGCTGCTTTATTATCCAAGTCATGTCTCAAGGTCTCTTTAACCCCATAGGGACACAGCCTTATTTCACCTTAAGGACCAGGCCATTTTTTGCAAATCTGACCAGTGTCACTTTAAGTGGTGATAACTTTAAAACGCTTTGACTTATCCAGGCCGTTCACATATTGTACTTCATGACACTGGAAAAATCATTATTTACGGCCCTGATTCTGTAGTTTACAGAAACACCCCATATGTGGTCGTAAACTGCTGTACAGGCACACGGCAGGGCGCAGAAGGAAAGGAATGCCATACACTTTTTGGAAGGCAGATTTTGCTGGACTGTTTTTTTTTGACACAATGTCCCATTTGAAGCCCCCCTGATGCACCCCTAGAGTAGAAACTCCAAAAAACAGAACCCATTTTAGAAACTACGTGATAGGGTGGCAGTTTTGTTGGTACTAGTTTAGGGTACATATGATTTTTGGTTGCGCTATATTACATTTTTTGTGAGGCAAGGTAACAAGAAATCGCTTTAGTGGCAGTTTTTTTTTTGTTATTTACAACATTCATCTGACAGGTTAGATCATGTGGTAATTTTATAGAGCAGGTTGTCATGGACGCAGCGATACCTAATATGTATACTTTTTTTTATTTATGTAAGTTTTACACAATGATTTCATTTTGAAAACAAAAAAAATGTTTTAGTGTCTCCATAGTCTAAGAGCCATAGTTTTTTCAGTTTTTGGGCGATTATCTTAAGTAGGGTCTCATTTTTTGCGGGATGAAGGTTTGATTGGCACTATTTTGGGGTGCATATGACTTTTTGATCGCTTGCTATTACACTTTATGTGACGTAAGATGACAAAAAATTGCTTTTTTAACACCGTTTTTTTTTTTTTTTTTTTTTTTTTACGGTGGTCACCTGAGGGGTTAGATCATGTGATATTTTTTATAGAGCTGGTCGATACAGACGCGGCGATACCTAATATGTATACTTTTTTTAATTTATGTAAGTTTTACACAATGATTTCATTTTTGAAACCAAAAAAAATCATGTTTTAGTGTTTCCATAGTCTAAGAGCCATAGTTTTTTCAGTTTTGGGGCGATTATCTTGGGTAGGGTATGATTTTTGCGGGATGAGATGACTGTTTGATTGTTACAATTTTGGCGTACAAGCGACTTTTTGATCACTTTTATTACCTTTTTTTGGGAAGTAAGGTGGGCAGAATTTCAATTTCATCATAGTTTTTTATTTTTATGGCGTTCACCGTTCGGGTAACGTAACATGACCGTTTTATAGATCAGGTCGTTATGGACGCGGCGATACCAAACATGTGTAGGGAATTTTTTTTCATTTTCAATCAGTGATAAATGTGTTTTTTGATTTTTACTTTTTTTTTTTACCCAGACCCACTTGGTTCTTGAAGATCCAGTGGGTCTGATGTCTGTATAATACAGTACAGTACATTATATAGGGTACTGTACTATATTTTACTTACACTTTGTCTGAACAGATCTATGCCTTTAGTACAGATCTGTTCAGCACCATGGACAGCAGGATGCCTGAGAAGGCGTCATGTTGCCATGGGAACCTTCCCCACAACTTCGCAGACGGGGAAGCGTAAGGACGGGGCTGTCGGGGGGCTCTCTCCATCGGGGGGGCTGCAAAGGCACAGCAGCCCCCCGATCGGAGAGGGAGGGAGCTCCCTGAGCTGTTAACCTTTTTCATACAGCGGTCTGTACGGACCGCGGTATGGAAAGGGTTAAACGGCTGACATCGCATCACCAATGTATACACACTAACCAGCAATGATTATTCAAGGGGGGCGGGCGGGGGATCGCGATCCCGCCTGCCGCACCGCCCGCAACCCTCCCCCTGCACCTCCCGCCGCCATAAAATCATTCAGGGGTGCAGGGACGGGACGGGACGGGACGGGGGGGGGTGAAACATATATATTTTGGGCATTATAAAGTTTCTGATCCGGTCAGGGACCGTGGTGATCAGAAACTGCAAAAAGCGCATCAAACCGGTTTGTTTGTGATCGCCCACACCGGGGGGGGGCGACAACACCCCCCCCCCGCGCATTTAGCCTAGGTGCCTGCTCAATGATTTGAGCAGGCACCTTGTTCCAATACGTCATGTGTCCTTAAGTACCAGGACATCATGACGTACCGGTAAGTCATGTGTCCTTAAGAGGTTAAAGGGTTGAACATTGACTTATAGGATAGCTGCCTTACATCTGGTGGCATCAGAGGCAGATCTTGCCAAGTGCTCATTTTCATCCCTTCTTACCAGAATTCCAGCGGAGTATTCCATGTATGGCCTATAAGTCTCCTCACACTGATTAACTCTGGATTGATGAGGGGCCATCACCCCAAAACAGCTGTCTGCAGATGAGGTACTGGCTTATTTAATATCTGAGTCATGTCTCAAGGCCTATTTAAAGGGTCGAACATTGACTTATAGGATAGCTGCCTTATATCTGGTAGCATCAGAGGCAGAGCTTGCTAAGAGCTAATTTGCCTTCTTCCACGTTTTATTGATTTTGCACAGTCACCTGTAAATGTATATCTAAGTATTTGTTCTTCAATAGTGTTGTGCAAGGACTACTCACATAAATTTGTATCTTTCTGGCAAGGCTGTATTACTACTGGCAAAATGATCTTCACTAACAATAAGCATTTAAATAATTACAAGTAAGGTCAGACCTTAATCATGCCCAAGTCCTGCAATACAGGAGCATTATTTTAGCAAAACTATCACTCCTTAAAATATTCATGGAGTGGTTAGTCACAGAAAACAAGCAAGCATGAGGTCTGTAGTCAGAAGCCAACTCTGCAGGGGCTTTCTAAGTTTAACTCGGCATATAAGTAGCTGGAACTAAAATGGGTCTTTAAAAGTGTGTGTTTTCTGCCTCTGGATTTTCCATTAACCATACAGTCCGTTTCAAAGATTACCAGCACTGCATTATCAGTATTTGTAGTGCCACATTTTTATGTAGTTACAGCTGAAACTTTTGCATACCCATCCATCAATTTTTTTTTATTCTTTATTTAATTTCTTTCCTATGTTTGCTTCTGATTCAACAGCTAGCGGAAATTAATTGAATAGCTTTCGGCTCTTTTCAGACTGTCTGTGTGTATAAGGTGAAGACAACCTGAGTGACATGCCATGAGATACCGTTAACTAAACCCATGTCTACAACACTGCATTCTAATATGCTCATTTAAAACAGAGAAAATGCTTCCTGCTGTCTAAGTGGAAAATTAATCTAAACTGAACTATTTTATTTTTTATTTTTGCAGGAAATAAGAAAAGTATTCCAGTAGGGTGTGGAAAATCGTCAAATACATTAAAACTATATTCTGTGCAATGAAACGTTTCCCAAAGTGTCTTACATGACCATCTCACATTCCAGCTAAAATAGGTGGCTAACAATTTGATTCTTTGGGGCAGATTTACTAATCCTATAAATGGCATAAGCTTTATCACAGGAGCTCAGACTAGATGATAAACGTGGTACTGGGATAGCGGCTTTTGTCTAACTCTGTACCAACTGTTGGTTGGCTTGCTCTGAGACAGAATTTGACACCAGAATTGTGGTGCAATTTGGGGTTGAATGTTGCCTATCAGGGCACGCCTAATAATTTCACAGTAACCCAAACTTGATATTAATTGATAGATCGCTATATGATATATGGGACAGGGGGTCACCTAATTGTTAGGTATAACTACTCTGAACAGCAAACTAAATACAAACATTTTGGAGTTATTGATAGTAATGCAGATAAAACAGGATATTAGAGTACCCACACCAGGTGTATCTGACAGTGAGGAAATACAAATATTGATACAGCAAAAAAATAAAAATAAAAAGAAGTGAGTAATAACCATTAGGTCAAAGCAATATCACTTGGGGAGATGCCCGGGATAACCCACAGAGGAGAGGATAAGCAATCGCTCAGATATGGGGTGCCAGGGGATCCACCACAGATAATCCCAACACGTTTCCCCATGATTAACGGTTCCTCAGGGAGCAATTACAATGGACTAAGCTACATGTATTACAAAGACAGTAATAATGCAAAGGTTCGGATGGATACAGAGAAAGATCACTGTGTGCTAGATGCAGCCATAAAGAAGTTGTTGCTAATGTCAGTGTCCATACAAGGCCATGCCCCTCTACCTATGAAGTCACACCCCTCTTCTGGTAAGCCTGCTACCCTGTCAAGCTAGGTGCAGAGGACTTCTCAAGAATTAGAAGTGCCAAATTTTAGTGCAGTTTACAGCGGTGTCTAGGTACACCAACAATACCATATGTGGGCAATGCTATGTATTGAGAATTTACATGCCCATGATTATGGTTTCTTTGTATACATTCACTTCACTCAAATGCACTGATTGGTTGCTATGGGCAACTAAGCCAGTTCTAATTTATACCGGTTTGATAAATCTCACCCATTGTGCTTTCCAGCCTTAAAGCCTCATTCACACGTCAGTGTTTTGGTCAGTGATTTCCAACTAAAACCAGATGCAGTGTACACAGGACAGATGCAGATCTTAAACCTTATGTCTGTGGAGGCTCCAATCCTGATTTTGGCTCACAATCACTGACCAAAACATTGACGTGTGAATGAAGCTTTAAGGCGGGAAAGCACAATGGGTGAGATTTATCAAACCAGTATAAAGTAGAACTGGTGTAAACAATATGGAGGGGCACACTCAGAAGGGAAACACAAGATAGTAACGAATAATGGACTTTATTACAAACAAACCCCTAAAAAATGTATAAAAACATACATGTAGACACACACATATACCTATGCAAATGGTGTAAAACTACAATAGGGAGGAATTCTTACGGGTGTATTAAAGTCCCAAAATTCTGTGTATACAACAGCGCGCCAGGACGGCTCCCCTAGGCTGCAATATTACATTTCACCTCTTCGTTGAAACATTATATTACACTTCACCTCTGCTTTGAAAATATAGCCTTTTGAGTGAAACAACATATAAACAGAAGGCAGGTATCTACTTCTGAGGACAAATTGGACATTTTTAGGCAAAAAACGCATATATGACCTAATTCACACTTATGCGTTTTTGATGCGTTTTTTCTGAAAACGATTGCTAGACCTTGCAGTCTTCTCCTAGATCAATTTTTTTTTAACAACTTTTAAGTGTTCTTAATATGAGTATTCAAATGTATGGGGTTATTTATGGTTTTATCTCATAAGATACATGTATGACAATTGAAATCCAGTCCAGAGATTATCCAATGCACAAAATAATGTGGGATTGTGGGTAACGATATCCCATTTATAAGGAGTGAGGATCCGCTCACTCAGTTGGCCACTGAGGAAGGGGCGTTAGACCCTGAAACGCGTCTGGCATACAGAGTGAGCGTGGACAAAGAAAAAAGGAAGCCTGGAACCAAAAGAAATAAGAAATAAAGCAAGAAAACCTGCTTGAATCCAAAAGCTGGAAGACTAATCCAAAAGTTGGAAGAGCAGTAGCCAAACAGTGACGTCATTAAAGCGTCTACCCGGTCCCCCGGACAACCAGGTCACGTGGGACGCCACGTACGGCCAGCACATCACGTAGCACGCTGTGAGTGCACGGCCGCCTGGACACAACGCTGCAGAGAGCAGTGAAGAGGGGTAAGACCGCGCTCGTTTGCGAGCATTACAGAATCTATGAAGCAATTATAAGTTCTATATAATCAATTGCACTGTGAAGTGAACACTTTGGATTCAGCTGACATTCGGTACCAGTTGTGTCTCTTGCACACTACGGAATCCAGCGCAGCATAAACATTGTGCACTGTGGTTTCGGTATACGAGCAGTATCCACGTTTATCCACGTATATTTATAGGACATTTGCAGGCACGCTGTTGTACACACAGAATTTTGGGACTTTAATACACCCATAAGAATTCCTCCCTATTGCAGTTTTACACCATTTGCATAGGTATATGTGTGTCTACATGTATGTTTTTATACATTTTTTAGGGGTTTGTTTTTAGACTAATAAAGTCCATTATTCGTTACTATCTTGTGTTTCCCTTCTGAGTGTGCCCCTTCATATTGCTTACACCTCCTCTTTTTTTCTGAGGTCCTGAGGGTGGGACCTGAGGGTGAGCACCTTATCCATACAGTGAGGGGGTGAGCCGCTGTATTCTTATAAAGTAGAACTGGCTTAGTTGCCTATAGCAACCAATCAGATTCCACCTTTCATTTTTCACAGCTCCTTTGGAAAATGAAAGTTGGATTCTGAGTGGTTGCTATGGGCAACTAAGCCAATTCTGCTTTACACCAGTTTGATAAACAACCCCACTAGTTTGTAAGTATGGTCACATATGGTAAAAAGCTTTGAATGGTAAACAAATGTAAAAGTAATTTTACACTCACCTTGTACATATAGACAATGTTGCATCCAAGGTATTTTGCACCATAAAGTAACCCATCAGGCCATTTTACCCGGACATCTTCTCCCTGTAAAGGTGGACCTAGCTTCCGACAGTCTCTGCTCTGTTAAAAATGAAAAAAATGAAGTAATTAAAAGTAGACAAAATGTATGCACCCATTCACACATGTGGATTGTCTACCAGTAATGAGAGCCAAATCAATGATATAGCAAGTTGATAAGTGCTTGTTCAGAAGTGTTAATAGTTTAATTTGTATCAATTAACAAAAAGCAAAGTGAATGAAAAAAAGAGAAATCTATCTCAAATCAATATCTGGTGCAACCACTCTTTACCTTCAAAACAGCATCAATTCTTCTAGGTACACTTGGACAAAATCAGGGATTTTGAAGGATTATAGTCAGGTGCATGATTAACCAATTATACCAAACAGTTAATAATGATCTTCATTTTCATACGTAGGTTGAAACGGTCACTAAATGAAACAAACCGCTAGCTGAGTATGAGACTAAACTAGGGGAGAAACAGTCAAACTCTGCTACAAGGGTGAGGTTGTGGTAGACAGCTTTATGTCACAGGTCATACACCACGGCAAGACTGAGCACAAATAATACACAAGATGAGACACAAGATACCTATATTGCATCAGCAAGGTATCATTTAAGTAGACTGGGGTTTCAAGATGTGATTTTCTAGTTCTTTTGAAGAAGCCTAAAGAAACGGGCAGTACTGAGGACTGTGGATGCAGAAATCAGCCAAGGAAACTTAGTGCAGCAAATAAGACACATCATGCCTACTTCCCTATCGAAAGCCGAAGATGTCCAGTAGTATCATCATCTCAGTGTCAGGAGCCAGTGAGACCCAGGTACACTTTTTTACTGTTCAGAGGATCCCGTCCAAAAGTTGTCTTCATTGAAACAATTGCAGCCAAAAAAGAAGAAAAAGGACAGCAGGTTCTCCAGATAGAAGAGTCCAAATTTTAAATATTTGGTTGTAATACAAGGCAGTTTGTTAACCAAACGGCTAGACAGCAGTACAATAATGATTGTCTGCAGGCAACAGTGAAGCAGGGTGTAGGTTCCTTTCAAGTTTGGGGCTGCATTTCAGCAGATGGTGTTGGCGATTTCATTAGGATTAATGGTGTCCTGAATGCTGAGAAAGGTAGACTAATAATTATCCAGTGAGGCATCTAACTTGCTCCAAATTCTGCAGGATAACAACCCCAAATATACAGTCAATGGTATTAAGAACTATCTTCACCATAACGAAGAACAAGGAGTCCTGGAAGTCATGATATGGCATCTACAGGGACATTATCTCAATATTATCAAGTCATTCTGGGATTACATGACGAGACAGGAGGAGATGAGCAAGCCTAGACCCAAATAAGATCTGTGGTTAATTCTCCAAGATGTTTGGAACAGCCTCCCTGCCAAATTCCTTCAAAAACTGTGTGCAAGTGAACCTAGAAGAATTGATGCTGTTTTGAAGGCAAAGGGTGGTCACACCAAATATTGATTTGATTTAGATTTCTCTTTTGTTCATTCACTTTGCATGTTGTTAAGTGATGAAAAACTAACTATTAACACTTATTTTTTGAAAGCATTCCTACTTTTTAGTTTTTTCCCACCCATGCCTAAAACTATTGCACAGTACTGTACGAATGTATTTTCCAATTATTGCATCTTTCAGATAAGGAATTATCCTTCCTCAATTCTATGGCAAATGGTACAAAAGTCTAGGAGGCCTGTGAAGAAGTAAAATGGCAAGATCTAGAAAAAGCCACTTCCATTTTATAGGATTTTGAATGACCAAAAAGGCAAATAGTGTTGATGGACACAAATTATAAGTGCATGACACAATAATGTTTATTGAAAAAAAGATTTAGATTTCCATTTTCGCACTGGAGCCGTGTCATATTCTTGTAAATTCTGTTTGCTTGCATATATTTAAAATAATCAGTAACATCATAAATCAAAATATAGTTGAGTTACAGCACTCCAATTGATACAAAATTAACGTAATAAAATTCTGCTGTGCATATAGATCATGAAGCGTATCTATTCACGTCACATGCTTGCCAAATTTGCTTCGTTGTGATGACAATGTGGCATCAGGACTAGCTCAACAACAAATAATTCATCTTATTAATTTATTTTAAAGCACCATTTCTTACTAAATATAGTGTATCTACTGCATGCTGCACTCAGATTAGCATAACAAATAGTTTTGTTTTTCTCTTGACTCTCTGTAGACATCTGGTGAGGTTTCTGAGGAATTACAAATGTGCTTGGTGATTTTTCTTCCACATTCTACCTGGTTAGGACATTTTACTAGAAAGACAAACATGGCATCTATTGCCTGAGTGGGTAAAATTTTAGGATTTTAGGGAAAGAAAAATTGAATTTTTTTTGTAAGAATGAAATATTTAAAACATGTACAAGGGTTGGCTAATGCTTACAGGAATGATTTCTGAAATATATCAAGAATATGGACCTTCTGCTTTGTATGTAGAAGTTTTGTTATTATTGGCTATTGTTACAGTGTGTGAAGACATTTTCTAAATAATCAGCACAGTGTAACTGTGACATTTCTAACCACAGCGAAAATCCGTAATGATTTGAAGATATTGCTGTAGAAATAAGGGATGTGATAGAGTGTGAGAACTGTCATACAGAGTCAGCTCTTCCAGTCTGAAACCCATGGAGTAAATAGAAATGCTGGGTCAAAGATGCAAAGGTGACTCAACCTAAGCACTCTAAAGTAAAAGATTGTCCCTAGGGATGAAACTAAAATATCAGAAATTCCATTCCCCCTGATGCACTTAATGCTAGCTGTCTCTTCAGTTTAAGGTTAGCTCCATGTACTATAGCTTTCTGGATAATGGAAAACGATTATGTACCAAAATGCTTTTTATGAAAATGAAAAATTATTTTCCAATGGTAAGGAAACAGTTTTTCACCATACAGCAATACAAACCAAATAGTATGTGTACAACTACTTCCTTCGAAAACTGCATTGCAGAACTGAATGCAAAATAACAGTTTTTACATGGGATTTTCATGGTCGGCTCTTGAAAATCCTATCTTTTGCCATGTCTTGCGGATGACTGACCCATTCACAGTCAATGGGTCAGCCTCCGCAGCAGAGTGCACATGGCCAGTGCGGGTACGTAATACGGGCACTGAGCCCTTACGTTCATGAGCCCTAAGGCTTATTTCATACAGTGTTTGGTCCATGATTTGCATCAGTGATTGTGATCCAAAACCAGGTGAGGGTCAAAAACATAGAACAGGAGCAGATCTTTCCAATAAAGCTTATACGTGTGGAGGCTCCACTCCTGGTTTTGGTTGACAATCACTGACTTGCATGCTTGTTGTAGATGTCGGGCGGCACTGCGCAGAGGTGTGGGTGCGCGGTCCGTGGGCGTCGCCCCAAATACTTCAATGCAAAGGTGGAGTGCCGGTTCTTTTTTCCATTGAATCACTGACTTGTAGTCTAGGATTAACTGTAACCAAAATGCAACCTATAGGACATGTCACATTTTGGAAGAGCACAGGATATTTAAACTCCAAACTATGTAGTTAATTCCTACACCTCATGAATAGGATAGACTACGGGGTGTATACAACCTAACTCCCACATACACAGCCATAATCACACCACCATATACTTGTGGGGTCATACTGTTCCTTTGTACGTTTCTAACTTTATAGGGAAGATTTCTTATGTTGGAGGAATTTGACAAAAAAATATTGCTCCATTTGATAGCGTATTATGGGAATATTAGAATACATTTTCCAGAGGTAAAATATGACTTGAGCAAAAGTATGGCGCTCCCCTGACTAACTAGCATGCATCTTTCCCCCTGGCATGCCTGTTACTAAATACTTGTATTCTTCATGAAATGACAATTTTGAAGCATCTGGTCATAAGACTGTATAATTCCTTCAGGAAACGCTTGAATTAACTGACAACAGGATGCTACTTTTCCCCTTGCCAATAAGCGGCGTCTCAACATAGCCTGACATTGTCAGCAATAAGTGACGCACACTAGTCACAAAGACAATAGTAACAACCTAGCCGTCAATTTATTCATACATTTACAGGAAGAATAGAAGAGGATCAGTACAATGGAGAACTGGAATTTCATGTGGAATGCAAGTATTTACCAAGACAGACATGTCAGAAGAGTGGACAGGCTCTCGAACATTGAAACATTGCATCACAGAGTGCAGGCTTTCAACACAGGTTTATTAATTCACAATATAATTATATTTTAATTCACAAGCCGTTGCCGGTTTTTCAACATCACTTTCACTCTTCATGATCCGGGAAATTCAGAGAGCTGACATCCAGTGAATGAACATGGCATAGAGTATAATGGGATGGATGGCGTTTCAGATTGTAGATGATCTCTCTTCCTTAGCAGAGGAAAGAGCAGCTTTTGACAGCTCGCCTTGTAGAAATAATACGCAGACCAATTTCACAGCATGGAAACCGTAGCTTTATGTTACCTGCAATTTAACTCAATGCTACCTACAATTGTGACGGTAAAGACAGTGTAATTGGCAGCATGTCTGATTGATTGAATCAATGCAGCACACGCTTTCAAAGATGTTCGGTTCTGTATAGATGTAAACAACTGAATTTCAGCTGAATTCATTGTGCCCAGAGTTTAGGTTTTCAACTAAAACGACATTAGACAGTATTTCCTAGAAACAATGTGTGCTCTATGTAAATGGAGTCCTGTAAGAATCTGCTACCGAGGGAAACAGTGGGTATTAAACTAAAAACTGCAGCCCTGTGTCAAGTCATTTTCACCAAATGATATACAACCATGGTAGTGTAGTAACGTGACACATCATTTTCACCAAACTGGTTGCACTTGTGGCAGAGCTGCCTCTGCATTGCTTATGTCTAAATACATAATACACTCACCTAAAGAATTATTAGGAACACCTGTTCTATTTCTCATTAATGCGATTATCTAGTCAACCAATCACATGGCAGTTGCTTCAATGCATGTAGGGTTGTGGTCCTGGTCAAGACAATCTCCTGAACTCCAAACTGAATGTCAGAATGGGAAAGAAAGGTGGGTTACAACAGCAGAAGACCCCACCGGGTACCACTCATCTCCACTACAAATAGGAAAAAGAGGCTACAATTTGCACGAGCTCACCAAATTGGACTGTTAAAGACTGGAAAAATGTTGCCTGGTCTGATGAGTCTCGATTTCTGTTGAGACATTCAAATGGTAGAGTCCGAATTTGGTGTAAACCATCATGCCTTGTTACCACTGTGCAGGCTGGTGGTGGTGGTGTAATGGTGTGGGGGATGTTTTCTGGGCACACTTTAGGCCCCTTAGTGCCAATTGGCCATCGTTTAAATGCCACGGGCTACCTGAGCATTGTTTCTGACCATGTCCATCCCTTCATGACCACCATGTACCCATCCTCTGATGGCTACTTCCAGCAGGATAATGCACCATGTCACAAAGCTGGAATCATTTCAAATTGGTTTCTTCAACATGACAATGAGTTCACTGTACTAAAATGGCCCCCACAGTCACCAGATCTCAACCCAATGAAGCATCTTTGGGATGTGGTGGAACGGGAGCTTTGTGCCCTGGATGTGCATCCCTCAAATCTCCATCAACTGCAAGATGCTATCCTATCAATATGGGCCAACATTTCTAAAGAATGCTATCAGCACCTTGTTGAATCAATGCCACGTAGAATTAAGGCAGTTCTGAAGGCAAAAGGGGGTCCAACACCGTATTAGTATGGTGTTCCTAATAATTCTTTAGGTGAGTGTATATATACACACACACACACCATATTTCTCTCTCCATAAGGCCTCATGCAAACGACCACTGCTCTGGTCCTCATCCGAGCCACAGTTTTTGCTGCTCGGGTGCAGACCCATTCACTTCAATGGGGCCGCAAAAGATGCGGACTGCACTCCGTGTGCTGTCCGCATCCGGTGCTCTATTACAGATCCTCGCAAAAAAGAATAACGTGTCCTATTCTTGCCGTTTTGCAGACAAGAATAGGCATTTCTACAATGGGCCGCCTGTTCCGTTCCGCAAATTGCAGAAGGCACACAGGCGGCTTCCGTGTTTTGCGGACCGCAAAAAACGGAACGGTCGTGTGCATGAGGTCTAAGACACATTTTGTCCCCCAAAAAGTGAGAAAAATTGCAGTGTGTCTTACTGAGAGCACATACTACGTGTGTGGAGTATTGTGGCTAGTCAATGCCCCTCTGGGTTAGATATTCATTGCAGCTTTCCTAATCCTGTCTGATGCCAGCAGATGAAAGATGTGCTTATTTTCTTATATTTTTCCCACAAACGAAGAGGAATGTTGACTGGCTTACAATACTCCTCATGCATACTCTGCACCCTCCATTAGAATAAATAGTACCCCAAACAAGGCCTCTCAGACAGCCATCAAAGTTTCTTTGCTTTGCTCTGTTAAAGGATGGTTACCCAGAAAGAGCTAGATTCCTGTCATGAGACAGTTTTCCTTTTATTTTGGAAAGGAGAATAGTTTGCATGTCTCCTTTCCAGAGAAAAAAATTACAGATGCAAGTACAGCAATAGATAAAAATCTTATCATGAAAGCGCTGATTGAACAATTTGAGGCTACCACCAAAATCTTAGTGGATCTGAAAATAGGGGAAAATTGTGTATTTCACAACTACAGCATAGCCTTGCAATCATTAAAGGGATTTTGCAGTTTGCACTGCACGATCAGCTGTTTGAGAAGGCAGCAGCGCAGCGGCCTTCTCACTGTTTACCGCTGGCCCAGTGACGTCACTACTAGTATCAACTGGCCTGGGCGGGTTAAAGCTCCATTCAAGTGAACACAGCTTAGCCCTGCCCAGGCCAGTGATACTAGTCGTGACGTCACTGGGCCAGCGGTAAACAGTGAGAAGGCCGCGGCGCTGCTGGAGCGCCGCTGCCTTCTCAAACAGCTGATTGTCGGGGTCCAGGGTATCGGACCTCAGCCGGTCAGATGCTGATGATCTATGCAGAGTATAGATCATCAGTTAAAACAAACTGCAGAACCCCTTTAACTAGAAAAATAGCCAACTTGCCTCGTTCTTTCATGACAAAAGCCCTTTATCAAAAAATAGAGTCTCTCCATTGACTCTTCACTGGGATGCAGTGGCTGGCAGGCACCTTACCAGATGTGTTGGGGAGCCCATTCTAGAGATGCAGGTACAAGAGATGGAACCGGCATCTATCAGACAATTATAGCATATTATATGGATGTCATAAATGTCTAATATTGGAACACCCCTTAAAACCAAACAGTCAATTTTTATTTTCCATTGGAAAAAAAATATTTTGCAATATACATTCCCTTGTGAAAGTATTTCCCCTCCCCTTTGGTGGTTTTCCAGTTTTGTTGTATTACAACCTGGAATCAAAATGGATTTTAATTTAGATTTTATTTGTGACATACTGTTTTTTTTGGTTGCTTCACCTCCCACATAAAATTAAATAAAAAGTGATCAAAAAGTCATACACACCTCAAAATAGTATCAATGAGAAGTATGGATCACCCTGCAAAAAATGAGCCCTCAAACAGCTTCGTACACATAACTACATAAAAGTTACAGGAGTCAGACTATGGTGACAAAAATATTTTTTTTCAATATTATTTTTTTCCCCAGTATTAAAACACAAGAAAAACTATACATATGAGGTATCGTTGTAATTGTCCTAACACGGAGAATGAAAGTAAGAGGTCAATTTTACTGCATAGTGAACTTGCGGAATTACGGTTTTGTTTCTAATTTATCCCCATTTGGAATTTTTTTCCAGCTCGCCCCTACATTGTATGCAATATTAAATTCCACAAAAAACAAGCCCTAATATGGCAATTTGAACGGAAAAATAAAGTTAAGACTCTGGAATGAAAAATAAAAAAGCAAAAATGGAAGAAACCTCCAGGGCTCAAAGGGTTAATAAATAAAAACCTAAACGCTGTAAGTGCATATGTATTAACCCACATTTATATGAAACCCCTAAATAAGGTCTGGTCCAACCAACTAACTTACAGTCACATAATTAGTTGAAAAGGGTCCCCCTGAACTGTCACATGATACGAGTCTAAATACACCTGTTCTTCTGAACACCCCACCAAATGGAAATAATACCTGACAAGAGAAGGCAGCCAATGAAAACTCACAGAATGGGCCAGTAGAGCATTAATTAGGGATTCAACAAAGACACCAATGATTACAATGAAGGAACTCTAGATCCATAGGGGAGATGGAAGTTGTAGCCAGCCCAGGTCATTTATTATAATCTACCTCAGGAAACTTCCATTTTGACACACAGATGTGCCACAATTATTAAAAGATGTAATACGCAAGTCTTAATAATGTCCCCTGAAGAGTGTCACCTAAGAAACATCATTTCCATTGTGAAGCATGATGGTGACAGTGTCATGCTGTGGGAATGTTTTCATCGGCAGGGACTGGAAAACTGGTCAGGAATGAAGAAAAGATGGATGACCGTAAGTACAGGACAAATTTTGAAGATACACTGTTTTACTGGGACGGAGGTCCACCCTCCTGCAGGACAATGATACTACACATACTACTACTGCTAAAGCTACCAGGATGTTTTAAGGGAACAATAAATGTCCTGGATTGTACTAGTCAAATCCCAGACCTCAATCCAATTGAGAATCTGTGGCATAACTTGAAGACTGCTGTACACATGATTAATCTTGAAGGAGTTGGAGTGGTTTTGCCTGGAAGAATGGGCAAAATCCAAGAATCTAGATGCGCCAAGATAATAGTTAAGACTAAAAAAAACTGAGAATGTGCATCAGTATTCATTCCCTGAAAGTCAATACTTTGTGGAGCCACCTTTTGCTACAAGTACAGATGCAAGTCTCTTGGGGCATGTCTCTTGTTTGTGTCATGGTAAAGGGATGGGGGGGGGGGGGGGGAGAAGAAGAAGAAGAAGAAGAAGAAGAAGAAGAAAACCCTCAAAATAGAAGCACGTTGTATAAATTAAATGATACAAACCTTTCAAAGATCCATTTTCATTACAGGTTGTAATGCAGCAAAGCAGGAAAAACACTAAGTGGGTGAATACTTTTGCAAAGTATTGTATGCTGTAGGTGCAATGCATTATAAAGGTACATTCATGCAGCTTATCTAGCCTCAGTCTTTGGTTACTATTGAGTGGGATCAATTTGTCTGATATGTAAAGAAAATATGATGTGCCTTGTCTTGAACAGTATGTCAAGAACATCAAGCAGAAAAAAAAACACGTTGTAATAGGTCAGATTGGAAACAGAGCACAAGATGGCAAGTGCTTAAAGCCTGAAGCCATACATTTGTAATAGGGTTGATGTTCCTGGAGGGATACACCAAAAGATTTAGGAAAACTAGAGGAATGGTCAAAAATCTAGCAACTAAAATTTAATGTTGATAAGTGCAAGATAATGCACCTGGGGTGTAAAAACCCAAGAGCAGAATATAAAATCAGTGATGGTGTCCTAACCTCAGTATCTGAGGAAAGGGATTTAGGGGGTCATTATTTCAGAAGACTTAAAGGTAGGCAGACAATGCCATAGAGCAGCAGGAAATGCTAGCAGAATTCTTGGGTGTATAGGGAGAGGCATTACCAGTAGAAAGAGGGAGGTGCTCATGCCGCTCTACAGAGCACTAGTGAGACCTCATTTGGAGTATTGTGCACAGTACTGGAGACCATATCTCCAGAAGGATATTGATACTTTGGAGAGAGTTCAGAGAAGAGCTACTAAACTGGTACATGGATTGCAGGATAAAACTTACCAGGAAAGGTTAAAGGACCTTAACACGTATAGCTTGGAATAAAGACGAGACAGAGGGGATATGATAGAAACTTTTAAATTCATAAAGGGAATCAACAAGGTAAAAGAGGAGAGAATATTTAAAAGAAGAAAAACTGCTACAAGAGGACACAGTTTTAAATTAGAGGGGCAAAGGTTTAAAAGTAATATCAGGAAGTATTACTTTACTGAGAGAGTAGTGGATGCATGGAATAGCTTACCTGCAGAAGTGGTAGCTGCAAATACAGTGAAGGAGTTTAAGCATGCATGTGATAGGCATAAGGCCAGCCTTCATATAAGATAGGGCCAGGGGCTATCCATAGTATTCAGTATATTGGGCAGACTAGATGGGCCAAGTGGTTCTTATCTGCCGACACATTCTATGTTTCTATGTTACATGAATAGTCAAAGGGGTTTTCCAACCTGACTCTTTTAGCATTTCCACAAGCTATGTCTGGTGGGGGTCTGACAACTCAGACCCATAGATTTCCTATTTGGCCATAATGTCTATAGATATAGCTATTTTCTCCTGTTTGGAAAAGCTTTGTAGCTTCCATTATGCCTTTTTTGCCCTAGATGCACTTAAGACTTGCTATTTCATATGTGCAACTATAGCTGAATATTATTCTATTCTGGGCATAGAGGTGCCTCAGATATGACATGGGTAAATTTCAAATTTTTCTCAGTTTTTTTGTCATGCAATAAATCTATAGAATTATACTTTTTTTTTAAATGCATACTGGACACACAATTTCATTCATGCATGTCAATTGATATGATGTTAATAGCTCATAATAATATTAACAAGCCTACAGAAATCCAGATATCTAGTATGCAAGCACACATCATATTACAGTACTGTACAATCTCTACAAATGGAAATACAGTATGTGACACAGCCTGGAATTCTGTCCTCGACAGCCATCAACTTAATTTATCTTGTGTCTTTTAAAAAAAAAGGTGTAAGGTAATCAATTGTCAAGAAGCAAAACATAAAACAAAAAAAAAAATGGTTAATTGCCTGTCACCGTACACATTCACCGGGAGCACAGTATAATGGAACATTTCAACTCGGAATCATATTTTTGCTAAATAATTAATTCAACTATTTTTTTTATAAAAAATGTTAAACGTATGGGTAGCTTTTAACCCATCATGGCTTGCTGTGTTACATCTAAAAAGGCATAAAAGACAATTGTTAAAGCACTGAGACTAAAGATCAGAACTAGGGATGAGCGAATCGACTTCGGATGAAACATCCGAAGTCGATTCGCATAAAACTTCGGTCCAATACCACTTGGAACCGAACCACAGTTAATTTATTACATTTATTAAATTAATTAATTTATAAAGTTATTGCGCAGAGTCTCGCGAGACTTCGCGAAACAATAACTTTGGCTCTTCGGAGCCAATACATTATAATACTGTATGGAGCTCCTGCTCGGTACAGTATTAGAACAAAGTTTTATGAGAATAGACGTTGGATGTGTCATCTGAAGTTGATTCGCTCATCCCTAATAGTGACATGTGAATAATAAAATACACCTGCAACATTTTTTTTTAACAATACGTTTTCGTTAAAAATGTAGTTTAAATAATGTAATTTTTTGATGATACACTGCCTTTAACCCCTTCCTGATGCTGTGATTTTCCATTTTAGTTTTTTGGTCTCTGCCTTCCCGGAGCCATAACTTTTTTTTATTTTTCTGTTCACATAGCCGTATGAGAGCTTGTTTTTTGCGGGACAAGTTGTATTTTCTAATGCAACCATTTAATATTGCATACAATGTAGTGGAAAGCAGGACAAAAAAAACTCCAAATGGGATGGAATTTGAAAGAAATTAACTACAGCATTACAAGCATTAACTATGTGGTAAAACTGACTTGTGCTCTTCATTCTCCAGGTCAGAACGATGATGGCGATACCACATATGTATAGTTTTTCTTGCTTTATAAAAATAAAAAACTTTTGAAATTTTTTTTAGTCATTGCCGTATTCTGTTCCCCATAACATTGTTATAGTTTTGTCTACGGGGATATGTGAGGGCTCATTTTTTGGCGGAACGATCTGTAGTTTTTGTTAATACCATTTTGGGGTGTGTATTACATTTTGATAACTTTTTATTTTATTTTTATATTTTAATAGTACGGATGTTTTCGCATACGGTGATGCCCATGATGTTATTTTCTTTAATTGTTTATTTTTGGGAAAGGGGGGTGATTTGGATTTTTATTTCTTTATATTTTTCAAAACCTTACTTTTACTTCTTGTTAGGTCCCCAACTGGACCCCAACTTGCACTAATCAGATTGCAATTTGTATAGAATAATGGGATTTGCTCTATTCTTTACAGAAACCACAGTACCACCATATTACAGTTCAGTACTGTCACCTACTGGCCTGCACTGTAATATACAAGTTATGAGCCTGGAAGCCTAGTATAGGCTCAGACTCATTACTATGAATGAACACCTTCCCTGATCTCCGCAAAAGGGAGAGGGCGCTTCCAGCTTTTAGTTCTCTCAGACGCCACATTTGACCACAGCATCTGAGGGGTTTAACTTCAGAATTTAGTATTACCATTGATTGCGGACATTAGCCGTCTGTCTGCTGTATGAAATGGCAGGCACCCAGTGGCTATGGAGCTCACTCCGCTCTGGAGCAAGCGCCAGCCTTAAAGACCCAACATCTGCCTCAGTGTTGATTCCAGAGTAGATCAGTAGAAGTCGTACAAAATAGAATTCCTATAACTTCATTCTTCCTTCCTCTTTTTTTTCTTGTTATTTTACAGACCGAAACAATTCTCATCAACCATAAGCACCAGTGAGGAAATTACAGGGGTGCTGTCATGGGTTCTGGAAAATCCAATTACTTTTAAGTGTAATTATGATTTTTCCCTTTACCCATGACAGCACCATAGAGAGACCGAATACCAAAGTTAAAAACCAGCCCTCAAGAGGGACAGTACTTGAAAAGTAAGCTAAGAATACCCAGAAGGAAGCATAGGGAACCCAAAGGCTAACAAGACATCGGAACAAAAAAAAAGTCGGAACAATACACATCCTAAAACCTAGGAAGTTTCGATACTAGACATACTTTAAACACAGCAAATTCTCATATGGGTTTCTCATCAAGTGTTAAAAATAATCATAACAGAATTAACAAAACATCTTTAGAGAAGTACTTATCTGGACACACAATGATCCAAACTGAGGATGATTTCTGCACAACAATTCCTTTGATGCAGATTATATTGCGAGACGTTTGAAAGAAGAGATGTTTTGATCCAAAATCCACTGCTCACAATCTGGCATCCATGATGGAACCCTACCGTGGCATCTATCCCTTTTCTGGATGAGCTCAAGGATCTGCTGCAAGAGGTCCAAAGAGCCCCCTGAACCCTTCATACCTCCTAGGGTCCCCACCGCCTGAAACTACTGCACGAAGGACCCCAGCAGATAACCAACGACCCTCCAGGGACTCCCTGGGCAGGTCTAGATCGGTGGCAAGTATTTATAGGCTTTTGCTGGTGAGCCATATCTCCTGTAGCCCATCCAGACTAAATGGACCAGCCCATCCTCTTATTCCCAACCAGGAGACATATAGCGCTTAGTTGTTACGCCATATGTCCTGTAGGCCGTCCAAACAACATGGTCCAGCCCATATCTTCACTCCCAACCAGGAGACTTATAGGGCTCTGCTGGTACGCCCTACTTCCTGTAGGCTATACAAACCATCTGGTCCAGCCCATCTTCTCAGTCCCCACTTGGCGTTTTATAGGGTTTTGTTGGTGTGCTATGCTTATTGCAGACCATTAAACTACAAATTGTCAACCGGGCATAGCCACAGAATTAGTCCACCGTGCAGGCATAGCCACCAAGGTAGACCACCACCAAGACATGGTGGCACCTCAGGCACAGCCAGTCACAGACACCCACTAAGAGCCCAGCACAGTCATCCACAGATACGGATGCAAAAGCCATCAGCCATGCAGACAAGGAGATCGAAGCCGCCAACCATGCAGACACGACGGCAGAAGCAGTCAGCCATAAAGACCCGGCCGCAGTGTAAAGTAAGCAGCCAATCAAACACAAGTGCACTAGATAATCCCAGCAGCAGAAGCAGACAGCTACAATGCAAACTGCAAGAGCAGACTTCCCAGCAAGCATGAACACAGAAGCAATCAGCTTCATAGGTTTATGAGGCCATGCCTTTTTATATCACAGGCTCAGGGCAGTCAGCCAGAAAGTCCCAGACTCCTAGGCAGCTATCATTTTTTAGGTATGGACCCAAAGGGGTAGGCAGCCAGCAGGCCAGGCATAGACTCAAAAGCAGCCAGCAGGCCAGGCATAGACTCAAAAGCAGCCAGCAGGCCAGGCATAGACTCAAAAGCAGCCAGCCGACCAGGCATGGACACACAGGTATTGAACCGTGCACAGGCGTTCAGCAGACCAGGCGTTTAACCAAGCAGGCATAGATACAAAGACAGACAGGCATAGACGCACAGGCATACAGTCAAGCATGCACAGATGTGTTATCCAGACAGGCATTGGTATTCATCCAGGGAGGACTGAAGCCAGTCATCCAGTCCATGAAGCCAATAGGCAGCCACCCAGACCCTAAAGCCATCAAACAACCAGGCCCCAAAGCCAAGAGGCCGTCAACCAGGCTCTGAAGCCATGAGGCCGTCAACCAGGCTCTGAAGCCATGAGGCCGCCAACTAGGCTCTGAAGCCATGAGGCCGCCAACTAGGCTCTGAAGCCATGAGGCGTCAACTAGGCTCTGAAGCCATGAGGCGTCAACTAGGCTCTGAAGCCATGAGGCCGTCAACTAGGCTCTGAAGCCATGAGGCCGTCAACTAGGCTCTGAAGCCATGAGGCCGTCAACTAGGCTCTGAAGCCATGAGGCAGTCAACTAGGCCCTGAACATGTCATATCAAAGATTCAACTGTATCAATCATGCTAAATGCACCAACAAAATCATACCAACCACATGACAAATATTTGCTGTATAGCCTAAGTTCAATCCTTCATAAGGTGTTCCTTGTATCACAGCCCAGGAGGCTGCATGCTCCAGGCTCCTCTGTCCAGAGGACAGGAAACCACACTGAGGAAGGAAGCGGGTGTCCTTTTTAAATGCTCTGGGGCTTCCTGTCCAATTGTGGGGGCGGATCCATCTCTCTCTATGGTGCGGTCATGGGTGAAGGGACAAATGGTCTTAGCATGCAAAACTGCCTAGTAGAGTGCACCATATTTCCTTTTCACCATGCCTCTTTACTATGCGACTATGATTTTAACTTTATCCCATAATAGGTCCCATAATAGTCAATAGGGATACAGCGGTGATCTGTTAAGTCCAGCAATGCTGGATACGGTGAACTCTGGCAGGCTGTTTCCTGCCTGAGCAGCATGCTGGAAACATTCACCAGAGATGTGAACATGGCCTTATGCTGCTGGTAATAGCTTGTGCTTAACAGATTACTTGAAAGTAAAACCATGTGTTTCAAAACAGGCCCATTTCACTACATTCCATGGCCGAATACATCAATAATCAAATCTATATGATTTCTCTTATAGGAGTCAATTATGGGGAATGGTTAAGAAAGGAATTTTAGGCATTAGACGGTATTTGTTCTATGCAGCATTTGGGCCCCTTTAATAGAGGTTTTAATTACAGTTGTATACTTATTACAACATAGTTAAAACAGTTATGTTTAGTGTTTGTAAAAAATTAACAATGTTAAGATCATAACATACAAAATAAAACAGGTGTCCTAAATATTGCCTTGAACCTATAGTTCCTTAATTCAGATTGTCATATGCAATTAAGTAACAATTAGAGCACCCTACCATCTGTGCCGCAAATGTGCTGAAAACTCACTAAGCTTAAAATTAGTTTCAAGGTTTTTTCACACACCCGATAAATATTCACCTGCTCCACATTAGAGTCAATGAACACAAAACCAAATTCAAGGTTAAACGTGGGGATTACAGAACAAAGGAATTCCTACATATAGTTTCCAATGCACTACATATGTTTTTTGCAACACGTGTAATTGCAGATCAAATATCACTGCAACAATTTGAATTCTGGTAAATTTGAACCATTTATTCTAGACTAAAGCTCTGTATTAAACATTTACCACATTTACACACCTAGGTTTTAGAGATGGAAAATCAGGAAAAAACTATATTTTTCACAGACCTCAGATCAGACCCTTAAAGGAGTTGTCCGGGACCAAATGTTTATAATAAAAAACAAAAAACAAAAAAAAAACACGTTTACTCACAATGTACATCTAAGTAAAGGCCTCCATACATTTTCAGCTATTTTTGCCACTTCTATGAGGCTCCAACGGTCCCCCACTCATTGTTTATATATCTGTTTATCTTTACCTGACTTCCGGCTGCAGTGCCCTGTGGGTCCTGGGGCAGCGCAGCATCAGGTGGTTACAGCTATCTCTCTGCTCAGCTGTAACTCCGCCCCCTCATTAATATTCACCTCAATTCATTCTGAAGCTCACCGGACTGGAGGGGCGGGGCCGAGCGGGTTAAGGGTGGGGCTTAGCGGGATGTCGGCCAGCCGCTGTAACTCCGCCCCCTCATCAATATTCACCTCGATTCATTTGCTGCCAGTGACATCACCGGGCTCCCTGAGCAGCAGAACAGGAAGCTTTGCTTGCCTGCAAGGGACCCAGTACGTCACTGAGGAGAAGAAAACAGTAACTTCCGGCCATGAATTTCAAAGATCTGTGCCAAAGGTACTACCTGCTTGTATGTAATGTGTATGCCACACTTGTACTATTAGAGTAATGTTGTCATGGTGACATCTTCTTTCCTTTTTTTTGTTCTTTTTCTATGTTTGTCAGTGGGAGTTTGTTATTTTATATGTAAATTATATTAAAGGCTACGTTTTATAACAGGTTGTACCCTGTGATTACATATGTTTGTATTCGGACAACCTCCAACATTTGCTCCCTTGTTAATTTATAGTAATAGAGGTGGTTAACCATTGATTCCTTGGTTGTCTCCGGTAATAGAAGGGTTAATGCCCCCCTTTCCCTTCTTGGAAGATAGAAAAGGGGATTACAGTACCTTGTGCTCTAATAGTTTAAAGGGAAGTGAATGAATTAACATTCACATTCCATAATTTGGGTCAAAGGAAGGGCTAATGCCCTCTTCCTTGGGGAGTAGAAAAGGGGGTTAAACACCTGATGGTTGAGTGGTTTGCTCACCATGCCAGGGCCCAGTGAATGAAGCCATATGCTCATTGTGATACGCCAACTTCCTGCATTGCACTAATTATACAGATAAATGGTGGACAGGGACAATTGTGAGGTATGGAATACCAAGTGCTGTATAAGCACTCTGCCCTATTACAGGGTTGGGCAGTGAGGCCCTCCAACTGATTACCAGGGATGGGCACTTATAAAGCTTGTTCCCGATAACTGGCATGTGTAAAAGGTGCATCATTTCTGTGCAGCAGACTCTGCTGTTTAAACAGTGACCTGCTGCCCAGGAACAATGGCTTTCTATGGAGGAAAAAGTGCTGGCCTTTCTGGTGGCTGGACCTCGGGAGCTCACACAGGCTGGTGCTTTTTTCTATAGTGTGCAAGCACGGTCACCACTGATGGATTGCTGGTCGTAACCATGGAAATGAGCAGTGTATAATGTGAGGGAATAATGAATTAAGCCAGCCAAGGAGGCAATATGGATACTAACAGTACATTAGGAAGTGGCTTGTATTAACTTTCTATACATAATAAATGCTATTTGCTGAAGTAAGACGACCCCTTTAAAGCTGAAAAGTACAATACATACTCTGAAAACATGCAAGGAAAAACAAGCAGATGAGAAAATGATAAGTGTACAATAATACTGGCTTAAGCCTTTCGAATAATTGTGTAGATGGTGATTACACACCTTGATTAAAGTAATCTTCTATTAAATAAATTAGCATAATGGTGTTTATTTAAAAAATGCCTAAGAAAATAAGGTGGAAAGTTCTTGTTTTCACTCTTGAAACTGTTCAAATCCACAGTTCTAGCAATTCTATGATTATATATATATATATATTCACACACACACATGCATGTTTTTCATATCTTATTTCATCCACTTGCCTGGACCTTCTTTTATGAATTTATTGTTGAAAATATATGTCATTATGTAAATAACCAATTAAATATGACTGGAAATAATAACCACATATGGGCAGATCCTATTTATGTACTTGTTTAGTCAGCAAACTAACAACTTCAAATTAAGAACTGGCCATACACATTACGCATGATGTCTAGGAGGTAGCTGGATTGTCCTTTGATGGATCTGGCATGCTGGGTTTTAACATGACTGATCCCTTGCTCTCCTCAAAGGTTTGTCACGAGTCTGACGGTGGTGTAATTCCCTGAAGTAAAAATCCACGCTCGTGTATGCCTATGTGGGACTCTGCTTACAGCGATACTAGATTTCTGGCCGCGTTCTTGCAAATCTCGATATTATTTGAGGACTCTGATGTTTAACAGTATTTATTTATTTGAAAATGCTTTTATCTACTTACAACAATATCCTCAGGGAATGTGTCCTTACTGATAGATCCATCATCGAATTCTACTTCATAGAAGGTCTGGGAGGTTATTTCTGTAACCTTGCAGCTGTAGTATCGGGTATTTCTGTGCTTCGCAATCACAGTCTGTCCAATATTTATATTCTTCTTGGCTGATTTGTGTCTCTGGAACAAACCAATATATAAGAATTAGTCACTGTGGACATGATTATACATCAGTCATAGTGTAAAGGATTTTTTATGCACAACATACAACAGGAATTTTTTTTTGTATAGCGGACAAAAAGAAGTCCTTGTTCAAGAGGGTGTAACAAATATGTACATTGGAACCTGCCTTACAATGTTGGCGGGATGACAAATGAAAAGGATAACCCTATTAAAACAAATGACTTGTTTGATTTAAACTCCAACGTCTAAGGGCCAAAGAGCCATGATCAGGAACTAACTGTTCATTCCCAATCATTGCCTGCTCGTGTGTGCTGCAGTTACATGCAGCAATGTATGTATGGCTCCTGAGGGTGTTAATCTCCATACAGATCATTGTTTATCAGCCGTCTATTCCTGAAATTAAACCACGAAAAAAAAAAAATATATATTTGAAGCGGCTTTTAACAAAAGCAACCAGTAATTTTTCAAAAACTTAACACCATCACATTAGACATTCCATCAAAAATCCAGACATTTTTCAATACAGCTACAGCCCATGTTACATTAGCAAAATCTTTCAGCACCAGAGCTAGACATTTTTATTTTATTTTTTGCCTTTTTTTCTGTACAGAATACAACAGAATTTGGCGTGAAAAGATTTGTGCTACATGGCACAGGAAGCAACACAGCGGGAAACTTGGGCCAAATTTCCCTACAGATGTATTGTAACCCGTTTTATAGCGGCAGCATTTCTATGTATTACAACATTCAATACACACCGTGTGGGTAACTATGTGTGAAGTTAGTCAGTAAAGGTGTAGAGAAAAAGGATTTTATATATAAAAGCTTGATATGTGAAAGATGACATACTGACAGGAACACTTTCTAATTTACTCAAAAACCTGGAGAAAAAAAAAACTCCTGTCAAGGAAAGAAAAAAAAAAAGCATGTATAGAAATTTAAAATGTCACTTGTGATCAGAAAGATGGTAGTTATTCAGTGTTGCTCAACAGACCTGAGAGAAGAATGTGATGTGCCATTTTAATGACAAATACGGTAGATGTAAGAGAAAGAACACACAAGTCATAACAGTAACAATAATGTACCTAAGAGGAAGAAACCGCAGTAACCATCATAATCACAGCTCACATCTTACTATTTATACAAAGCTTTGACACTTTTGCCACACTTAAAGGGGTTGGACACTTTCTGGTTACTGTTGACCAATGTATTTATAAGAGGATTATATGACACTTACTAATATAGCCTTTGTTTAAATTCTGCACTATTTTACATATGTCATAAGGTATTTTCCCTTATTTGTTAAGTCTTTTCTGCTGTCCACACAGAGGTCTTGTCCATAAGATGGCTGCTGGTGGAGGGTCATGTGACCAGGGTAATCACCAACATGTGATGTCTCCTCCATTCACATACACTGCACCTGTCATCTGCACTTGTACTGCTGAAGGTTTAACCCCTTAGTGACCACCCATACGTATTTTTACGGCGGTCACTAAGGGGACTTAGGCTGGGCTACGAAATAAGGGGCGCAGCTGGCCACAAACGTCCGGAGGGACAGCCCCTTGAGCACATTAGTAAGGTAATTAGCATATTAATAAAAGCGATTTTTATCAAAAATGAAAGGACAGGTGGGGGGTAAAACTAGTATATTTTTAATTATGTGTGAGACTGATAGGATGATATGAACAGCTCTATATCAAAAATCCTGCTGACTGAATCCCTTTAAGGGAACCAGGCACCACAGCTTTAGTAACAAAATGCTAAAAAAAAAAAAAAAAAAAAAAAAAAAAAAATATTTACAGGTGAAACTCAAAAAAATTAGAATATCGTGCAAAGTTCATTTATTTCAGTAATGCAACTTAAAAGGTGAACTAATATACAGTCCTGATCAAAAGTTTAAGACCACTTGAAAAATGGCAAAAAATCTTATATTTTACATTGTTGGATCTTAACAAGGTTCCAAGTAGAGCTTCAACATGCAACAAGGAGAAATGAGGGTGAGACAAAACATTTTTTGAGCATTCAATTAATTGAAAATAACAATTAAACTGAAACAGGCTGTTTTTCAGCTGATCCAAATTTTAGGACCACATGCCTTTAAAAGGCCAAATCTGTGCAAAGATGTGGATTCATTGTCATTTTCTGTCAGGTAGTCACACGTTGTGATGGCAAAGGCAAAAAAACTCTCCCTTTTTGAACGTGGTCGGGTTGTTGAACTGCATAAGCAGGGTCTCTCACAGCGAGCCATCGCTGCTGAGGTAGGACGCAGTAAGACAGTAATTTGGAATTTCTTAAATGATCCTGAGGGTTTGGGAACAAAAAAGTCAAGTGAAAGACCCCCAAAAATTTCATTAACACTGAGCCGGAGGATCCAACTGGCTTGTCAGTCAAGACACTGGACGATCCTCGACCCAAATTAAGGCCCTTACTGGTGCTGACTGCAGCCCCATAACCATCAGACTGCATCGGAGACTGAAGGGCTTCAAAAACAAAAAACGTCTTCAAAGACCTCGTCTCCTTGAACGCCACAGAACTGCTCGTTTGGACTTTGCAAGAGAGCACCAAACATGGGACATTCAAAGGTGGAAGAAAGTTTTATTCTCTGATGAGAAAAAAATGTAACCATGATGGTCCTGATGGTTTCCAACGTTACTGGCATGACAAGCAGATGCCACCTGAGATGTTTTATATGCGCCACAGTGGAGGGGGCGCCATAATGGTCGTGGCTGCTTTTTCCTTCAGTGGAACAATGGAGCTTCAGGAAGTGCAGGGGCGTCACACAGCCGCTGGCTATGTCCAGATGTTGCAGAGAGCATTCCTCATGACTGAGGGTCCTCGTCTGTGTGGTAACGACTGGGTTTTTCAACAGGACAACGATGCCCGCAGGACAAGGGACTTCTTCCAGGAGAATAACATCACTCTTTTGGCCCATCCTGTGTGTTCCCCTGATCTAAATCCAATTGAGAACCTTTGGGGATGGATGGCAAGGGAAGTTTACAAAAATGGACAACGGTTCCAGACAGTAGATGGCCTTCGTGCGGCCGTCTTCACCACTTGGAGAAATGTTCCCACTCACCTCATGGAAACGCTTGCATCAAGCATGGCGAAATTTTTTTTTGAAGTGCTAAACAATAACGGCGGAGCTACTCATTCCTGAGTTCATGTTTGGAAGTTGGAATTCTGTTTTTTTTTTTTGGGGGGGGGGGGGGGGAGTAGAATATTGAACCTTTTCCAAAAAAAAAGTCTAATTTTAAGCTGCATTAATGCAATTCCTTTTGATTTGCATTACTGAAATAAATGGACTTTTGCACGATAGTTAATTTTTTTATTCAGTTTTACCTGTATACTGCTTATTTCTTAAAATAATTTTAACAGTATATATACCTGATTTGCTAGCTGAAGAGCATCTGCCAGCAGATTTGTACATATGACAATGGCTGACCTGTTGCATGTGCGCTTGGCAGCAGAAGGCATCTCTGCCCACACTGCTGAAAAAAATTAAATTTTAAAGGGGTTTTCCCAGATTTTGATACTGATGACCTATCCTCAGGATAAGTAATCAGCATCTGATCAGAGAGGGTCCAACACCCAGGATCCCTGCTGATCAGTTTGAGAAGGCACCTGCATTCCTGTGAGCGCCGCGGCCTTCTCACAGATTACCAAGCACAGCGCTGTAAATTGTATAGCGGCTGTGCTTGGTATTGTGCTCAGCCCCAAATAAGTAAATGAGTCTGAGCGAGATACCACGCACAGCCACTATACAATGTACAGCGATGTGCTTGGTAAGCTGCGAGAAGGATGCGGCGCTCACAGGAATGCAGGTGCCTTCTCAAACAGATGATCAGCAGGGATCCTGGGTGTTGAATCAAACACTGATTACCTATTCTGAAAATGGGTCATCAGTATCAAAATCTCAGAAAACCCCTTTAATATATGCAAATTAGACCCTAGGAGCAATGGGGGTGTTGTTGTTACAGCTTGAGGGTCTGCCCATTCTGCAACTGCCACATCCTCTGCACTTTGAATAACAGAGCTAGGTGTGGTCATGTTTTCCCTGCCTGGCCCAAAGTGTAGAAGGCACGGCAGTTGCAGAGAGTGTAGACCCTCTAGATGTAACGGCAACACCCCCGTTGCTCTTAGAGGCTCATTTGCATATATTAAAACTTCATTTTTCTCAACAATAAGGACACATTTGAACATGGGACCAACACAAATGTCTTCAGCTGCCAAGCACACATGTAACAGGTCAGCGAGTTTCATAGGTACAAATCTGCTGGCAGATGCCCTTTAATGCTGGGCAGGGATACAGCATATTGTCCAACTCTGCCCTCCCAGCTGCCTAGGCTAATAACCAATCTGACCCCCAAAAAGGCATAACAATATGAAATCCTACAGCCATTAATGTTGTGTGTGTTATTAATTTTTTAATGACACCTGAGCATACCTTCCTGAGGGAGTTTTTTTCCCAGGGGCTAAGGATTTGGCCATCAACTTCCTTACGTCAGCTAAACTTTTAATTCCGTTTATGTGGAGGAGCCCGGATGCTCCCACCTTGAGCATGTAGATAGAGAGAGTGCAGCAGATTTGTAGAATGGAGGAACTAGCAGGGTGGAAAAACAAAAATATAGCTGCCTTCCTGCGAATTTGGTCTCATTGATATAGTCTTCTGAGTATCTTCGTTATAGGGGAGAAGTCCCTCCCTCAGAATGACGCGGGCATTCGAGTGCAGACGAATTGCGGGCCAGGGGGCGGCACCCGCCGCCTGCCAGCTCCTGTCGACGCGATCGGCCGTGCTGGATAGGGAATACCCACATTAAGGACTCATGCACACGACCGTATTTTGTTTCCGTGCCCAATTAGTTTTTTTTGCGGATAGGATGCGGACCTAATCATTTCAATAGGTCCGCAAAAAACGCGGACAGCACACAGTGTGCTGTCCGCATCAGTATGTCCGTTCCGTTGCGCCGCCCAAAAAATAGTGCATGTCCTATTTTTTTCTAGTTTGCGGACAAGGATAGGGCATTATTACAATGGATCCTCAAAAAAAAAAAAAGGATGCCATACGGAACGTCATCCATTTTTTTGGCGGATCCGCAATTTGCGGACCGCAAAACACATATGGTCGTGTGCATGTAGCCTAAGGTAATGAATTATAGAATACAAGGCATAACTAGAGGCAGGGAATAAAGTCAGTGGCCGGAGGGGACAGACGGGAAAACCATATAGTGACAAGACTGTTCGCTGTGTCAACCAGTCTGATAAAGCAAAGCCACACTGGTCATGGGTAATGAAACCACATAAATAGTAATACGTGGAATTGATATATATAAAGGGGGATATATTGCAAAAACAAGTAATGGAAATATGCCAGCAAGACACAGCATCACATACAAAATGCATGCAACACAAAAACATTTCTTCTATCTAGCATATGTCACATGGATACAAGGAGATAATAACCCACTAGAAAAATGACAAACCACAACTGTACTGCAGTCAGTCAATAAAACTGACATACGAAATGTGGTCATTGAGTCCATGAGGCCGCAGTGTCCCCAGTTTAAAGGTCCATTGGGCCCCCTTCTGTAGGACTCGTTGATCCAAGTGACCCCCTCGGGGAGAGGGTCGTACCATCTCAATCCCCTGAAAGCGTATTGCCTGTATGTCACCTGAGTGCCGTGTATTGACATGACGGGCAACCAGAGTGTCAGTATTTTTTTTGAAAATGTCATTGAGATGCTCTCCTATGCGACCTCAGAACTCGCATAGCGTCTTCCCCACGTATTGTATACCGCAGGTGCATGTAATCAGATATACCAGCCCAGAAGATCTGCAATTGATAAAAGTACGGATGGTATACGATTTGGTCGTAACCGTACTGCAGAATGTGGACCCGGGCTTGATGGAGTCGCACGCAATGCAGCTACCACAAGGCAGTCGATGGAGTAGATGTCTGAAAGAAGCTGTGGCAGAGGCGATCCTTAAGGTTGCGACCCGACCGGTACGTGATCACAGTAGTGGGGCTGACAAAATTGCCAACGTCGGGATCCATCTGCAGAATCCACCAATGCTTGCGGAGGATCTCCCGTATCGGACTATTTGCCATATCAAAGGTAGCAATTAGCTGAAACCTGTCCCTGAGTACTCTCCCTCTCACGGGGGTTAAGGAGTGATTCACGGGCACATGAGAGCGAGTGTTGGAATCTACCCAGATGCTTAATATATAAGGGCTTCTACTGTGCACGGAGTCCTTTGTTTTAGGATTTTATTTTCTCTTATTGTTCTATAGGTTTACTACAAGAAAGCCTTTTTGCTTATTAGCGGATAAGTAAGGATGTTATCCTAGACTGCAGTGGTCTGCGCGCCATACTTACTGCTGACAATCTGCACTGGTACGTCTTTCTTTTCAATTAAAACAGTATTGATAAAAAAAAAAAAGGATATATATATATATATATATATATATATATATATCACAATTTACTAAATACATTTAAATCTCAGACAAAAAATGAATAACATATTAAAAAGCAAGACTAGTATTCAGTAAAACAGAGCCAAGAAAAGGACTACGTCGCTGGAGATTTTTGCTCCCGTCACTTGTTTACAATGCCTTCCTTCAGTTCACTCAGTGGTTGAAGGCTAACTTCAGGGTGAAATCTTCCACTGCCATATTATCAGCTCAACATGTTAAAGTATTCAGAGCACAGATTATTTGATATAGATCACGTTCTAAGAAGTGCCTTAAGCTTGCCTCCACATGAGACTTGGTAACTAACTGAAGTGACAGATTTAGAAACCCACGAAGGCCACACATCATTCTGCAATGCTGTGACCATGCTCTGGAAGATGTCAAATCAATATAATGAGAAACGTTCAGAAAATAAGTTCTCACCAGGTTCTGATTGATCATGTGCCTGAAGCATGTGATGTACACTACAAAGGGCCAGTCATCAGGCTCCATCACGACCCCCGCAGCATGTGCGCAGGTCACATGGAAGGATGTGGGGCAGCGACCGTATGAACACTGGATACAAGCTCCATGAGAGTTCTTAAATCTTTGTCTGCAGAAAACACATCTCTGTGGAAGACAAAAAAAGGTTTAATGAGAATACAGCCTAATACAATAAGCAAACAAAATATAAAAAAATGAAGGCTGCTGCTGTTGCACAGTGGATTCAAATCTGACACGTATTTTTCCCACGGTAAAAATCCCAGGCTATCCCTTGCATTTCTGTAGTGGATTTTCTGCAGATCTACACATGGAAGCCCTATAGTCATTCAATGGGGCTTATCAAGGTGTTTTCCCCCTGAAATAAGTTACGTGCCGCTTATTTCTGAGATGCTGTCAGAAATCCACATGAAAATTTTAATGTCGTGCTCATCAATGTTCATTTTAGCAAAACAACTGGGTCAAGTTTTTTTCTGGGATTTTAATACCGATGACCTATCCTCAGTCCTCAGCTGGTTAAATAGAAGGCTGCCCTCCGTGCGAGCACTGTATTCCCTTCAGTGTTTACCTGTCCGCTGTTGACAGCAGTAAGCAGATGTAATTACAAGCAGTCACTTCTATGGGGCGGCTATGTAGTATACACTAGTATGGGAGCGAGCCGTCCCACTGAAGTGAATGGGACAGCTTGGAAATACACCTGCTTACTGCTGTGATGTCAACAGCGAACAGGTAAGGGCTCTTTCACACCTGCGTTCTTGTCTTCCGGCATAGAGTTCAGTCGTCGGGGCTTTATGCTGGAAGAATCCTGATCAGTTTCATCCTAATGCATTCTGAATGGAGTGAAATCCGTTCAGGATGCATCAGGATGTCTTCAGTTCCGGACCGGAACATTTTTTGGCCGGAGAAAATACCACAGCATGCTGCGCTTTTTGCTCCGGCCAAAAATCCTGAACACTTGCCGCAAGGCCGGATCCGGAATTAATGCCCATTGAAAGGCATTGATCCGGATCCGGCCTTAAGCTAAACGTCGTTTCGGCGCATTGCCGGATCCGACGTTTAGCTTTTTCTGAATGGTTACCATGGCTGCCGGGACGCTAAAGTCCTGGCAGCCATGGTAAAGTGTAGTGGGGAGCAGTATACTTACCGTCCGTGCGGCTCCCGGGGCGCTCCAGAGTGACGTCAGGGCGCCCCACGCGCATGGATGACGTGATCGCATGGCACGTCATCCATGCGCATGGGGCGCTCTGACGTCATTCTGGAGCGCCCCGGGAGCCGCACGGACTGTAAGTATACCGCTCCCCGCTACTACTATGGCAACCAGGACTTTACTAGTGTCCTGGCTGCCATAGTAACACTGAACGCATTTTGAAGACGGATCCGTCTTCAAATGCTTTCAGTACACTTGCGTTTTTCCGGATCCGGCGTGTAATTCCGGCAAGTAGAGTACACGCCGGATCCGGACAACGCAAGTGTGAAAGAGGCCTTAACAATGAAGGGATGGCTACACTTGCACGGAGCACGGCCTTCTATTCAACCAGCTGATGGGGGGGTAGGTTGTTAGACCCCCGCAGATTTGATGATGATGATGGCGTTCCTGGACATCCAACAACTCTGACTGCCTGCTCTGCACTTTGGCTGTGATCAATGTCCGTTTGTGGACCAAAATGGCCTGTGCAATCTAAATTAACTGGATGTTAAAATAAAGTAATCAGCAAATCTGACAAGTTATTTGAGTGCCGTGGTTCACAGATACATTGTTCTGGGAAAACCACCATACCACTGAGCACCACACCCGTAAGTGGAGTGCCAACCATGTCCTTCTCTGTATCCTGAGGATAGGTCATCAATATTAAATTCCCAGGAAAATCCCTTTAAGTAACTGATGTAACTTTTTAACCAGGGTCTCTGTCACCAGTTTATGATGCCATCAGATCAATCTTTCTGCTGCAGCAATAAAATTAATCCAGCCAAATACACAGTGAAGAATAAACTGTTTTTATGAAGACCAAGGTTCTAAAGCAAAGCCAAATTAAAGGGAATCTCCAACATACAAATACTTCCCCAGTGACCCTAGATGTGTTAATATAACAAAGACATATCATTCATCACCACTTACTCAGCATTTCCAGCACGGCCACTCCAGTCCTCACCCTTGGTTTCTGTTCACAGGCTGCAGCAGTGACAGATGTACATGGCATGTAACCACTGCAGCCAATCACTAGCCTCAGCAGTATGCAGCAACAGATAGACAGAGGGCAGGAATTGGCTGAATCAGTCGAATGCCGTATAAAGCCATGTCACCGATGCAGCCTGCAAACAAAGACTGGCAGTATGGATCAGGGTGGCAGCCATGAAAACAACGGGCGATTAGTTGTGAGCATATGTTCGTTTACGGGCAATGGGCAGATTTTCATATAAATTGGACAACCCCTTTAAAAAACATCTCCAGCAATCCACTTAAAACACCTTTGGTATGCACTTCCATCAGTAAATTCAAAATTTTGATCTAGAATCAAAAAGTAGTTCTCCGATCTGTTCCCTTCATTCATCTTCAGGCGACACATTTCAAAAATTCCCTGTCTCTGGCTGAGAGGGATATCCTCTCTCTCCAGTGAGGGCAGGGGAGAAGAGTGGCAGGAACACTATATAATGCCAGCAGGCAAGCTTGTAGACAGAGTGACTGGCACTGGGGCTACGGCAGACAATGAGCACTTCCTGTTATGCGAGTTAGGAGAAAACTGCGGTCTACAACTCAGACAGCTGAGGTTTGGCGGAAAAAGTTCCGAAAAAAACAGTGAAATTTACATTTGTCACTGGAGGTAAACGCAAACATTCAAACCAATTTCCAAACTAAATAAATGAGTCAAAGATCCACTCTAACTACTAATTTTCTGCTTCCTGTTAAAACTGTAGATCAAAATGAAGACGGCGACAAGATTTGAGAAGACCCAATTCTCATTCTATTTTATTCTGTAATGCAAAGCAATTTGTTCCCGATCGTTATTTTTATCCCGTGCATAGAAAAATATCTTTATTAAACATAAAGGCATAACGGCAATAAAAATGCTGATTTGTATTTGAAGTGTTCTGAAGAATCAACAAAAAAGATCTGTTGGCAACAGCAATTTATTTTCTACAGCAGTAAGGAACTACTGTGCTGCCATGTTTGCAATATTTAGCCGCCAGTTTGATTAGCTTTCAATATTTTCCTTATGAACATTCATAGAAACTTAGCATCCAACTAAAAACGCACAGCACCAATAGAAATTACATGGCAAAACTTTTCCAAGAAACAGAAGGATTCCACAAAATTATGCTGGGTATTAGAAATAACATCTGGTCTATAATGTAGCATTTGGGCTGTGGGATGGATTTGCACCATGCTAAACATTTAAAACATTTAAAGTAGTAAAATAAGGTATGGCTGGCTGAGAAACATGTAATGACCCAGATGGAGAGACGTAATACTTTCCAATAGGTCTGCACTTTACGTCTATCATACAACACAGGTACACATTTTCTGTTACATTGTTTTCTATACTGTAGTCATGTGTGGAGAAACTTTTTGAATCAATTTCATATACCCTATTAGGAAATTCAAAGTTAAAGGAGTTGTTTCACTTCAGCAAGTGACATTTATGAAGTAGTTAATACAAGGTCGATTTGTTCAAATACTTTGATTTTAATGCTGTACAGCATAGAGCCAAAGATCATCTCGCCCAAAGTCGCTAAAGACTTCGGATTGTTATACACAGATATGAATACAGTAGCAATTCACCGAAGTGGCTTTGGTATTGGCTGGTACCTCGGTACCAAAGCCCACTTCAGATTCTTATTTTAAATTGTCTTTAGACTTTTACTATGTCTGTGTGTATATTTTAATATTTTCTATATGGAATAAAATAATTTATTGATTGTACTCGCTGGATCCATCTGATATTTTTCTAAACACTAAAGTCGCAGTCTCTGGCCGAAAACCAAGACAAAGGCAACACAAAATGTATGTTTGTGATACCCTACCCCATCCTTATGTAGCACAATCAGCAGTTTAGCATGATCAGAACTGCTAAAAGATTCCCGTGAAATAAAATCATTCCCCTGGAAAACCCCTTTAGGCTGTCACGCCCCGTAATCGCAGAGCAGCACCTGTCCTGACCTCCCAGCACTGGTAGGGTCACATAGCATTTTCTATTATTCTGTATAAGTTACAATTGGATGAAAAGTAATTTAAAAAAAAAATTATAAAAAAAAAAAAGTTTTGAAAATATATTTTAAAAAAAATTAAACCGTAAAATCACCCCACTTTGCTCAAAAATGAACAAAAAAAATAATAAAATTATGGGCATCGTCACATGCAAAAACACCCATACTATTAAAATATTTAAAAAAAAGTTAGCCAATATGGTGAAGGATGTAACAGAAAAAAAATAAAAAAAGGCTGATTTGCATCCGTTTTTTTCATCACTTTATCTCCCCCAAAAATGTAGCAAAAAGGGATCAAGTCATACACATCCCAAAATGGTATTGTAAAAAAAAAGACAGATTTCCCTCAAATGAGCTCCCACACATCTCTGTAGCCATAACTATAAAAAAAAAAGTTATGGGGGTCACCGGGGAGCAGGGGTTCTGTTAGGGTTGCCACCTTTCCCACCAAAAAATATTAGTTACACAAATTAAAAAGGTTGGTGTGTCTATTTAAGTTTTATTTAGCCTCTATTTTTGAAATGATTATGCTGGGACTCAAACTCACAAGTAACACTAGAGTACAGTGATCTTCAGTAGCACTGGGGGATTACCCATACAGCGATCTTCAGCATAGACCTGATTGGGCCCCCTAGGAGCAGTGAGCCCCGACACTTGCCCGGGTGCTGACGCTGGCCCTGTATGTGGGACACGACCTCTGGAATAAATAAGCATATTTAGTGATTCAATACACTATGGGGCAGATTTATGAAGATTGTTATCTAAAAGAAAATCTGACAAATCCCTGACGAAGGAAACAGTGTGTTCCGAAACGCAGTGGTGGAAGATGGCACCCGTCCAAGAATGTGATGTCATATAGAAGCTCCGTACAAGCTGACAGTACGTTTTTCACCCGAGCGCTCTTTCTTCCGGCCGAGGAACTGTGCTCATGAGTGAAGCTGAAGAGGTTAAGGAAAGACTAGTCATTCATCTCCCTATTGAACTTTACTATTCATCTGGCTATGGACACACGATCTGGACCAATGCAAGTTAAAGGTACTTTACAGCATTCTTGCAATAGTGGTACGTATAGTAAAAGTTAGACTTACTCCTGAGTCCCGATACAGGTTGTTCGATGAGTGGTAACGTGGGTATTTTTTGCCAAATTTAAACAAAATAAAATCTGTCTCTGTTGTCCATAACAGCTAATGACAGCAAAGATTTCACATTTTTAGGAGCAGAATAAGAAGTGTGAGCTGTGCTGTGACTGGTTGCTATGGACGGTTTCATAAATCTCCCCTTTATATTCTTCACAGATATGTTCATAAAGGATTTCTACATGATCCTGGACTACTGTCGCGCTTCTCCTATACTTTACTTCCAGGAAAAACCCAGAGCAAGCATTCATTCTGAAATTAAGAGAGATGTTTCCACCCTTGTTTATAGGTGTGAAAATAGTCCTCCTCAACCAGTGGCCATAGCAGCTTTAGATCATTGGCAGAGTTATCCCGCCTTTACCCCTACTTTGGGCTATTTAATGTTTTTTTCACAAGAGACAGGCCCATGTTAAGACCCTCTGAAAAGTGACAGAATCAATACATGAATAAGGACCACCAGGGAACAATACAGAATCGCTAAGGTCAGCATAAAGCAATCTTGGCTCAGTATATCCTGAGATGAGTGGTGCGAGATGCCGAACTTTGAAAAAAGAAAGGTTACTCCGTTGGGTATTGTGAACAATGCAAAAGGCTTTTTTTAAGCTGGCCATTTCATACCGCTCATCTTGAAGCAAGAGACAGGTGAAGAAAGGCACAGCCGTCTAAATGTTGGGAAACACCTTCACTCAACTTTGGAGCTTCAGTTTAACATAGCTCTACTTTCTACCATACTATCCGATGACAACAATCTCATCATTATCACATTTTTCTGGTTACAATTTTTCTGTTCCTTTACTCATGATATTCTATTTTAGACTCCGATATGAGCACAAAGCATAATGGCTGGTGTAAAGGTGCCACATGTTGTCTGTAAAGCTCTCATCCTATTCAGCAGCAATTTGAAATATTAATAGGTGACTGTAAAATAACAAAGAAAATACTCCAGGCTAGCGCCATCTTTTTGCTAGGTGAGAGAAAATAAAGATCTGTTTTCAGACTGCACCGAATGACATATCGCTCACGACTTTTTCTCTGATGACTTGCCAACTCTGCATTTCATAACATGGTACATTACCTTTTGATACTTTTGTCACTCACCAAATGCAATAATAATGACTGTACAGTAAATTGCATATTGTACAGAGAACATCTTGGAGGCCATGACAGCAAGCATGCAGGTAATCCCAATGAATAGTCAGTTTCCTATTTACTAGTGCCAAAAGACAATATCTTATACCTCAAACAGAAGACGACAAGCACCTGTCACATAAATATGCCTATGCTTTCCACTGGGTCTCAACAACATTATTTGATATTTAAATGAGAAATACACATTACTAATTTGCTGTGCATACTTAATAGTTTGCCAGGCTAGATTCATGGAGAAGTGTGAATAAGTTCTTTAGTCTCATGGGGGAACAGAATCTGCCAGTGTCAGAAGTAATGGAAGTGAATACAACATCCATCTGAAATGAAAAAGAAGTGACTGCGTAGGAAAAGATACCCAGGAAAAACAAAGGTGGACTCTAATGCCACTTGAGGAGGCATCTTTGGCCAGATTCCACACAGACTGCTATATTATACTTTACGCTACAATCATGTAATTGAGACTAGGTGACATACATTTCTAACGCTACATGATTGAATGTCCTTCACTATAGTTTTGTAAGGATGCTTTTTAAAATGAATGTGCATTAGGGAGGAACTGGTTAATTTTCATACATAAAAGCATGCAAGCAAGCATATAATGGGTACCTCTAGAAAAAATAACTGAGCAAAAATAAAATGTATATTTTAAATAGCTCTTAAACGTGGTTAGATAGGACCTAAAAATGTTGGTCTTCCTAACACACCAGAATAATGCAAAATGTGATGTCACAGAATAGGGACAACGAACTGGACTATGCTTGTTATCACAGTAATGCCACAGGACAGGAATCATGAAGAGAGTGTCGTCATAGTACAGGGATGAAGAACAAGGGGATGATAGTATAGGAACTAGAAAAGCTACAATTTCTGGGGAAATTGTGTGATGTGTTTTTGCCTCCACCAGTAGTCTACAACGGGAGTGGGCGGAGTAACTGGGTGGAGTGGCTTGGGTAACTGTTGTGTGGTTGGAGTGGCTAGAGTAACTGTGGAAAGGATGGAATGGGCAGAGTAACTTTATGGAGTGGGCAGAGTAACTTTATGGAGTGCTCGGAGTGAGTAAAGATAGTAAACATTATACTAACCAATTGATTGGTCAAATTTAAAAAGTGCACATGGCAAGCTTGATAGAGTGAGAAATGCATTTCAACTTTTATTTATTTATATACCACATTTAATTGCAATGTTGTTGCCCAAAGTGCTTCACAGTTACATTAAAACATACATTTATAAAAACATTAGCAGCCGATTTGTGTAGGTGGGCTTGAAAATGAGGGAGTGGTGGCAGATTTTTCAGCTCACACTCTAGCTTTTGTCACTCTGCTGGCTGCTCACACACCTGGGTTCCTATGGCAACTAACTCTACAACAAGGGCAGAGAAGAGCGGTTAAAAACAAACTGCACCAACTTGCTCACTTCACTGGCGGTTGCCATCTTCAAACGGTTGTAGTTTAAAAATGATAAATCCTACACCGAAGAGCTTTATATTGTGAGAATCACAAGACCCAGACCTACAGGTCTCTGAAATATGAAAAATCAAGGCACAGTCTCAGTTTAGAAATTGCCCTTCAAATTTGAGGTGGCTAGAGTGGAGTTTCAATGAATGTCAATGGGCGGCGTGAGTTGCAAACAAATGGTCATATTGTGAAAATCAGGACTATGGCTTAGCCGTGGACATTTTTAGTGGCAGCGGGGATAGCTGAACGCTTTGATATAAGATTTGTGTAGGTGAAAATCAGGGAGTGGTGGCAGTTTAGAAATTATGTCCTGATTTTTTAGCTAGTTTAGAACATTTCACCATTCATTCTAACGGGACCAATTTCGCCACAAAAATGACGATATTTTGTGAACCATTTGGCAAAACGTTCAACAAAGTAATAGCACACCAATAGGGAACAATCTGCACATTTCGGTATATTACTGTCTATGTAGTGTAAAAACTGTGAGAAGAGTTAGGGAGGCAAATGTGGCTATAATAAGAATATATATGTGAGATAACAGTAAGTGTTCTTGCCATGCAAGAACACTTAATAATATACACTGTGAAGTCATAGCTGAGGAATAATGCTCACAATGATGTCAAAGTAAAGATATCATAAAAACTGTGATGTCAGAGTAAACAGTGTGATGTCACAGAACAGAGAGAATACACCAAGTGAAGTCATAGCACAGGAATAAAAAGTAGCAGAAATGTAACAGTGCATGGATACTAAACACATTGATGTCAGAACACATAAACAATGTAAACTATGTCAAAATAGCCGGATAAAGTGCAAAGTGAATGCCACACTACAGGGATGGTTCTCACATGGACATCACAATAGCATACCTAGCAACCCTTGAAAAGGCCAAAGAGGTAAAATTACAGAGGCACACGTAGTGCACTGCAGCAAATTTTAAGTATATTAAGCCACACCTCTAACTCCGCCCAGTGCTTAGTTATACACCGGGCAGCAGATCATGTGATTAAAACAGTGATCTGCTGCTCAGAAACCATTATTCAGTATGGGGACAAGGGATCGCAATAATGATTCCCCGACCTCATACAGTGAAGGAGATTGCTGCCTGTAAACGCAGCAATCTCCTTCACTAAACAAGAAGCCGACTGTCGGGAAGCAATTGGCTGCAGAATCGTCCCGTCTAAATCCACTATAAGGCCGAGTTCACACTTTAGCTATTTGATCAGTTATTGTGAGCCAAAACCAGTAGTGAAGCCTACCCAGAAATAAGGTATAATGGAAAGATCTGCACCTGTTCTGTGTTTTTGACCCTCACCTGGTTTTGGCTCAACAATAACTAATGAAAATAACAGATCAAATAACTGAAGTGTGAACTCAGCCTAACATTCGGTAATCTTTCTAATGTCACTTGCTTCACTCTCTCTAAACACATTCAAAATCACGCTGCACACCAACTTCACCAAATACTGCACCTAGCACAAAAACCATTTGAAAGTTAAAATTCTGCATTAATATTCTAGCTGTAGCAAGCCTTCACATTCAGGACATATGTCCTTGGCAATCAAAGGGTTATACACTTAGACCAACCCGGTGGAATTTTGCCAAGAGACTATGAACCCTTTTTACTCGTACATTCACAGATGCTATGTAGCAATATGCTGAATGGTTAAATTATTTGGCTGTATAAAGCACAATTTATGTGCTGCTGATTTTGATTGTCCAGCACAGAAAAACAGTGTCTAACTGCCCTACTCACTAAACAAATAGACTTAAAGGGGTTGTGCAAGAATAGGGACCTGTAAAGAGAAGATTACTTACCTGCTTCCCCGAGCTGGTTCCCTGGTCCTTCTCCTCCTGGCTCCTGATGAGACACTGGGCTCCCTCATTGTAAAAATCTGGTTTGACATCGCCTGCAGCCTATCACTGGCCGCGGCGGTGACTGGCTCCCATTATGTCATGACAAATGGTAACATGAAACAAGGGGATCCAGTCTCTTCTATGACCAATAACTGACTGCGGCAATGAGAAACCAGATGTTTACAGCGATGGAGCCTAGTGGAGAATCACAGGCCTGGAGGAGAAAGAAGGGAATCAGCACCAGGAAGCAGGTAAGTAAGCTTCCCTTTACAGGTCCTGCCAAGATGGATGGTGGGAGGGCTTTGTCAAAACCCCTTCCTATCTTGCACAACCCCTTTAAGCTGGCCATAAACATTAGATTAATTTCAGACGAACCCTCCAATCACCTAATGTGTATGGGTGCGTCCTGAGCCTTCCCTACAGTAGATGTCTTGGAAAAGAAGGATTAGGGTCAATTCAAACGTCCGCAAAATGGGTCCGCATCCTGTGGAACAGGTGCAGACCCATTTATTTTCAATGGAGCCGGAATGTTGTGTCCACATTTGCGGATCTGCACTTCCGGATACCCCCAAAAATAGAACATGTCCTATTCTTGTCCGCACACCTGGGTTCCGGACAAGAAAAGGCATTTTCTATGAGCGTGCAGGCAATGTGAGGTCTGCAAAATGAGGAACGCACATTGCCGATGTCTGTGTTTTGCAGATCCGCAAAACAAATACGGACGTGTGAATGGACCCTTAAGGTGTTGGATTTCACCATGGCAAACAAGTCTGTTCTTGGTAGATAATCTGGCACCAGGAAATTATCAATGGCTTTCTCCCCTCACCCTCTCAGAACAGCACGATCAGCTGAGCGCCAGCATGTATGGGGAGACCAGGAAAGAACAACTGGTGGCTGGACAAGCATTCAGCCAACATCTACAGTATCTAAAGGGTATGGTCAGTGTAAGGCTGGTTTCACACGGGCGTTGCGGAAAAATGTGCGGGTGCGTTGCGGAAACACCCGCGATTTTTCCGCGCGAGTGCAAAACATTGTCATGCGTTTTGCACTCGCGTGAGAAAAATCGCGCATGTTTGGTACCCAAACCCGAACTGCTTGGGATTGATGTTCTGAAGATTGTATTATTTTCCCTTATAACATGGTTATAAGGGAAAATAATAGCATTCTGAATACAGAATGCTTAGTATAATAGTGCTGGAAGGGTTAAAAATAATAAAAAAGTTAACTCACCTTATCCCCATGATCGTGTAGATCCCGGTCTGTTCTTTAGCTGTCTGCTGAATGACCTTTGGTGATGTCAGATCACATGCTCCAATCACATGGTCCATCACCATGGTGATGGAGCATGTGATCTGACATCACCACAGGTCCTTTAGCCACAGCTAAAGAACAGACCGACCGGGAACTAGGCGATCATGGGGATAAGGTGAGTTAACTTTTTTTATTTTTTTTAACCCTCCCAGCACTATTATACTAAGCATTCTGTAGTCAGAATGCTATTATTTTCCCTTATAACCATGTTATAAGGGAAAATAATACAGTGAATAGACTGTCACCTAGAACCCATGCGTGGAAATCGCACCGCATCCGCACTTGCTTGCGGATGCTTGCGATTTTCACGCAACCCCATTCATTTCTATGGGGCCTGCGTTACGTGAAAAACGCTGAATATAGAACATGCTGCGATTTTCACGCAACGCATAAGTGATGCGTGAAAATCACCGCTCATGTGAACAGCCCCATAGAAATGAATGGGTCAGGATTCAGTGCGGGTGCAATGCGTTCAACTCACGCATCGCACCCGCACGGAAAACTCGCCCGTGTGAAAGGGGCCTAAGGGGGCAGATTGCACACCTCATCTTCCAGTACTGAAGCTTGTTGCTTCGTCCTCTCAGAGGGGATTGCGTACAGCTTCAAATACAGTATTCAATTAAGTAAAGCAATCATCTAAAATAAGTGCACGTTGTATAAAAGCAGTATGTTGATTTAACATTTTATTTAGTATGAAAAACTGTAAGAAGTCAACATTAAATTGCTTTAAAACAATATCGGATTTTATGTCCCTGTAAATCGGATGAGTCACTTCTCCAAGGACTCAACTGAATGAAAGTTAGAAACTCCCAGTATTGAGCCTGGGGCCATAACAAAACCTCTCCACTGTAAAGTCAAAGCTGCAAAACACAAATTACCCCCTAAAGTTACACACCATGTCAAGGAGCAGCAAGAAGTAGCACGGTGGATTGAAACTGATTACAAGCTGCTTTTATGCTAAATTCAAACAACGGAGCATCAATCAGATAGCTCTCAAAAAGGCATGACAAACTATTCACTCTGACAGCAGGGAAGAGCAGTTCACTTTAAAGCAGCCAAGCTGAAAAGACTTTTCGGAGGGTCGGTCCCTTGCTAGTTAAGATTAAAAAAAGTTTTAATTTCTAAAAGAAGCCTGCAGGTCTTATATGTTGTATGTTAAGGGCTAGTTGACATATTGTGAGCTGATAGGAACACAAACTGTGAGCCACAACTAACTACATATAAGACCACTTGACCGTATCCATGTGTTTTCCCGCACTTGCGTTCTGCCAAAAGGTAGACCATGTCCTATGCTTGTTCACAAAATGCAGACTACGGAGCCACTGAAGTCAATGAGTCTAAATAAATGCAGATGTAGCACAAACCGCATTTATATTTTGGGGATCCACGACTTGTGGACCGCAAAACAGATAGGGTTGCGTGCACAGGGCCTAATATTAAAGGCTACACTAAAGCTGCCCAAGCATCTTAGACAGCTGTCAGTCAAACGCTTGTTTGGTCACCAGCCATTGATCTCTACATCCTCCACCCAGCCGATGGAGCACGTGCTCTAAATGAGGAGAGTAAGGGGCTGTCAGGCACCGCTTGTGGTAGGCTTATCTTCCCAAATACTGGATAAAAATAACTGGGCACGCTGAAACCCAAGTGTTCAATCCGTCTCTCTGCCAACCATCAGGGGAGAGTCAAGAAGACCCTACCACCACCGGCACATTAGATGTTTGGTTGGTCCTGTATAATGTATATCAAACCGGGGGATAGTCATTATAAACTGTGGCTGAAAGGGTACTGAATTACTGAAAAACGTATCAGGGTCTTATAAGAACCAGTTATGCACCAACCAATGCATAGAGGAGCATTCAGCATTAATAGCTTGTCCTAGTTTGAGATGTTCCTCTTATTTATATAGCGGTCCATAGGAAAGTGGATCAAAATTTACCAAACGCATGTTCATTAAAATAATGGCAACCTATTATACTTCTAATAACATTTAATAGGTTTCATTATCCATTACTGAGCTGAAGATTTCAAAGGGCTTTAATAGGAACAAAATATAATTCATGTATTTATCCGCCCTTTATGGATTTCCTTTTTTTCTTAGATAAAGTTGGTTTTATTGACAAGACAAAGTTAAACAGCACAGTCATTGTGTAAATCTCTATGATTACTACAATTTAGGAGGCATCATTTAGAGAGCCATAGATGTCCTTAATAATAGTGTATTGTATTAAGTAACATTTCGTAGGGGGTGAGTTACATCCTTACAGAAATCACCATGCATTTCATACTTATGACCTAGTCAATAGTTTGAGTACACTCGCTGCAAGTTAGCATTCTCAAAACCATTGCTGCTTTGTAGATTTTCTTTTCTAATTGTTTCAACATTGCAAAATAATAACAAATTGTGCTTTAGTAAGTGGTGGTACACACTGGATTGCTACATGAGTCTGGGGGCTTGAGACTCTTCACTCTTAAAGGGGTTGCAAATGGCATTTAGAATGTAGAGAAAGTTAATGCAAGCCACTTACTAATGTATTGTGATTTTCCATATTGCTCCCTTTGCTGGCCAGATTAATTTTTCCATCACATTATACACTGATTGTTACGACCACCGTGCAATCCAGCAGCGGTGGCTGTGCTTGAAAAAAATCACCAGCCTATGTGAGCTCCCGCGGTCCCGGCCACCAGAGTCCGGAGCTTTTTCCTATAGTGGGCAAGCACGGCCACTGCTGATGGACTGCAGGGTGGTCATAACCATGAAAAAATGAACCAAGCCAGCAAAAGGAAGCAATATGGATAATAATACATTAATAAGTGGCTTGTATTAACTTTCTTTACATGATAAATGACACTTGCTGAAGTGAGACAAACCCTTTAACCCCCACAGAGTGCTATGGCGTTTGTCACTGTAAATGGCCTGGTCACAGTACACAGAATGATTTCTAACAGCAACAGCGGACTGTGCAGGACTGATAGGCTATAGCAGGTAGGTGGCGTTCATTCACAGGGCGCAAATCCAAGCTGGTGGTGCTTATATACAGACTTTGGAACAGGCTAAGTTAGGAAGAGATTAATGTCAAAGTCAAAAGACAGGAAAAGAAACACAATAGCAAGGTGTGACCATATAATTTTTCCCTGATTAATGGACTGTGATACTGCTCGGGATCCCCTCTTCTCGTGATTGGTGGGGGTCCCAGTGGTCAGACCGCCAGCAACCATACATAGGATAGGTGATAAATGTTGTTAAAGGGTTGTCCCATGACTAATGCTTATTCCCTGTCTAAAGGTGGCATGTGTGCCGCTCCATTCAACTCTGTGGGGCTCCGGAAAATAGCCAAGTACAATCGCTCAGCTATCTCCGGCAGTCCAATTGAATGAAACGGTGGACATGCATTTAAAGGGGACCTGTCACCGGGATTTTGTGTATAGAGCTGAGGACATGGGCTGCTAGATGGCTGCTAGCACATCCGCAATATTCAGTCCCCATAGCTCTGTGTGCTTTTATTGTGTAAAAAAAAAAAACTGATTTGATACATATGTAAATTCACCTGAGATGAGTCCTGTACGTGAGATGAGTCAGGGACAGGACTCATCTCGGGTTAATTTGCATATGTATCAAATCTGTTTGTTTTTTTTACACAATAAAAGCACACAGAGCTATGGGGACTGGGTATTGCGGATGTGCTAGTGGCCATCTAGCAACCCATGTCCTCAGCTCTATACCCAAAATCCCGGTGACAGGTTCCCTTTAAATGGGGAACAAGAGCCCCTATTCTAGCGATTGGTGGGGGTCTGACCTCTCAGACACTAATTCCTTATCCTGTGGATATGGGATAGCTTGCTGTCATGGGACAACCACTTTAAAGGAAAATGTACTTTAAAGATCTGGGATAATTATGATCTGTGCAGAACGTAAAAAAAATAATATTTTCTTGTTCTGGACATTTTATATAACTGGGAGCTCTTATTTTAATCAATTTTTAGTACAAAACCATTACTGGATTCAATTTTCGGAAGCAGCCTGCAAATCTATCAAACAGACTTTTTCAAGTCAACAGTGAACTGCAGGACTAGCCTTTCAGGCAGCATCGTGCCCAGACAGTTGCCAGCATTTCCAGAAAGTTCAAGCAAGCTTCATTCATACAGTGATTTATCATCCGTACCATACCAAATGGAGTAAGAGACAGTATGTGTGTACATATTTATATATATACACATACATACACACATACACACAGGTTGACAATACATTCAGACTGCGGATCATTAACAATGTACTGTCTAGAGATTCCGATGCAACTCAATATGCCCACAACATACTGCAGTACCGTATGTTTTAATGATCCGACTGCACTAGCCAAAATGTTGCATGGCAATCAATAAGCCCTTACATCTATGGCAACGCGAGAGCAGTGCCATGCATCACTGTCAGGGTGCCCATACTATTCACTGCAAGGAAAAAATGAGGAGCGTCTGTCATCCTTCTGTAGATTTGGCAAAAAAGAAAACGGTGTGATCAAATTCACTTTAACTCCTTAGCTCCTAAAGAGGTTTCAAAAAAACTCTTCCCCAGAGAAAGCGGCCATACTGACTCTCCCCTAGCACTGCAAGCAACAGTCCCTAATAAGGAATATCTTACAGACAATGCCTTAAGAGATAAAATGACAGACTTATTATTTGAGTGACTGCAATATATATTGTTATTATATTATTTTAATACACAGAATGGTAGTTCCTATTACACTTATCAGGGGAAAGCTCTACAGGCTACTCTTCAAAGCTGAATATATACATCATGGGATATACTATTTAGCAAATTCTATGAAAAGATGACAGACGGGCAAGCTGAAAATGTTTGTGTGGCTTTCCTCCGGGTACTCCGTGGGTTACCTCCCACACTCCAAAGACATGCTAATAGGGACCTTAGATTGTGAGCCCCAATGGGCACAGTTGGATGATAATGTCTGTAATGTGCCGCGGGATAAAGTAGCGCTATATAAGTGCATAAAATAAATATAAATAATATGCAAGTCCATCTGCATCCAAAAGGTTGGAAATTAGATGTGTGTGTGAGCAAATAAATAAAAACATGCTTTCCTATTGACTTTCTAGCTAAAACAATACAGTCGATCCACTCCATTTTCAGAATTGATGGAGCTTTCAAAACCACAAGCTGTAGCTTTCAAGCTTGCCATTATTTCCCTCTAGGTGCAGCTCTGAGAGCGCACAGGCTTCCAAGTGGAATGGGGTGGCCCTGGCCAAATACTGAAACGCTTATAGATCAGTCATCATTGTAGTGTAAATCCCTTTTCAAAATAATGTCTGTCGCTCAGAGTACACTTGTGCTTAGACTCGGTTCACTTGTCAAATACAAAATGTGAGGTCGCTGAAAGCCCAGGGGCAACACCATCTATTCTCAAACTCATTTTCTACCTCTATTTTGACAGAGAAATGGGATTTTCAAATGGGATTTAAAAATAATAAGCAGCACTGGAGATAAAGTAACAAAAGCGCCTTGTGTACACATTTGGTTAGGACACTGTGAAAACAGCTTAGACGAAGCAAGAACATAATGCTTAGACCGTTAAGTACTGACCACAAATACATACACAATTTATCATTTGCTTATATTTTAACCAGTTCGTTACCAGTACCGTACATGTTTCAAACAGCAGAGACCTACGGCTAAATACCGTGACCGGCAACAATGCCGATTGCGGTAATTGAAAGCTGAAGGAGTGAAGGTAAAAACCAACATAATACACAAAAAGACACGTATTGTACTACTGATCCAGAAATCGGATATAGAGCTGCCATAGCAGAGACAATAACACGCACATTAATAGCAAGAGATGTCTCAAGTGACACACTTCATGCATGTTCGTGGGCTACAAATGATAAACCCGATTTGTGTGATAACCTATAACATCTAATGTGCCAGTGTTGGGGATAATGCTCAATGGAGCAGACGATTGTAGGGAAGGAAGCGTTCCTTCCCAACAATCGCCTGCTTGTCGGTGGAGGAGACCACAGTATGGGGCAGAGAGATCACCAATGCCACCACTCATTCCCATACAGAATCATTCTATGCAGGCAGCAGAGAGCTGTTTAGACGGCATGATCGGCTGTCCAAAAACTAAGTGACTGCACCAGCGGCCTATTACCCGATGAACGAATGAAATGCTCATTCATCAGGTAATAGATTGTTGGTGCAGTCACCTAAATTAATCAGCGGCACCTTTAAAATGGCCGATTATCCCTAAGGAGTGTTCTGCCTGAATACCGGGGACTGTAAAGGAGCCATAAGATGCACAAAATAGTGCTAACCATAGCCAGCCTGCAGTACCATGTACAGAGATATAAGTATGCATATACAGTTTCAAGAAAAAGTATGTGAACCCTCTGGAATGATATGGATTTCTGCAGAAATTGGTCATAAAATGTGGTCTGATCTTCATCTAAGTCACAACAATAGACAATCACAGTCTGCTTAAACTAATAACACACACAGAATTAAATGTTACCATGTTTTTATTGAACACACCATGTAAACATTCACAGTGCAGGTGGAAAAAGTATGTGAACCCTTGAATTTAATAACTGGTTGAACCTCCTTTGGCAGCAATAACGTTTCCTGTAGTTGCAGATCAGACGTGCACAATGGTCAGGAGTAATTATTGACCATTCCTCTTTACAGAACTGTTTCAGTTCCGCAATATTTTTGGGATGTCTGGTGTGAATCGCTTTCTTGAGGTCATGCCACAGCATCTCAATCGGGTTGAGGTCAGGACTCTGACTGGACCACTCCAGAAGGTGTATTTGTTTCTGTTTAAACCATTCTGTTGTTGATTTACTTCTATGCTTTGGGTCGTTGTCCTGTTGCAACATCCATCTTCTGTTGAGCTTAAGCTAGTGGACAGATGGCCTTAAGTTCTCCTGCAAAATGTCTTGATAAACTTGGGAATACATTTTTCCTTCGATGATAGCAATCCGTCCAAGCCCTGACGCAGCAAAGCAGCACCAAACCATGATGCCCCCACCACCATACTTCACAGTTGGGATGAGGTTTTGATGTTGGTGTGCTGTGCCTCTTTCTCCACACATAGTGTTGTGTGTTTCTTCCAAACAACTCAACTTTGGTTTCATCTGTCCACAGAATATTTTGCCAGTACTTATGTGGAAACATCCAGGTTCTCTTGTGCAAACACTGTAAACGTGCAGCAATGTTTTTTTTTGGCAGCAGTGGCTTCCTCTGTGGTATCCTCCCATGGAATCCATTCTTGTTTAGTGTTTTACGTATCATAGTTTCGCTAACAGGGATGTTAGCATATGCCAGAGACTTTTGTAAGTCTTTAGCTGACACTCTAGGATTCTTCTTCACCTCATTGAGCAGTCTGCGCTGTGCTCTTGCAGTCATCTTTACAGGACGGACACTCCTAGGGAGAGTAGCAGCAGCGCTGAACTTTCTCCATTTATAGACAATTTGTCTTACCATGGATTGATGTACAGCAAGGCTTTTGGAGATACTTTTAGAACCCTTTCCAGCTTTATGCACATCAACAATTCTTAATTGTAGGTCTTCTGAGAGCTCTTTTGTGCGAGGCATCATTCACATCAGGCAATGCGTCTTGTGAAAAGCAAACCCAGAACTGGTGTGTGTTTTTTATAGGGCAGGGCAGCTGTAACCAACACCTCCAATCTCATCTCATTGATTGGACTCCAGTTGGCTGACACCTCACTCCAATTAGCTCTTGGAGGTGGCATTAGTCTAGGGGTTCACATACTTTTTCCACTTGCACTGTGAATGTTTACATGGTGTGTTCAATAAAAACATGGTAACATTTAATTATTTATGTGTTATTACTTTAAGCAGACTGTGATTGTCTATTGTTGTAACTTAGATGAAGATCATGTCACATTTTATGACCAATTTGTGCAGAAATCCATATCATTCCAAAGGGTTCACATACTTTTTCTTGCAACTGTATGTAGTTCAATCCAAACATGGTTCATATCACCAGAGTACGGATCTGGTCCCACAGAGCAATGTTATTGCCTCTATACTGCCTGCCAGTACACCGAGTGGTGGCACAATCCATATGGCTGGTATTGGGCTGCTGCCAATGGGACCGAGCTGCGGTGCCAGACATAGTGGTTACAAAATGTACAGAGCTGTGACTGGAATGCAGAGCTCGCTGTTACTCTATAGTACATGTCATGATCAGGAATGTTCTAATTTAATTGGGTAGCTCCAGTTCTCTACTGGGGTTCAAATTAGATCCAAAATAATGGTTTACAAATGTAAAAATAATGCAGTCATTTCCCTGTGATACATAGGCCTTTACAAAGATGTATTATAGGCCTACATTTACTATTGTGGTTCCTCCTGAAGTCATTTTAAGCACAATTTAGCACATTATTTGAGATATATTTATGAAGAAATTAACTCAAGAAGAATAATCCACTGCACCTAATTCACTGAGGGGGCATGGCTTCACTGCACATACGTGTAGCTTATAGGGGTTGTCTAAAATAATTAAATCTCAGACAAGCTCCTTAACCCCTTAAGGATCGGGGGATTTTTCATTTTTGCGTTTTCGTTTTCCCCTCCCCGCCCTCCCATAGTCCTAACTTTTTTATTTTTCCATTCACATAGCCTTATGAGGGCTTATTTTTTGCGGGACAAGTTGTACTTTCTTAATGGCACTATTTACGGTTGCATAACATGTAGTAGGAAGCAGAAAAAATTCCAAATGCTGTAGAATTGGGAAAAAAAGCTATTCTGATAAAGGTTTTTCTTTTTTTTTTTTTTTTTTACACTGTACACTATGCAGTAAAATTTACCTATTATCTTTATTCTCCAGGTCAGTACGGATACAACAATACTACATTTGTATAATTTTTCTTGCGTTTTAATACTGGGAAAAATGTATACATGTAAATGTATAAAAAAAAATGCATATTCTGACCCCTATAACTTTTTGTAGCTATGTGTACAGGGCTGTGTGAGGGCTAATTTTTTGCGGGACGATCTGTCCTTTTCAATGATACTAATTTGAAGTGTCTGCGACATTTTGATCACTTTTTATAAAAATATTATTGGGTAGTTGAAGTGACAAAAAATATTTCAAATTGGCAGTTTTTTTTCTTTTTTACGCCATTTGCCGCATGCCATTAATATTTGTTATATTTTAATTGTATGGGCATTTTCACATACGGCGATGCCAGTGTTTATATTTTTATTGGTTAAGTATTTTTATTTTAAGGAAAGGGGGGTGAATTGAATTATATATGGGAGGTATGTTAATACAGGGTGCCCGCCCACACCCCTCGCCGTCCGGTGCCCAGCGCCGCCGTCCCTGTCTTCAGCGCCGCTTTCTACAGCTCAGCGCTGCCTCCGCAATCCTCCCCGTCCCTCTGCCAGGACCCCGCCTGCGCACTAGGCTCAGCCTGATGATCCCATGCAGACTCCTGGCAGCAGCTTCGTTGAACGAAGTGCGCATGCGCCGGCCTGATGCGCACTTCGCTCAACGCTGATATTGCCTGCAGATTAGCTGAGCCTAGTGCGCAGGTGTGGGATCTGGCAGAGGGACTGAGAGGATTGCGGAGGCGGTGCTGAAGACAGGAAAGGCGCTGGGCACCGGACGGCGAGGGGTGTGGGCGGGCACCCTGTATTAATGGACCTCCCCTTGGGCACCTTAAGTAAGTGATTGACAGGTTATAAAAACCTGTTTTTTGGGCAAATAGAGCCACAGTGAGGTTTAATAAGGCCAGCTTAGGATTCTTATTATTAGTCTGGACATGAGCATATGTTTAGGTTATAGGGGTAAAATCTGATGACAGAATCCCTTTAAGGGTCCTTAAGGGGTTAAAGATCTAAAATGGCAAATGATGCACTGTTCTCTGTTTACAAACTGCAGAGGTGATGTACTGTCACATGGTGCTGGCATACCGTGATATTGCTCTACCACTGAGGACAGTTAATGGCTGCAGAAATGCATCACCATTGCAGCTTGTAAACAAGTGGAAACAGAATTGGACTGGCAGAGAGGCACTGAAGAAAGAAATAAGTATAAGGCCTCATGCAGTTTTTGCGGCTCGGATGAGGACCCATTCACTTCAATGGGGATGCAAAAGATGCGGACAGCACTCCAAGTGCTGTCCGCATCCGTTGCTCCGTTCCGTGGCCCTATTCTTTTCTGTTTTGCGGAAAAGAATAGGCAGTTATATCAATGGCTGTCCGTGCCATTCCGCAAATTGTGGAATGCACACGAACGCCATCCGTGTTTTTCAGATCCGCAATTTGTGGACCTCAAAAAAACACAACGTGTGCATGTAGCCTATGACCATTTTTATAATTTTATTCAGGGGCAAAAATTTGAGCTAGACAGTCTAAATATGTGACAAATTTATCATCTAGCCTGAACTTCTGTGATAAATCTGGCATATTTTTAGACTGCTTAAATGTAAGTATTAAGACAGGATTGGTAAGTCTGCCCCGCACTCTTTTGTTGACATTAAGAAACGGCTAACTTCTCCTACATTACCAATCAGCTGTTAGGGGAGTCGGGATGCTCCCCTAATCTGTATGGTCAGCTGAAGTTTAAATTTACTAAAAATTAGAAAATACTAGCAAATCTCCCCATTACTTTAATCTTGAATGACACCGTCTGTCAGGTATGCAACAAAAAGACAATTCCATTCCAACCCTGTGCTCTTCAAAAGCTCAGCATTTTTAGATTTCTCCCTTGACAAACTGCTTGCTGTGTAAAAGGTACTCAAGACATGGCACAACGGGAACCTATTCAACAACTGTATTTGATGATTTTAAAACAAAGAGGGAAATGTGCTATTCATTCTCACAATACATTGGCTTTGAGACCCCATGAAAAGCAAGTCTGTCTTTTAAAGCCACTTTCAAAGTCTCCTATCCATTTTGAGCCATCAGAATATAGACTTGTTGCGTACTCACCAATTTTAACCTCTCAAGGGGAATTCTGCTGGTGTCTATTTGAGATCGCTCCATCACATTTTCAAACTTTACTTCTGGGACAGCAATCGCACACATTACATGTGCCCATCTAGACGAGAAACGAGCACAACATTAGTTAAAAGACAGCTGGTTCTGTTCACACTGTGCTTTCAATCTGTTGTGATCCATTATGTAAAGGGTCCTGATACAGAAAATAGCAGCTATAGGGGGGTGCAGATATAGGGGGTGCAGCTATAGCAGGCACCTCCGCAACATAAGACAACACAACCATAATAAATGACATATGGAAGAGGGGACCCTGTGACGGATTTTTATTGTGGCAATGAAGCTGCATGTTATACCCCAGGCACTACCACCATGGAGCAGCACCAGATACCCAGCTTATTAAGTATACTGGCAAAGATGAGATCAGTACCCAATATCAGAACTGTAAGGCTAGCTACACACGATGCAGATTACTTGTGCGTTTTCCGCAGTAAAACCACAGCGTAATACAGTGCCAGCAAGGTGAATGAGATTACGTGTACCATGCTTTTTTTTTTCTTCCTTGCGGAAATTGACCTGCCGTGGGGATTTTAAAATCCACAGCATGTCAATTTGGTAGAGCGGTTTTTCTCAATAGACTCAATGGGGTTGTTAAACAGAAAATACGCACCAGAATCATGATAAATAATGTGAGTTTTATGTGCATATATTGTGCCTAAAGCTTTTATTGAGAAAAAAAATAACTTTTATAATATGCTAATTAGCCTATTATCCTAGAGGCTCCGTTTGCCCACCTCTTTTCACGCCCTTCTTCTCTTGATTGACAGGGCCAGGGCAGCGCTGTTCTCCTCCCGCCGGCCGTGTCTGCAGTGCAAATCTCGCGCCGTTCAGTATTTGGCACAGGCTCAGTGAGGGAAGGACACTCGACGGCTGCTGGCTTCCTCACTGCGCCTGTGCCGAATACTGAACAGCGCGAGATTTACACTGCAGACACGGCCGTCGGGAGGAGAGCAGCGCTGCCTGGCCCTGTCAATCAAGAGAAGAAGGGCGTGAAAAGAGGTGGGCAAACGGAGCCTCTAGGAGCAGGTGCAACGCCCCCCCCCCCCCCCCCCGAGGCCTATTTGCATATTATAAAAGTTTGTTTTTCTCAATAAAGGCATCAGGCAGTGAAATGGCACTAATATAGTTATATTCAGCTGACATTAGCACATCGCTAATGTCAGCCAGCTTAGTACCCATTTTTGAGGTGACAGAAACCCTTTAAGTCAATGTTCATAGACATTTTTTTTTATTATTTTTTTTGCACTTATAGGTGTAATGTGTGATGCTTCCCCTTCACGCTGCAGTAAAGGATCGGAGAAAGTCAAGGGAGGCTGTTTGTTGTGTAAGTCCAGATACAGAAGGAGGTAAGAGCCAGGCAAGAGGTAGAATACATGGAGTGACTTGATATCCACAAAACCATCCACCTGTTTTTATAAAACAAATTACATAGGATATTCACATATAGGCTGTTAATATGCGATAAAAAAAATTGATGGTAGTGCCCCTTTTAAAAGAATTTTGTCATGAAAAAATGCCAGTTAAAACATCCAAACTGGGCTTTGGTACCGAAGTACCAGCAAGTACAAAAACCCAGTTCGGATTGCCATTTTAAATAGTTTTGCAATATGAAGATATGCATACAGTAGGAATTAACTGAAGTCTTGCGCCCATACATTTTAATTCTGTACAGATACAGCAAAAACTGCAGAAATTTATGTTTTTTGTTTAAAGGGAACCTGTCACCGGGATTTTGTGCATAGAGCTGAGGACATGGGTTGCTAGATGGCCGCTAGCACATCCGCAATATCCAGTCCCCATAGCTCTGTGTGCTTTTATTGTGTCAAAAACCCCATTTGATACATATGCAAATTAACCTGAGATGAGTCCTGTCCCTGACTCATCTCATGTACAGGACTCATCTCAGGTTAATTTGCATATGTATTAAATAGTTTTTTTTGACACAATAAAAGCACACAGAGCTATGGGGACTGGGTATTGCAGATGCGCTAGCGGCCATCTAGCAACCCATGTCCTCAGCTCTATACCCAAAATCCCGGTGACAGGTTCCCTTTAAATATAGACATGAAAATTAAAGATAACGTATTTAAAAATATTCTAAACATAAAAATGTGATTTTGGTCATTCTCTGAAGACATTTCCTAAATTGAATAGAGTTGACAGAAGCCATAAGAATTGGGTAGTCATTTTGAGAATTTGGGTTCCATCTAGAAGTAGTCTTTCAGAGTTAGATGCCATGATATATAACGCTATCTAACCCTAACTGCTATTTGTTTTTTGCTTACTGAAAGCACACATACGAGCAAAATAAAATGAACAGTACTGATCTGCTCTCAGCTGCTGCAGGACACACGCAAGCAAGCTGATGTTCTGCGCATGCAGAAATACAGTAAAAAAAAAAATCCCCAAACTAGGTAAAATTAACATGGATATAGAGATAGACTTTGGAACTACTGCAAATGTACACTGTAAATCACTGAACAATGCAGTAGTTCCAGGGGCAATTTTCTTTTTACAGTAGATTACAGTAAAGCGCAGGTGCACTACAAGTCCCAGCAGGTCAATGAACAGCACAGAGGGGTACCGAACCTATCAGAATGCTTTCACCAACTGAAATGGTGGAGGCTGTGGAGTGCTCTGAATTCTTTATGCCCCTCTTGTGCTGTGACTGGTTGGTATAGTATACAGCGCTTACAAAGGATGCTGAATACCGGTGTATGTACAGCTGTCTAACCTGGGAGTGATGGGTTCCGTTTTTCTCAGCATCAATCACCCCCCATCAGAGCCCACCTGCACCCCTGTCATTGGCTTTTACAGTGAGGGAGCCGCAATTAACCGGTCAGCACTAATCGGCCAATCACAGTGATCGGATCTGCGGAGGGGAAGTACAAGAGGCTGCAGAACGGAGGTACAGTGACCGTTTCCTTTGTGCTGAGCATGTACGGCGCAGGTTGGGAAGGGGTTAAGGTGTCGACATTGAACATAATCTAATTGCCCCAAGACAGTATATGAAAGCAGGAAAACTATTATTACGTACAGCAAAACTAATCAACCAGTACATAGCCAAACATTTTCTAGTAGCGTAGAAAGCAGAGAAAAAAAAAAAGGCATTATTTGGTATTTTTCATGAGTTTGTGACAAAACTTAAGAGTAAGCAATCAAGGCTCTCTACAACTAATGAAGAAAATACGCTGCAGTATGATAAGGTTTCAACAGACAATGACAAAGGAGTTTCATTAGCCTCAATAAGTGCATATTTGTTGCCGCAAACAAACACGACCAATCACTAGGTTTTATTTTTAAAATCTAGCCTAAAGGGTTTAAATATACACTATTCATATGCTCCTTTACTCCAAGCAGTCCGAGAAGCCTACCTGAATGGGCGCACTCACTTTTCAGAAAAGTTCCTAATTCGTGACGAGCAAGTCAATTTTGTTCAAAAATCCCCCTCCCTCAGAAGCGAGGGGCTGCAAGCAGCGGTTTTCTATCCGCGATGTGGTGAGGAGCAAGACGGATCCAACACAATAGAAAACGGATCCGTCCCCCATTGACTTTCAATAGTGTTCATGACGGATCCGTCCTACCTGTATATGACATAATAGAATCATATCCGTTCATGACTGATGCATGCGCTTTTGCAGATCCATGATGGATCCGAAAAAAAATGCTAATGTGAAAGTAGCCTTAGCCAGTTTAGCAGCCTCGTTAAACTCTGGAGTTCTGCATAATGGGGATGATTTAAGTAATTTCAGCTCGCTACAATAAAAAACTGCATCCTGAATGCATGTGAGAACTGCCCTGTGTGCCAGCACCCTTAGGGTCTATTCACACGTCCGTAATAATGAGTGCTGACCCATTCATTCTCTATGGGGAAGGAATGGATGCGGAAAGCCCACAGTGTGCTGTCCGCATCCACATTTCGGAAGCGCGCCGCCAATCTTCCGGTCCGCGGCTCCAGAAAAAAATAGAACATGTCCTATTCTTGTCCGCAATTGTGGACAAGAATAGGCATTTCTATGAGGGTGCCAGCTGGGTGTATTGCGGATCTGTAATGCACTACGGACGTGTGAATGGACCCTTATGGTTTAGCTTTTCAGTTTTTTATTTGTTAGTTTTTTTGCTAAACTGGATAATCTCTAAGTTTTAATGCAAACAAAATGGCTGCTAGTATTAGCGGGTTTTAAACCTGAAATAGCTACATGGGCTTAAAGCATTAAGGATGTGTTCACAAATGGTATTCTTCGCAAAACTGCAAAAACAAAAAACATTTGCTGCAATGTTTCAAGAATCACAGCAAAAAATGCAAAAGTTTTTTAAGCCACAAAGATCTAAAATTCAAAAGAGGTGCAAATAAAGAATAACTGTCATATTTTCACTTAAAATTCAATTTTCATATATGTTGTTGCTGCTGTGGTGATAATCCATAATCACTAATTATTGTGTTCACATACCACTTGTTTAATAGGATTCCGTCCATAGCAGTCGCTCCTCACAAGACTTCTTTCTGACTATCTTCTCAAGATGGCAGCCAATGTCCTTACCCTGAGGCTAAGACCTCCCTCCTTAACTACCCAGAATTCATTCGGCTCATCTCGGGAACGCGCAGCCTCACCCCAACCAATCAGCTTTCTCCAGACTTAAACACGCCCTCTTTCTCCTAAGTAGTTGATCGCGAATATTCTAAATCACCAATTTTTAATCGAGAATATTCTAAATCGCAAATTTTTATTGTGAATATCGGCACTATCCTGGTCTGACGGGAGCACGCACGCAGCACTCAGGACTGCGCACTACTACGTCCTCCGTCTTCTGTATATAGAAGATAGGAGACACGTAGGAACGCTGTTTTAGCCGCACCACTGAAATGCCTGTGCAAAAGTATTAACTAGGGAACTAAGGTAAACTTAGTCAGACCAATCCAATTACATAAAAATAAAAATATTACAATTACTCTTTAAGGCATGGATGTCAAACTCATGGCCCTCCAGATGTTGCAAAACTACAACTCCCATCATTCCCTGATAGCTGTAGTATGCCCAGGCATGATGGGAGTTGTAGTTTTGCAACAGCTGGAGGGCCACGAGTTTGACATCCCTGCTTTGAAGGGATTGTTAGACGGGATCTTGGAGAAAAAAGTCACACCACATCTGTGCTGCATGGTTGACATGAGCTTCAACATACCTATAGACTTTAATGGGCATTTATATGGCATATTTGAAAAGGTTGAATGCTATCTGCTGGTATGTGTTTGATTAGTGTTGAGTGAATTGAGCTTCGGGTGATTTTAATATCGACCGGGGGGTGGGGGTGCACTGCGCAACCAATGATTTTAATACTGGGGGGTGGGGGGGAGGGCACAATCACCACCAAATGTTTTTAATACTGGGGAGGGAGCATCATGCCACCAATGATAATTAACGTTTAATACAGTAGACGGGTGTGTTCGCGCAGAAGCCAGACATAGCCGACACCCTGCCTCTAACAGCTTCCTGTCATATAGGCTGGGCACCACCTTCTGTATTTGTATTAGATGTTAATTATCATTGGTAGGGCAGCCCGCCCCTCCTCCTCCCGTCTCTCCTCATTGGCAGCAGGGCACAGGTTAAGGAAGAGAGTGACTCCATCTCCCTTGTGCTGCTGGGGGAACATGAGCGCACTCATGTTCTGTGATAGCGCGCTGGACGCATTATCGGCGAGGTTAGATGCCGATAACTTTGAAAATCATGAATATCGGGCGATAATATCGGTAACTCCGATAATAGGTCGATCCCTACTGTGCACGTCACTGTTACGGGGGCACTGTGCACGTCACTGTTACGGGGGCACTGTGCACGTCACTGTTACGGGGGCACTGTGCACGTCACTGTTACGGGGGCACTGTGCACGTCACTGTTACGGGGGCACTGTGCACGTCACTGTTACGGGGGCACTGTGCACGTCACTGTTACGGGGGCACTGTGCACGTCACTGTTACGGGGGCACTGTGCACGTCACTGTTACGGGGGCACTGTGCACGTCACTGTTACGGGGGCACTGTGCACGTCACTGTAAAGGGGGCACTGTGGAGGTAACTGATATGTGAGCACTGTGGATGTCACTGTTATGGGGGCTCAGTATGAGTGATAGGGCTTATGAAAATGACCGTGATCGGCCCAGGAATCGCAGTCCATGTGTGTACATTTACCCTCGTCCCCCCCCGTTCAGATAGAGACCGGCTGTATCATTACTGTCATACAGTAAGTTCGGGTTGGTCAGCCTGGGTGATCCGGCGAAATACGAACCGTGTTGCCCGGGCTGATCATGGCCGTATCACACATCATAAACCAAGCCAAGATAAACACTGCTGCGGCAGGGCAGAAAAAAGATAGAATTAGGCCTCATGCACATGACCGTATCTGTTTTTGTGCATTTGCTAAATAAGGATACTGTTCATGTTTTGTGGAACTGACATACAAATGTGGAAAACACAGAGACGTCACCAGGGTGTCATTCCAGAAAAGATAGAACATGTCCTATTCTGGTCCTCAAAATGCAGACCTCGACCCACAGAAGTCAATGGGTCTGCAAAAAAATGCGGGTCACACACGGACGGTATCCTTATTTAGCATATGACCAACTTGCAGTCCGCAAAACGGATATTGTTTTGTGCATAAAGGTTTAGATACACAGCTCAGCAGGCAATATAATACAAGGTAGGATTAGATACACAGCTCAGCAGGCAATATAATACAAGGTAGGATTAGATACACAGCTCAGCAGGCAGTATAATACAAGGTAGGATTAGATACACAGCTCAGTCGGTAGTATAATACAAGGTAGGATTAGATACACAGCTCAGCAGGCAGTATCATACAAGGTAGGATTAGATACACAGCTCAGCAGGCAGTATCATACAAGATAGGATTAGGCTACTTTCAGATTAGCGTTAGCAGAGTCCTGCAGGCTGTTCTGGCAGGGGAACAGCCTGCCGGATCCAGACTAACGCTAACCCACGTGTGCCACCGGAAGTCCGCTCCGGCCCCACTAACTATAATGGGGGCAGGCGGGAGATGTGGCCGCATCACAGCAAACATGCTAAGAGGCGGTCGGTCAAAAACTGCAGCACGCATGATTAGATACACACCTCAGCTGGCTGTATCACACAGGATAGGATTAGATACATAGCTCAGCAGGCTGTATCGTACATGATAGGATTACAGATGTGATTGGATGTGCTTGCTTATTCAAGCTGTTTATTACGCTCTGTAGATGGTGAGGGAAGAGACAGTTTTTTCATACAAATGCACAAATTCACTTAATAATGTATATTAGAAAAAGTTTCCGTGTCACTTCTCCCACACTAGAAAATCATATTTAATTGCGATTTTTTTTCTAACAATAAACAACGCCATCCCATTATAAGAACGTCCTCTTAGTGCCACCTCAAAGTAGCAAAGTCCCTTACTGCTCCCCTAGACAGTAATGATGCCCCTTACTGACAGTACAACTCCCCATTAGTGCCCCCAATAGAGTATGATTCCCTCATAGTGTCTCCTCTTACAGTATGATGCCCCCTTAATGTCCCCCATGTAGTATGATGTTCCTAATTGGTTCTCGCACAGTAGAATAATCCCTTAAGTGCCCCCACACAGAATGTGCCCCACACAAAGTGTCCTCTAAGTGCTCGCTGCAGAGTATCATGCCGCCTTAAGTGTCCCCCCACACACACAGTCATCTCCCTTGAGTGACCCCCTCACAGAGTGATGCCCCCATAACTGGTTCCCAAACAGTATGATGTCCGCTTTAAGTACTCTCAGGCAGTATTATGTCCCCTTAAGGGGTTTCACACAAACGAGTCCATTGTGGGAATCACGCGCCATGTGTGAGCATGATCCCCCATTCTGGACTTGCTTTACTGGACTGACCTTACTGATACAGAATCATACTGACAGCTTTATGTCACTATGATCCGGTAGAAGTAAGGTCAAGCAGAGGCACATAAAATAATCATGATAATGCCGTGCGCTCCTGTAAGACCAGAACGGGGCACCACGCTCACACATGGAGCGCAATTCCTACAATGGACTCGCTTACATGTGTGATGCGATGAAATCATTGCACCTGCCACGTTGAGCAGCAGATAGCATAATGCAAAGCAGACCTTCGCCCTCTGCTGCAGTGTCTGTGGCACAGGCCTGCCAGCTCTGAATCACCAGAAGAAGGGGAACAATGAAGTACGGAGCAGACGGCGCCCTGTTTTACCATTGCATTCAACTGCGTCTGTGTTGTACAATTGAAAGGAGGGGTCCAGACAGCTGGCTACCGCAGTCTGTCAGCGGAGTATTCCTGGACTACAGGTAAGTCTTGTCTGACAAAGAGAAGGTCCGGAGTTTCAAATCTCAATAGAGTCTTGGTAATTTGTTTCTTTAGTTAATTTCCCCCTCATTCAAGCCATATTAAAAGTTCACAAAAATTAAAATCTCATGTATATGACAAAACGGCCTGATGACAAGAAAAAAAAAAAAAAGTGACAATAGTAATGATTCATAGAATATTAATATGCTATATTTGAATAATGCAAAAAAAGTTTTAAATGCAAGGCTAAAATGGTTATTTGTTTCAATTACTACACCAAAGACACATAAAAGTAAATCTCTAAAGATATCTACCTCTAAATTTTGCCTTTCAAAAATAGTTTGACCTGCTAAAAGCAAATCTAGTCAAAGCTATACAAGCCAAGCGGAGACAGTATGCATGCTGGGCTGCCCTATCCGGTAAAACCATACTTCCCTTAGGGACAGCCTATCATTTTATAGGAACTAACCCAATCACTGCTGCACTTATTTATACTTCATGCTTATTTACATTTTTACAGCCTTATAGTTTAAGTTTTTTAAGAAAAAAATCAGACTTACTTATTATCTGTTGTTTGCTTAAGAGCGCCCCCTCGCAGACTGCAAAGGCAACATTCCTGAAATCAGAGGGTTTAAAGAAAATTAATATAGAGAAATTTTCTTGTGAATGAAAAGTGCAGAACGTGAAATTGCAAATCATAAAGCTGCCCACCATGTTCATTATTTCTACTGGAACAAATCGTTTTCTAATGGCTCTTTAACAAAACATCAGTTAAGAAAAGTCAATATCGAACATCTTTGAAAGTTCTCCGAGAAGAACAGCTCTATGCTTGTATTTGACAAGCGTAGTGACAATGGCTTTCTTCATAATAAGTTCTAAGTGTGAAATTAGATTGACCAATTCGAAATCAACAATTAAAAGAAACCCAAATTTTCCCACCTGCAAATATGTCAATGTTTAACCCCTTAAGGACCATGCCATTTTTCACCTTACAGGGGTTCTGCAGTTTTTTAAAACTGATCTTACCTCTGGATAAATCATCAGCATCTGATCGGCGGGAGTTTGACACCCGGGACCTCTGCCGATCAGCTGTTTGGGAAGGCAGCAGCGCTGGCAGTAGCGCCGCGGACTTCTCACCGTTTACAGCAGGCCCAGTGACGTTACGACAAGTATCAACCGGCCTGGGCGGGGCTAAGCTCCATTCAAGTGAACAGAGCTTAGCTCCACCAAGGCCATTGATACTAGTCGTGACGTCAATGGGCATGCGCCAAACAGTGAGAAGAATGCGGCGCTACTGCCAGCGCCGCTGCCTTCTCAAACAGCTGATCGGCAGGTGTCCCGGGTGTCGGACCCCCGCAGATCAGATGCTGATGCTCTATCCAGAGGACATCAGTTTTTAAAAAAAACTGCAGAACCCCTTTAAGGACCAGACTGATTTTTGCAAATATGACATGTGTCACTTTATGTGGTGATAGCTTTAAAACGTTTTTACTTATCCTAGCCATCATGAGATTGTTTTCTCGTCACATATTGTACTTCATGACAGTGGGAAATTTGAATCTAAATATTTCATTTTTATTTATAAAAAAATACCAAATAACAAATCTCTACTTTTAAAACAGATAGTGATACCTCATATAATAGTTATTACTTTACATTCCCCATATGTCTACATCATGTTTGGCTCATTTTGTGAATGCCATTTTATTTTTTGGAGACGTTAGAAGGCTTAGGAACAAATCTTGAAATTTCACTGGGATAATTTTAACTTGTCATGTCAATTGAAGACCCCCTGATGCACCCCTAGAGTAAAAACTCCAAAAAAAGTTACCCCATTTTGGAAACTACAGGATAAGGTGGCAGTTTTATTAGTACTATTTAGGGTACAGATGATTTTTGGACGTTCTATATTAAAATTTTTGTGAGGCAAGGTAACAAAAAATAGCTGTTTTGCCACAGATTTTTGTTATTTACAAGGTTCATCTGACAGGTTAGATCATGTGGTATTTTTATGGAGCAGGTTGTTACAAACGCGAGAATACCAAATATGACTATACTTTTTTGGGGTTCTTTGTTTAGGGGGGTTAAATCATGTGATATTTTTATAGAGAAGGCCGCTACGGATGTGGCAATACCTTATATGTATACTTTTTTATTTAAGTTTTACACATTAATATTTTTTTTAAACAAACAAAAAAATCATGCTTTACAGAGCCACAGTTTTTATTTTTTAACAGATTGTCTTAGGTAGGGTATAATTTTTGCAGGATGAGATGACTGTTAGATTGGCACAATTTTGGGGTGCATATGACTTTTTGTGATGTAAGGTGACAAAATGGCTTTTTGACAACTTTTATTTTTTTTTTATTTTTTTTTTAACGGTGTTTACCTGAGGGGTTAAATCATGTGATATTTTTATAGAGAAGGTTGTTACGGACACGGCGATACCTAATATGGATACTTTTATTTTTTGGGGGCGACTGTCCAATTTAGGGGCTAATTTTTTGCGAGATGAGGTGACTGTTATATTGGTACTATTTTGGGTGGCATACGCATTTTTGATTATGTTATATATTTATAGAGCCGGTTATTATGGACGCGGCGATACTTAATATGTGTGTTTTTTCTTTTTTCTATTTTTTCTTATAAAATCAGGGGAAAGGGGCTTTTTTTTTTCTTTTTTTTAACTTGAAACTATTTTTTTTAAACTGTCCCACTCTGGGACTTCAACTTTTGGGGGTCTGATCCCCTCTGCAGTGCATTACAATACATCTGTATTGTAATGCATTGCCTGTTAGTGGATTACACTGAGTAATACACTAAGGCCTCATGCACACGACCGCAATTTGCAGAACGACACGGACAGCCATTAATATAAACCGCAAAACAGACAAGAATAGGACAGGTTATTTTTTTTGCAGACCACAGAACGGAGAAACAGATGCGGACAGCAAACAGAGTGCTGTCCACATGTTTTGCGGCCCCATTGAAGTGAATGGGTCCGCATTCAAGCCGCAAAAACTGCGGCTCGGATGCCGACCAAAACAACATTCGTGTGCATGAGGCCTAACAGGTTGCCTAGGAGACCCAGCTACCGGGGACTGCCAGATCCCTGCAGTAATCGGGCGGGCGCAGCTCCAGCACCCGCCCCATCAGCCCACATGCATGTATGGCGGAATGCGTTCTGGCACAGCTTCCCCCGCCGTACATGCACAGCATTTTGCAGTAAGGGGTTAAAACTGTGGCTATGACATTCCAATGAAATTTTTTCTACTATATGTAAGTTAATAATTCTATCTATCGAGCAGTGTTTCGCCTTCACTAAAGAGAGACCTATTAAATAGTTATTTTCCATAAAGATAAAAAAAATAAAAAATAAAATCACAAATTTTATTTTCTATAAATATGTTCTGCACCCCAACAAGTGATAAATGGGACAGGCAAAGTTTAACCCCTCGCTCCCAGAGGATTTTTTGTTTATGCGTTTTAGTTTTTCACTCCCTGCTGGGGAAATAACTTTTTTGTTTTTTTGTTCACGTAGCCATATGAGGACTTTTTTTTTTGTGGGACAAGTTGTACTTTCTAATGGGACCATTTAATATTGCACACAACATAGTGGGTGGAATTGAAAGAAAAAAAAAATGTAAAAATTCCACCATAACATTTTTTTTGCTATGTCTACGGAACTGTGTAAGGGGTTAATTTTTTTGCAGGGTGATCTTTACTTTTCATTGTTGCGATTTTGTGGTGTCTGAGGTCTGCATTTGGAAGGAGGTTATAGGGGGCCACATGAATTTGGGGTCTGATACTGTGGTCCTTATGAATTTGTGGTCTGTATAAATTTGGGGTGTAATCTCAGGTTTGTATTAATTTGAGTTGTATGTATTAATTTAAGGGTCTGTCCGGAGGTCTGTATTAATTTTGGGGTCTGGAGTTTGATGCCTAAAGTCTTTGGTGCCCATCATTTTCTAGTTCTGTAGCCTTGTCTGTTGGCTCTTACTTTGCCAGCACAGTATTTCAGGTCTTTGGCAGCACTATCAGTACAGTAATGTTGGCACAAAGAGCAGCAACAGGCACAGTATTGGTGGAGGCTACAGGATGGCAATTTATAGGGGGCTCTTTGCTATAGAGGGTGGGGATGGACTGCAGAAGCAATGAGTCAATGCAGAGGTATAACCTAATCTCCTGGGACCTAATGTAAAATATACAACACGCCCCATAAACAGTGTGCCATTTATTAATAATAGTGTTTACTTATATAGCAGAGGGATAGAACAGCCTTAGCCTAAGACGTCTGCGTATGATGGTCCGAACCAAATGGAGAAGTGAACAAATGAAATCGGTGGAGACATCACCTCTAAGTCACTGGCTTTACATTGGGTATACCAGTGACTGCTTCTTATAAAATGTGTTTAAATCTTGCTATTAGAATGAAAGGGTCAGTTTGAATTGATTCGGAGGGAGGGGGCATAATTTGCCTGCTCTGCCTAGGGCACCAAAATACTTAATCTTGGTCAGCTTTAGAGGACAGGAGGTCCCAGGGACCGGTGAATATGTGCTTTACATTCACAGCTCCCTGGACCTCACAGCACACAGCGTCAAGACTTAGCGCAGCGCTGTCAGCCACCTTGCCGCAAGTGTTCTCCTATTTGAAAACCAAAATATGGTCACCCTACCAACGCATAACAAGTCAATGCAGCAGCTGGACTTAGCGGGAAAAGTCATGCTGCAACATCTGCCCACCTGGTCTGAAATCGGAGGCAGGAAAATAAGTGGCAAGGCGCAGAAGAGAAGTACATATTAATTTATTTTAAATTTTCCTCCATCCTTCCACAAACAGGACAGTCAAACATACCAGCACCAAAAACTGGTTTCACTGGCCTTAAGTTCTACAAAAGACTAAATAAAAGCTGTGAGTCGTTGTTTTCTTCTCTTAACTTTGTAGCATAGTAAGCAAAAAATGTACAGGAGATACATGTTAAGTCACAGCTGACACTTTCTGCTGTGCAAAACCAGAATTATGATCGCCTGACCTTGAGCAGATACTGAAATGACTATTCTGATATACAATATATGATCATTTGCTCCCATATTTCAAGCAGACACTGAATACCTATTGTGCTGTGCAGCTGCTGTGTAGTCTGCTGTTAAAGTAATGAGAGCTGAGATCCTGCCATTAGTGAGAGCATTAGCTGGGGAAAGGAATAGCAGTGTACCTGCAGTTTTGATTCTTTTGATGTCAAATCAAACCCCAGTAAAATGTGGGAAAAATTAAATCCACATCACAACATAAAATTGTGGGTTGAAGATCTAGCTGAAATGCACACAGAAGCAAATACCCATCTTGAACATGCCAATTCAGTATTAATACTGGTCAGAGAAAGTTCTTTAACCGCTTCATTACCAGGGTGTTCTTCTGTTCCCCCCCCCTCCTTACCAGGCCAATTTTTTTTTTTTCGTTGTAGCAATGGTCCTGTCTAACTGCAAATAACTGATTATTTTCCTAACTATTACAAAAGGTTTCAAGACAAAATATTTCTAAAACCATTACTGTACACTTGTACCCTGAAATGGACGCTATTTATGTAATTTATCTACTGGCTGGGCCCGCTGCAAGCCTTCAAAAGACTGTAGCGTATTTTGGTGGTCTATTTTTCATTGCTGGTTCTATGGTACCGTACTGCCAGAAAAATGTTTTACAAGGTGCCAATATGACGTTTTTTATGCTGTTCCCCTAAGGCAGGGGTGTCAAACTCAAATTCATCGGGGGCCGCATCAGCAGTTTGGTCACCCTCAAAGGGCCGGGGGCCGGCATCTGCTTTTATAATGACAGCGGGGCCCGTGCAGTGACTGTATTCTACTACACGGGCCCCGCTCACTGTATAATCGTATCTCTAATAGTTAATGTTACCGTATGTATATAATCGCATAAGGAGCGCTGTGTATTACCGGTACTTACAACTACAATCGCTCGCCGAGAGGAGGGAGGAGGCAGGCCGGAAGGACAGGCGCTGGCAGCGTGAGTCATACGTCATGCGCCCACGCCGCCTGCTTCATTCATAAAGTGAGCGGCGCAGGCGCGTGACGTATGACTCACACACTGCCAGCGCCCGTCCTCCCAGCCTGCCTCCTCCCTCCTCTCGGCGAGCATTTGTAGTTGTAAGTACTCCGCTCATTATGCGATTATGTACATAACTATTTACTATTAGACATACGATTATACAGTGAGCGGGGCCCGTGTAGTAGAATAGTCACTGCACGGGCCCCGCTGTCATTATAAAAGCAGACGTCGGCCCCCAGCCCCTCCTCCCTCACAGCTGATACACCCGCCGCGATGCCACGTATCATTGAAAATCGCAAAAAATTTGCGCAAAAATTCGCGCTAAAAATCGCATGAAAATTCGCAAATCGCAAAATAAGCTGCATTCGCCGTATAAGACGCACTGCTATTTTCCCCCCACTTTTGGGGGGGAAAAAGTGCGTCTTATACGGCGAAAAATACGGGTATGTTTTTAGGAGAATCTACTGAACCAAAATGATATATAACATTATGTATTGATAAATCGCAGTTAAGGATTATAAGTAGCCAAAAAAAAATATAAAAGACTTTAGTGGGGTGACACTGTTACAATACACTTCAAATGTTTTATATTTATACCTTTTTAGAAAAAACACTGCTGCACTGTCTGCAGGCAGGGCACAGTGGGCACTGGGCTGGGCACTACTTGGGCGCTGGAGCTGGACTGGAGAGGAGAAGAATGATTTCAATTCTCCCTCCCTGCCTCTCTCTCTGATGTCACTTCCTGTATGGACCTGACTTCCTTATCAGAGAGGAGGAGGGAGGGACTAGTCTGGGAGGAGCAAAGACTGGAGACCGGAGACTGAACACAGTGAGTGAGCAGCTGCCTGGAATCATTCACTGTAGTGACTGTGTAGACTAGAGGAGGGAGGGAGGGAGGGAGAGGAGGGAGGGAGGGAGAGGAGGGAGGGAGAGGAGGGAGGGAGGGAGGGAGAGGAGGGAGGGAGAGGAGGGAGGGAGGGAGAGGAGGGAGGGAGAGGAGGGAGGGAGGGAGAGGAGGGAGGGAGGGAGAGGAGGGAGGGAGGGAGAGGAGGGAGGGAGGGAGAGGAGGGAGGGAGGGAGGGAGGGAGAGGAGGGAGGGAGGGAGGGAGGGGAGGGACTTGGGGAGGCTTGGGAGGAGCGCTGGCTGCGCTCAGCTGACACCCGGCCCCAGCTGCCGCAGTGAGTGACGGCGGCTAGCTTATTTTGTGTAGACTAGGGGAGGGAGGGGAGGGACTCGGGGAGGCTTGGGAGGAGCGCTGGCTGCGCTCAGCTGATCACCCGGCCCGGCTGCCGCAGTGAGCGACAGCAGCTAAGCTTAGGTCGGACAAACACTGTCTGCTACGCTGATCACCCGTGCCCTAAGGTATTCATCTTGGGGAAATCTGGACATAAATAAAAAAAATATATATATATGAAAAAAATATATGAATGTGTATGTATATTTTACCCAGAAAAAAAACCCTGATATATAAAATACAGCTAAAACGAATACCTAGATTTTTAAAATAAAAAATGTGTTTTAGTATATGTAACACACACAAATTCCACTATACTATTGCTAAAACTATTGCTAAACTATAATTATATATATTTTTTTAATTTATTTTAAGTGAATTCACCTCTTCCTACCAGTTAGGGCAGGAAGGGGTTAATTCAGCATATATTATAACCCTTCATCTTGTTATTTTGCCTACATTTCATACAAACCAAAATGGCTGTATAAACGAAATTGATAAATTATGGATTAGTTATACACGGTTCATTTATAGCTAAGATATTAAAACGGTGACAAGTTACTCAATGCAGCTGGATAGGAAAGAGAAAATACTGGTCTTTGGGGAAGAGTCAGGAGCTCCTCTCACACATTACATTGTTGGCTGGCCCTGCCGAAAAAGGCATGTTCGGCAACAAAAGCAATGTGTATGATGACCTTTAGAAAACTGCTTATAAAGCACTAAATAAAACATTAACAGGTTTACAATGAGGTTTTTAATTACGTATTCTCCGAATTTGTTTTAATACTCAAAGCAGTATCAATGCAATCTGCCATTTAAGTGAAATTTCTTGTAAGGACTTTTTACTGATTTGCCAACATAAAAATACCTATAAATACCACAAAGGTAAAAGAAAAAATACTGTAACAGAAAAACCCACTTTATTTCACATAGAAACAAAATGTCAATAAGGCGTCACGATCTGTTAAGGTTTTTTTCTCCAACATAGTGTACAGAATATCAGAGAACATGCTGCCATCGAAGGTTAAACCACCCCAATCAGATTGCTTGAAATTGATTTGGGTGAGTAAACTATAGAGCTGAATAATTGAAGCAGGGGATCTTTCTTTGCACAATAGTAGGTTTTTAGTCAGTAGCTAGCAGTTGAATATCACACGTTTCATGCTAGTCTGTCATGCATAGAGTCTAAAAACAAATGAAGCAACTTACTGCTGTCCAAACTCCATTTCTACATCGAGAACACATCCATCTATCATGAATTTCATGGGAAGGAACACCATAACAACCTGTAATGAGAGAACTCAATTAATGAAATCTGGTCCTTCTGGTCTCTGAATCTTCAAGAAACTCAGCGGTGTATGGCGCAAGAAAACGACAGCATTAAAGGGAAAATAACCATGGCAGAATGTCCTTGACATTTGAGACAAATATCAAGCATTTTCGTTTCGTAAAAGGTTTTCCTCTATGAGATAGGAGACTAAAAAAATTGGGACCTAAGAACTTATGTTACAGTATGTCAGAGAGGTATTATTTGTTAGATGACAGAAAAAAAGGAATCATAGCAGGTTACTGCACAGGAAAATAAAAGGTCCAAAATTGATTATTTAAGTACAGCTATTAAGACCAGGCACACACGAGTGAATTCGGTGCATGAAACTCTCAGCGTGTCAGTGTAAGGTTCCGTTCTGGCCTCTGCTCCTCTGACAAGATTGCACAGCATTATAATGGTTTATAATGCTGTGCAACCCTTAGAGTTCTGAAATCTTCTACTGAATTACACTGACATAATACTGCCAGTGTAATTCAGTAGATTTCAGGACTCTCTGGGTCACTCAGCCTTATAAATCATTAAAATGCTGTGTGGTCCTGTCAGAGGAGTGAAGGTCAGAAAATGATCTCGCACTGACACACACTGCAAGTTCTTCAAACTGAACTCACTCTGGCCTAAGTCAGCCAAAATTACCTTACAGAGTGGAGTCATGAGCAGGTAATGGGGCATAGCTCCTCTACATACCTACTGCCTTCCCAAAAAACAGCTTTACAATACAAAAAATGTTCACCCTACTCTCCAGATCACATCTCACCACCTGTGCACTTGACCCAATCCGATCACACTTCATCCCCAACCTCACCACAGCATTTATTCCTGCCCTAACCCATCTCTTCAATCTATTTCTAATCTCAGGTGTCTTCCCCCTCTTTTTTTTTAAAGAAGCTACATCACACCCATCCTCAAACTCCTTCTGTTGACCCATCTTTTTCGTCTCGCTATCACCCCATATCACTACTCCCAAGTTAGTTGAACAGCAGGTCCACCTTGAACTGTCCTCCCACTTTTCTTCCAGTTCCATATTTGACCGACTACCATCTGGCTTCTGCCCTTACCAAAGTTGCCAATGACCTGTTAACTGCCAAAGCCAAAAGCCATTACTCTGCACTCCTCAATCTATCCTCTGCCTTTGACACATTTGACCACTCCCTTCTGCTATAAACTCATCTCTTGGCATCAAGTATTTGGCCCTCTCCTGGATCACATTATACCTTAGAGACCAGACATTTAGTATCTGCCACTCAAACACCACCTCCTCGGCTTATCCCCTCTCTGTTGCTGTCCCTCAAGGCTCTGTCCTAGGACCCCTGCTCTTCACAAACTACACCTTCGTCCTGGGACAGCTCATAGAGTCCCATGGCTTGCAGTATAATTTCTATGCTAATGACATGCAAATTTACCTCCATTTTATCCAGAATCCCATAATACCTATCCCCTATAGCAGTGATGTCGAACCTTTTAGAGACAGAGTGCCCAAACTGCTACCCAAAACCCACTTATTTATCGCATAGTGCCAACACAGCAATTTATCCTGAATATTATCATGCAATATAGTATAAAACTTCCATGTACTTTAACATTTAGCTATAATCGCGCTGCCTGGGCCATTCATTGCGTGCCCTGCGCTGATGAATGGCAGGAAAAGTCTAAGGCATATTGGTACACCATAGACTTTTTCAGCTTGCTGGTGCCCACAGAGAGGGCTCTGAGTGCCGCCTCTGGCACCCGTGCCATAGGTTCGCCAACACTGCCCTATAGCCTCCTCCTTCTCACTCGGCTCCCTCATCAGACCTTTTTATCACAGTTAATGGCTGCACACTCTCCTGGGTCAACTAAGTCTGCTGCCTTGGGGTTAACTTTCGATTCTGCTCTGTCCTTCAAACCACACATGCAAGCACTATCCACCTCCAACTCAAAAATATATCTCACATGCACACACTCCGCAATCCAGAGTGTGTAAAAATGCTTGTACATGCCATCATCTCATGCCTGGAGTACTGTAACATCCTCCTCTGTGGCTTCCCATCTAGCATTCTTGCACCCCTCCAATCTATCCTCAACTTTGCTGGCCGACTAATTCGCCTCTCCCCGTCACCCTCCAGTCTCTTCTCTCTGCCAATACCTTTATTGGCTCCCCCTTTCCCACCGAATCCAGTACAAAACATTTTGACATACAAGACCATCCACAACGTGTCCCCTACACACATCTGCGACCTGATCTCCCAAATACCATCCTACACCCATTCACTGATCCTCTTAAGATCTTCACTTTTTTAATCACCTCTTCCCACAATCGCCTCCAAAATTTCTCTGATGCAGCCCCTGTACTCTGGAACTCTATACCACAACATTTCAAACGCTCATCTACTGTGGAATCCTTCCAAAGAAACCTGAAAACCCACGTCTTCAGACAAGACTACAACCTACACTAACCCTGCTGCCACAATGACCAGCTTTACCCTCACCTACTGTAACCTTTCCCCATCCCTCAGACTGCAATCCCTTGCGGGCAGGGTCCCCTCTCCTTATTGTACTGGTTTCTATTATGTATGTATACCCCTTATCATATGTACAGCGTCATAGAATGAATGGCGCACAAGAAGGAAGTTTGCACTGTCTAAGGCACTTTTAAAGAAATGTTACTTTGTAGAATAACTTACTTGCATGAACCTGTACACAACACATTGTGCAAGCAATGAGATGACTTTTTCCATCCCCATCAATAAATGTATTTGTGGGCGCATGTTCCGTGTTCTCTTCACTGTATAGGAAGCACATTTCTGGGATAAGAGGTTTTGTTTTTGACTCATGTGGCAGTATTTCGCTTGACGCAGTCTCCCAGTAAGATTGCACGTCATCATTATAAGTTTCCGACTAAAAAAAGAAATTAAGAGAAAAGAAAGCTTAATGGGGTTCTCCGGGAATTATATATTGATAATCTATGTTCAGTATAGGTCATAAATATGAGATTGGCGGGGGTCCCAATCCTGGCATCCTGCTGATCAGCTGTTTGAGGAGGTTGCAGCACACCGGTAAGCACAATGGCCTCCTTGCAGCTTACCAAGCACAAGGCTGTCCACTGGATACCAGCTGTGGTTGGTATTGCGGCTCAGCCCCATTTATCTAAATGAGGCTGAGCTGCCCCTAGGCCATGTGATCAGTGAACATGACATCACTGGCCTGGAAGAGGCATAAGCACTGATGAATCACCAGTGTCTCTTCATACAGCTGATTGTCAGGGGTCCCAGGATTTAAACCCCTTCAATCTCCACAGGATAGGCGATCAATATAAAAATCTCAGAAAACCCCTTTAACAAAACCTGACGTAGCATTACTGCTAGATAAGTGTGTGAGTAAAATTATATATACATTGCCTTGCAAAAGTATTAAACCCCCCTTGACTTTTTTCGTATTTTGGTGGCTCACAACCTAGAATTAACATGGATTGTTTAACCACTTCAGCCCCGCTAGCTAAAACCCCCTTCATGACCAGGCCACTTTTTACACTTCTGCACTACACTACTTTCACCGTTTATCACTCGGTCATGCAACTTACCACCCAAATGTTTTACCTCCTTTTCTTCTCACTAATAGAGCTTTCATTTGGTGGTATTTCATTGCTGCTGACATTTTTACTTTTTTTGTTATTAATCAAAATGTAACGATTTTTTTGCCAAAAAATGAAATTTTTCACTTTCAGCTGTAAAATTTTGCAAAAAAAAAAACGCTAAATTTATAGTTCTACATGTCTTTGATAAAAAAAAAATGTTTGGGCAAAAAAAAATGGTTTGGGTAAAAGTTATAGCGTTTACAAACTATGGTACAAAAATGTGAATTTCCGCTTTTTGAAGCAGCTCTGACTTTCTGAGCACCTGTCATGTTTCCTGAGGTTCTACAATGCCCAGACAGTAGAAAACCCCCACAAATGACCCCATTTCGGAAAGTAGGCAGCCTAAGGTATTCGCTGATGGGCATAGTGAGTTCATAGAACTTTTTATTTTTTGTCACAAGTTAGCGGAAAATGATGATTTTTATTTTATTTTATTTTTTTCTTACAAAGTCTCATATTCCACTAACTTGCGACAAAAAATAAAAAATTCTAGGAACTCGCTATGCCCCTCACAGAATACCTTGGGGTGTCTTCTTTCCAAAATGGGGTCACTTGTGGGGTAGTTATACTGCCCTGGCAATTTAAGGGACCAAATGTGTGAGAAGTACTTTGCAATCAAAATGTGTAAAAAATGGCCGGTGAAATCCGAAAGGTGCACTTTGGAATGTGTGCCCCTTTGCCCACCTTGGCTGCAAAAAAGTGTCACACATCTGGTATCGCCGTACTCAGGAGAAGTTGGGGAATGTGTTTTGGGGTGTCATTTTACATATACCCATGCTGGGTGAGAGAAATATCTTGGCAAAAGACAACTTTTCCCATTTTTTTATACAAAGTTGGCATTTGACCAAGATATTTTTCTCACCCAGCATAGGTATATGTAAAATGACACCCCAAAACACATTGCCCAACTTCTCCTGAGTACGGCGATACCAGATGTGTGACACTTTTTTGCAGCCTAGATGCGCAAAGGGGCTCAAATTCCTTTTAGGAGGGCATTTTTAGACATTTGGATCCCAGACTTCTTCTCACACTTTCGGGCCCCTAAAAAGCCAGGGCAGTATAAATACCCCACATGTGACCCCACTTTGGAAAGAAGACACCCCAAGGTATTCAATGAGGGGCCTGGCGAGTTCATAGAAATTTTTTTTTTGGGCATAAGTTAGCGGAAATTGATTTTTTTTTTTTGATTTTTTCTCACAAAGTCTCACTTTCCGCTAACTTAGGACAAAAATTTCAATCTTTCATGGACTCAATATGCCCCTCATTGAATACCTTGGGGTGTCTTCTTTCCGAAATGGGGTCACATGTGGGGTATTTATACTGCCCTGGGTTTTTAGGGGCCCTAAAGCGTGAGAAGAAGTCTGGAATAAAATGTTTACGCATTTGGATTCCGTGAGGGGTATGGTGAGTTCATGTGAGATTTTATTTTTTGACACAAGTTAGTGGAATATGAGACTTTGTAAGAAAAAACAAACAAAAAAATATATATATTTCCGCTAACTTGGGCCAAAAAAATGTCTGAATGGAGCCTTACAGGGGGGGGGGGGGTGATCAATGACAGGGGGGTGATCACCCATATAGACTCCCTGATCACCCTCCTGTCATTGATCACCCCCCTGGTAAGGCTCCATTCAGACGTCCGTATGATTTTTACGGATCCATGGATCGGATCCGCAAAACACATGCGGACGTCTGAATGGAGCCTTACAGGGGGGTGGTCAATGACAGGGGGGTGATCACCCATATAGACTCCCTGATCACCTCCATCATTGATCACCCCCCTGTAAGGCTCCATTCAGACGTCCGCATGTGTTTTGCGGATCCGATCCATGTATCCGTAAAAATCATACGGACGTCTGAATGGAGCCTTACCAGGAGGGTGATCAATGACAGGGGGGTGATCAATGACAGGGGGGTGATCAATGACAGGGGGGGTGATCAATGACAGGGGGGTGATCAATGACAGGGGGGTGATCACCCATATAGACTCCCTGATCACCCCCCTGTTATGGCTTCATTCAGACGTCCGTATGATTTTTACGGATCCATGGATACATGGATCGGATCCGCAAAACACATGCGGACGTCTGAATGGAGCCTTACAGGGGGGTGATCAATGACAGGGGGTGATCAGGGAGTGTATATGGGTGATCACCCCCTGTCATTGATCACCCCCCTGGTAAGGCTCCATTCAGACGTCCGTATGATTTTTACGGATCCATGGATACATGGATCGGATCCGCAAAACACATGCGGACGTCTGAATGGAGCCTTACAGGGGGGTGATCAATGACAGGGGGTGATCAGGGAGTGTATATGGGTGATCACCCCCCTGTCATTGATCACCCCCCTGGTAAGGCTCCATTCAGACGTCCGTATGATTTTTACGGATCCATGGATCGGATCCGCAAAACACATGCGGACGTCTGAATGGAGCCTTACAGGGGGGTGATCAATGACAGGGGGGTGATCAATGACAGGGGGTGATCAGGGAGTGTATATGGGATGATCACCCCCCTGTAAGGCTCCATTCAGACGTCCGCATGCGTTTTGCGGATCCGATCCATGTATTCGTAAAAATCATACGGACGTCTGAATGGAGCCTTACAGGGGGGGTTATCAATGACAGGGGGGGTGATCAATGACAGGGGGGGTGATCAATGACAGGGGGGTGATCAATGACAGGGGGGTGATCAGGGAATCTATATGGGTGATCACCCGCCTGTCATTGATCACCCCCCTGTAAGGCTCCATTCAGACGTCCGCATGTGTTTTGCGGATCCGATCCATGTATCCATGGATCCGTAAAAATCATACGGACGTCTGAATGGAGCCTTACAGGGGGGTGATCAATGACAGGGGGTGCGCGCGTTCACAGGTTATCTTGGGTATCGCGAGATGACACGCCGATGCGTCCAGGAGGAATAAATCAACCACCTCCCGGACGCATCGGCGCGTTAGGCGGTCTGGAGGTGGTTAAGAATTTGCATAATTGAATTTACAGAACAGGCCCACAACTTTGAAGATGTTTATTTTTTTTCTATTGTGAAGCAAACAAAAAATGAGACAAAATAACAGAAAAAGTCAATGTGCATAACTATTCACCCCCCTAAAGTCAATACTTTGTAGAGCCACCTTTTGCGGCAATCACAGCTCCAAGTCGCTTTGGATAAGTCTCCATGAGCTTGCAACATCTTACCACTGGGATTTTTGCCCATTCCTCCTTGCTCCAGCCCCTTAGGCCTCTTTCACACGGGCGTGCTATTATTTTCCCTTATAACCATGTTATAAGGGAAAATAATAATGATTGGGTCTCCATCCCGATCGTCTCCTAGCAATCGTGCGTGAAAACCGCACCGCATCCGCACTTGCTTGCGGATGCTTGCGATTTTCACACAACCCCATTCATTTCTATGGGGCCTGCGTTACGTGAAAAACGCACAAAATAGAGCATGCTGCGATTTTCACGCAACGCATAAGAGATGCGTGAAAATCACCTCTCATGTGAATAGCCCCATAGAAATGAATGGGTCGGGATTCAGTGCGGGTGCAATGCGTTCACCTCACGCATTGCACCCGCGCGGAATACTCGCCCCGTGTGAAAGGGGCCTTAGTGTTGAATGGTTTGCGCTTGTGAACAGCAATCTTTACGTCTGACCACAGATTTCCTATTTGATTGGGATCTGGGCTTTGACTAGGCCATTCCACCACATTTACATGTTTCCCCTTAATCCAAAATTTTTCAGGACTCTTGGGGTCTCTCAGCCTTATAAATCATTAAAATGCTGTGTGGTCCTGTCAGAGGAGTGAAGGTCAGAAAATGATCTCGCACTGACACACACTGCAAGTTCTTCACACTGAACTCACTCTGGCCTAAGTCAGCCAAAATTACCTTACAGAGTGGAGTCATGAGCAGGTAATGGGGCATAGCTCCTCTACATACCTACTGCTTTCCCAAAAAACAGCTTTACAATACAGAAAAAATGTTCACCCTACTCTCCAGATCACATCTCACCACCTGTGCACTTGTGAAAGGGGCCTTAGTGTTGAATGGTTTGCGCTTGTGAACAGCAATCTTTACGTCTGACCACAGATTTCCTATTTGATTGGGATCTGGGCTTTGACTAGGCCATTCCACCACATTTACATGGTTCCCCTTAATCCACTCAAATGTTGCTTTAGCAGTGTGTTTGGGGTCATTGTCCTGCTGGAAGGTGAACCTCCATGCTAGCCTCAGTTCACGCACAGAGTGGTACAGATTCTGCTCAGGAATATCCCTGTATTTAGCACCATCCATCTTTCCCTCAACTCTGACCAGTTTCTCAGTCCCAGCTGCTGAAAAACATCCGCACAGCATGGTGCTGCCACCACCATGTTTCACTGTGGGGATGGTGTTCTTTGGGTGATGTGATGTTTTGGGTTTGCGCCAGACATGGCGTTTTCTTTGATGGCCGAAAAGTTCCATTTAAGTCTCATCAGACCAGAGCACCTTCCCTCCATACATTTTGGGAGTCTCCCACATGCCTTTTCGCAAACTCACAACGTGCCTTTTTGTTTTTAGCTGAAAGTAATGGCTTTCTTCTGGCCACTCTTCCATAAAGCCCAACTCAATGGAGCGTACGGCTTATTGTCGTCCTATGCACAGATACTCCAGTCTCTGCTGTGGAACTCTGCAGCTCCTCCAGGTTTACCTAAGGTCTCTGTGCTGTCTATCTGATTAATGCCCTCCTTGCCCGGTCAGTGAGTTTTGGTGGGCGACTGTCTCTTGGCAGGTGTGCTGTTGTGCCATGTTCTTTCCATTTGGTTATGATGGTGCTCCGGGGGATCATCAAAGATTTGGATATATTTTTTTATAACCTAATCCTGACTTGTACTTCTCAACAACATTGTCCCTTACTTGTTTGGAGAGTTCCTTGGTCTTCATGGCAGTGTTTGGTTAGTGATGCCTCTTGCTTAGGTGTTGCAGCCTCTGGGGCCTTTCAAAAAAGGTGTGTATATGTAATGACAGATCATGTGACACTAAGATTGCACACAGGTGGACATCATTTATATTATCGGCATCTATTTTGATGATATTCCGATAGCTTATGGGGAACACAGATCGCGCTGCTGACAGCGCTCTCCGTGTTCCCTCAGCAGCACAGGGGAGAAGGAAGCAGTGTCTCCCTCCCCCTGTGCTGCTGCTGCCGCTGCCGCCAATGAGAGGAGGGAGGACAAGAGGAAGGGCTGTGGTCGCTGCGCCACCAATGAAGAGAAATCTCTCATTTATTCAAATTGAACAAGAATCACATAGCCGGCTCCCGACCTCTATGAGCAATAGCTGCGATCTGCGGTAGTTAACCCCTCAGGTGCCGCAGATCGCAGCTACAGCTCATAGAGGTCGGGAGCAGGCTATGTGATTCTGCAGCCAGCTCCCGCCTCCTGTATATGAATAAATTAGAGAGTTACCTTCATTGGTGGCGCAGTGCGCCCCCCAGTATTGATCATTGGACGCTACTGAAGCCCTGGCTGCCAGGGGTAAGCTCCATGCTGCTGCGTGCACAAAGCACAGAGCAGCAGGGACAGTGTGAGCTCCTATTTACCCTGATAGAGATCTATAAGGGTGAATAGGACAAGGGTTCTAGTCCCTAAGGGGGCTAAAAGTTAGTAAAAAAAAAATAAAAAAATAAATAAAAATAAAACACCAAAATATTAAGTATAAATGAAAAAGAACGATTTACAAAAAAAAAAAAAAACACACACACATTAACAATAAACATGAATTTTCTGCAGATTTGTGTAGGATTTTTATTTTATTTTTTTCAAAAATAAAAATTCCCAGATTATCGGTATAAATTATCGGCTATCGGCCTGAAAGTTCACAAATTATCGGTATCTGCCCTAAAAAATCAATATCGGTCGATCCCTTTTATATATATATATATATATATACACACACACACACTGTATATGTATATATACACACACACATACAAAGCCTCATGCATAAGGCACAGAGAGTCTACAGGTCTGTATTATTAATAAGGATCCCAAACATGGTCCTGGGCAAATAGGCATCTTTAGGCAAGAGGGCAGAAAATAGAAAGCCCCTAACTGCGGTGCTCATAGCCCTAAAGAAGGAGCAGTTTACACTGAGCTGTGTAACAACCATTTCTATAAGCACATACAAGTCATGGTCTACAATCCTTCCTCACTTACTGTCTCCTTCATGCAGTGATACATTTTAACACATTTATATTCCACAATGTAAGCACATGTTAACAGGGTTGTCTGACTTATAGAAAAACTCTGGCAACTCCTGTAAACTGCATATATTAACAAATGAATAGATACGCGTCTGTTTTCTGGCTACAGCTGATCATCGCTGCAGCCAATCCCTGGACTCAGCAGAGACATCCTGTGCACAGCTGAGGCCAGCAACTAACTACAGCGGTGACTTCAGCACTGCAGTCAAGAAGATGACATAAGCAGCAGGAGGATCGGGGCACGGTGCTCAAAGCTATTGACAGGGGTTGCCTGAGTTTTTATACAACTCGGAAAACCTCTTTAAAGCCACTTTCGATGAATACATCTGGCATTATGAGACTACATATCTGGCGCTATTAGCCTACACTGCATTTTGGGGATCCGAGTGCCAAGACACCTGACTATCCCTAGAATGAGAAGAGAAGTGCTCACATATCACACGCCCTCTCCTTGCTGCGGGAGATAGATTCAAGAAGGGCTCGTAGACTTACTGTTGAGTCTCTCTCACTTCAGCCTCCTGCAGTGAGGAGAGAGTGCCTCCGATCGGCGGAGGGGGGTCTCAGAGTTCAGAGCCCACCATTCAAATTCTGATATGTTATTATGACATATCTAAAGCTTTCCCAAAGTACAGTGCCACTTTAAACTTCAATGTAGGCTACCTGAGCAGTTCTGTCAGATCATGACAGAGAAAGCATTTGTACTGTGTCTCTAGTAGCACTAGGAGATGAAAAGCACTAGAATAAATATTATAAAATTAAATAAAAAAATACATAAAATAACTTGTTTAAGTCACGATAATAACTGCATAAAAAAAAATCTAACTTACCTTGTAGTAAGGCAAAAAAAGACTGCAGATAGCGCAATATGGCTTCAATTTGGCTATTGATTCATTATACTCCCTTTCAGCTGCAAAACTCTGCACCTTGGACTGCCAGAGGTGACGAAGAGGCTTTGCCCAAGGTTCACTCTCTTCAGTTGGTACACCAGGACACTCCTGAAATTCTGCGAATCAAACAAAAAGTTACATTCAACATGAATATTAAAAGAGATGTAGGCCTTTCAACATTACCGAATTTGGGACCAACTATAATTACTCCATAACATTGACCACCAAAACCAATTCACACAGGCTTAGGCCTCATGCACACGACAGTATTTTTTTGCGGTCCGCAAAAAGAGGCTCCGTTGTTCCGTGTCCGTTTTTGTTTCTGTGTGTCTTCCTTTATTTTTGGAGGATCTCCAGACATGAAGGAAAGTAAAAAAATAAATAAATCTAAGTCAAGTTTGCCATGCAAATGATAGGAAAAAAAACTGATGCGGATGACAATCTTGTGTGCCTCCACGTTTTTTCACGGACCCATTGACTTGAATGGGTTCGCAAACTCTTTTCCGTAAAAAAAAAAATAGGACAGGTTATATTTTTTTGACGGACTGAAACTACGGATCACAAACGGTGCATTAGCCGAGTTTTAAACTGACCCATTGAAAGTCAATGGGTCCTCAGAAAATCGCGAAAAACGGAACAACGGACACGTAATGAAACAGCGGTCGTGTGCATGAGGCCTCACACTGAAACACAGAGAAGGAACCTGGGTTGGAGATGTGGTCGGGCTTAAGCTCAAGGGGTATCCCAGTTAAGTATAGTCCTCAGCTATCTCTGGAACTCCAATAAAAATGAATGGAGCGACAGCACACATGCCCAACAAGCCTCTCCATTCATTTTAGGGGGTTCCCTGTTCTTGTGATCGGTTGGGGTCCCAGCTAGTGATGAGCCAACTTATCAAAAATTCAATTTGGCTGCTTCGCCGAATTTCACAAAGAAATTCGATTAATTACAAATTACTTTCATGAATTGCATCCTATTGTATGTAGCGGGTGCTATGACTGGGAACAGCAATCATGCTACTCCTGTAATTGAAACCCTCAGATGCCGGGTACATCGCTGATCACGTAATCTGACATAAAAATTTAGCCTAATCTTGCTATGGGCAACTAAGCCAGTTTTCCTTTACACCAGTTTTGTGAAAACTCCCCCATGCGGGGATGATTGTCAGTCCACCTGAAAGTGGAGGAGCCAGCAGAAGAGCCCAGCTTGTATCTGCACAGCGCTCACTCCCTTCTGCCACCAATGAGCGCCGGCACTGAAATATAAGCAATAGGGCATTAGCAAAATCATGCACTCCTAGTGAAAGGCATGATTTGCTAGAACACAGTACCACCAATCTACAAGGAATCATATTGGTGGTACAGAGACATAAGAAGTGCCTAATTTTCATTTAAAAAGTACACATTTTTTTAGCAGACATTAAAGATACAAACAAAAGAAATATTTCATCTTACTCAGCATGATCAACCTTAACAGGCAATATGCCTGGTTTAATAGGGCTGATCATGACGAAAGATGCTCTTTAATTTTTGACGAGGCGCACGCAGGGGATGTTGGTCTTGATAAATCTCCACCATGTCTTTTTTTTTTTTAAGGGACTGTGCCAACTTTAAATATTATTTTAAAGTAATTCGGAGTACTGCCAGAATTACACAGCTACGTTCAATGCGCAGTGGACAGAGCTGGTACTTGGGTCAGTGCTCTCATTCACTTCAATGGGAGCAGCACTGCAGTAACCAACTGCGTCCATTACACAATGGACAGAGCTGTGCAATTCTGGCACTACTATAAAACAGCTAATTGGCAGGGCTGTGGGGTGTCAGAACCCAGTAATCAGATATGTATGGCCTATTCGGAGGATAGGCCATCAATATAAAAATCCTGGACAAGCCCTTTAATGGAACATGCTACATGTCAGGTGAGAAAGCATAAGAAAGGCAATGTCAGCCAAGACATTGCATGTTGGATTAAAGGAATGACTGTTCTAGAACTACTACTACCATCACTGACCCCCTTAGGCCTTCTGGATTACAGTGAGGGCGAGACAAACCAAACAAGAGAGAAAAAGATTATGCGAGAGAGTGTGTGCGTTTCAGATAAGAAATTTAGATTGTGAGCCCTACTGGGGACAGAACTTGTCTACAAGTAAGTGATCACAAACTCCGTTTAGGACTGAAGAATACGCTGGAGCGACTGTATATATGCAACAGAGGGAACAATTATAACTCGTAGCAGAGATACATGGGGACACTTACCTAAAATAACATGCTGGATTTATATAATCCTACCAAAATCAGAAGAAAGGAAGGGCATGGATATGTTTGACAAGACAAGGTAAAATAACCATGTAGACCCGTGTTTCATGTGATCTCCTAGTTATCATACAGATCTGTAAATACGTTTACCATTGCTCGGCATGACTTGCTGAAAGGGTCTTTTATCTAACACTTTGAACAGTGACTAAGAGTAAAGAGCTGTCCAAAATACTCATGATAACATAATAAAAGGTGATGGGAGAGATGAAAGAAGTAAAAAATAATGGTGTTGCACACTATGGATCAAGGCATCAGAATCTATTTTATTGTAATTTGAGAAGATGAGACAAGTAGAATGGGTTGTGTGTCCTGATGTGAAATGTGTTTTACTTGATACAAATTCTTTACACATTTTCTGTACATTATTTCCAGGTTTTGCATTGCTACAGCGCGTACTGCATCTGAAACACGGCATGCAGAGTTTTGTTTGTCAGACTACACCAGCAGTATAGTGTTAAAGGGCTGTCTGAGCTGAAAACTTGGGCACCCCTGTTAAGGTGGTAAAACAGCAAAAGAACCAATACTCGCACTGCTAATGTCGTCTTCCCGACTGCAGCAGTGACATTCCATGCACAAAGGTCACCACTGCAGACAATTATTTGTTACAACCGTACACGGGATAGTAATGCTGAAAATAATTGACTGCAGCGGTGACCTGTGTGCACAGAACTTCACCGCCACAGCCAGCAAAACAAACCGCAGCATGAAGGACCACAGCTTAGCTCAGACTACCTTCAAATCAACTACCAAATGCAGCAAAAACACTTCCGATATGATAATACAACCGGCTGCATCCCTTCTAAACGGATCTGGTTGTATTATCTCTAAAATGACCAAGACGGGTCAGTCACTAAAACCATTGTAAGTCAATCTCTTTCATATCCCAGAAAACGGATCTGTCTCCATTGACTTACATTGTGTTTCATGCCAGATCCGTCTTTGATCAGTATACCATGATGCACACAAAAACGCTGCTTGCAGCTTTTTTTGTGTGCGGCATGGGAACGCAACGAAACGGAACGGAATCCATTCTAGTGCACTCTGTTCTGCTCAGGTTGTCCCCATTGACAATGAATGGGGACAAAACTGAAGCAGTTTCCTCTGGTTTTGAGACCCTATAACGGATCTGAATACCGGAAAGGAAAACGCATATGTGAAAGTAGCCTAAATCAGTATCTCCACATGTATGGCAGTCCATATTCCATTCCAGTGTTTGTTGAATACTATCATAGATACACCTCGTTCTACTTACTGAGGTGCTGATTAGGTAATGACCTAAACCAAATCTTATTTACTGAGCAATAGTATAAAAAAACACTCCTGTAGTCATCACAATTCTCTTGGTATAGAACCAGCTGGATTGCAAAAACAGTGCTAGTTGTACTTGAAAAGTAAGTGTAATCAAAAAAGAACTACAGACCACGCCAAAAGTTGAAAAGAAAAGTTCTGATTGAGGAAAAGAAGGGTTCCATTCTAGCTTGACTGGCAGAGGGATACAGTGAGCATGAGGTTGCTTCCATCCTTTAAATATGAAAGACAATGGTTCATAAGAACAAGGTGCAAACATTGGGGACAACAAAGCCTCAGACTAGCAGAGGGAGGAAACGACTGTGATGACCGCCACCTTTTTTGAATATTACTTAACAAGTGTGAGATGACATCAAATGACCTAAAAAACAATCACAAGTGGGAGCTGGCCTGAAATGCATGGCAAGGGATGGTTTGAAACAGACTTCTAGAGACAAAGGTAGAAAAAAGCGCTTCATTAATGAGAATGAAAGAAGAGTGAGGCTGAAGTTTGCAAAAGACCATAAGGATTGAACCTTAGAGGACTGGAGTAATGTCATCTTCTCTGATTAGTCACATTTTTTTAGCTTTGCCCAACACCAGGTAGGTCATGTAATAGTTAGATGGAGACCTGAAGAGGCCTACAAGCCACAGTGTCTTGCACCCACTGTGAAATTTGATACAGGATCCTGAAACGTGGGGGTGTTTCGGCATGGCTGGAATCGGGCAGATATGTCTGTGAAGAATATATGAATCAATCCACGTACAAAGTTATCCTGGAAGACAACTTGCTTCCTTCTGCTCTTACAATGTTCCCCAACTGCAACGATTGTGCTGCTGAAAAAAAACAATGCCCCATGTTACACAGCCAGTCATTGGCTGCAGCGGCAAAGATCAGGCAAATCGAGCTTTGGATCCAAGATCCGAAAGTCGATTTACTCCAAACTTAGTTTGAATGCTGTACGGTGATCCCTCTCCGTCTCTCGCAGGACTTTGGTGAACAACTTTGGACTTAAATTTTAGAACTTGAAAACAATTTTAAAACTTGGATCTGAAGTTGGCTTCGGTACAGAGGTACCAGCCATAACCGAAGCAGACTATGAATTACTGTTATAAAATAGTTTTCGAGTTTAGAAATCGAATGGCGAAGTTATTCACCGAAATCTCGCAAGACTAACGAATTTCACCTCGCTGGAGGCCATACATTTTAATGCTGTACGGAGATAGTGTCCATACAGCATTAATATGACGTTTTGAGCGAATCCACTTTGTATCTAGGACCCGAAGCTTGATTCTCTTAACACTAATGATAACCAATACCATTTGTTGGTGTTGGATCACAGTATAAATTTGACAGCAATTTTCAGTCAGAAGATACAAAAATTGGGGCTATGTGCTTTAAATTTCAAATTTACAGCTGTGATATACAGGGAAGTATCAACCCTTCAGGATGCCACCTTGAAGTGACTAACACATTGGTTCGATAATTATTACAGGACTACAGTTACAATATAAAAAAAACACATTCATAAAAGATTTGAAATATTGATATGGAAAATGCGGTCTTATATTGCTGAAGATTCAACTACAGAAAGAAAACACAGGCATGTTATCAATGGCAGAAGCCAAAAATCCTAAAGCCTGGGCTGTGTTCTCTTTAATAAATGGCTAATCGGTGTAGACTTCTTTGGATCTCGAGCCCTCTGATCTTGTCATTACATAGCAATTACTATGAGCTTCAAATATAGACCCTGCAAGTATCAATTTAAGGAAATTAACAGGAACGTAAGGGGTACTACCGCTTTCATGGATACACAGAAAACGTAAAGCTCTGCCGAGTCTGACAACCGCCACCTTTTTTGAATATTAATTAACAAGTGTGAGATGACATCAAATGACCTAAAAAACAATCACAAGTGGGAGCTGGCCTGAAATGCATGGCAAGGGATGGTTTGAAACAGACTTCTAGAGACAAAGGTAGAAAAAAGCGCTTCATTAATGAGAATGAAAGAAGAGTGAGGCTGAAGTTTGCAAAAGACCATAAGGATTGAACCTTAGAGGACTGGAGTAATGTCATCTTCTCTGATTAGTCACATTTTTTTTAGCTTTGCCCAACACCAGGTAGGTCATGTAATAGTTAGATGGAGACCTGAAGAGGCCTACAAGCCACAGTGTCTTGCACCCACTGTGAAATTTGATACAGGATCCTGAAACGTGGGGGTGTTTCGGCATGGCTGGAATCGGGCAGATATGTCTGTGAAGAATATATGAATCAATCCACGTACAAAGTTATCCTGGAAGACAACTTGCTTCCTTCTGCTCTTACAATGTTCCCCAACTGCAACGATTGTGCTGCTGAAAAAAAACAATGCCCCATGTTACACAGCCAGTCATTGGCTGCAGCGGCAAAGATCAGGCAAATCGAGCTTTGGATCCAAGATCCGAAAGTCGATTTACTCCAAACTTAGTTTGAATGCTGTACGGTGATCCCTCTCCGTCTCTCGCAGGACTTTGGTGAACAACTTTGGACTTAAATTTTAGAACTTGAAAACAATTTTAAAACTTGGATCTGAAGTTGGCTTCGGTACAGAGGTACCAGCCATAACCGAAGCAGACTATGAATTACTGTTATAAAATAGTTTTCGAGTTTAGAAATCGAATGGCGAAGTTATTCACCGAAATCTCGCAAGACTAACGAATTTCACCTCGCTGGAGGCCATACATTTTAATGCTGTACGGAGATAGTGTCCATACAGCATTAATATGACGTTTTGAGCGAATCCACTTTGTATCTAGGACCCGAAGCTTGATTCTCTTAACACTAATGATAACCAATACCATTTGTTGGTGTTGGATCACAGTATAAATTTGACAGCAATTTTCAGTCAGAAGATACAAAAATTGGGGCTATGTGCTTTAAATTTCAAATTTACAGCTGTGATATACAGGGAAGTATCAACCCTTCAGGATGCCACCTTGAAGTGACTAACACATTGGTTCGATAATTATTACAGGACTACAGTTACAATATAAAAAAAACACATTCATAAAAGATTTGAAATATTGATATGGAAAATGCGGTCTTATATTGCTGAAGATTCAACTACAGAAAGAAAACACAGGCATGTTATCAATGGCAGAAGCCAAAAATCCTAAAGCCTGGGCTGTGTTCTCTTTAATAAATGGCTAATCGGTGTAGACTTCTTTGGATCTCGAGCCCTCTGATCTTGTCATTACATAGCAATTACTATGAGCTTCAAATATAGACCCTGCAAGTATCAATTTAAGGAAATTAACAGGAACGTAAGGGGTACTACCGCTTTCATGGATACACAGAAAACGTAAAGCTCTGCCGAGTCTGACAACCAATACTTTGTAGTTAAGAAAAGTAAAGGTAAGAGCACAGAGAATCCTATTAATGACTATGACAGAACAATAAAAGCTGGTAGAGCAACGAGCAAGATGAAAGCAAAATATAAGCCACATTACAAGATTCACTTACAATTGCTAACAAAAGCAGAAAGATAAAGGTCAACGCAAGCAACTCTCCTGCTATAACTCACAAAGAAAGCAGATAAAGGAAAATGATGCCTCTTTGTTCAAACAACGTGAATGCAAAGGTAAAACACGTAAAATTATATCGTTATCTCTTGTGATCTATGCATACATTACTTCTTCATTTGCAGAATATTACCATACTGAAATGTGGATAATCCAGTAGTCATTAAGCCCTGAAATTAAGACTTCAGCTGAAAATGAAGATTCACTATCTGAAGCAATTAAAAAAAAAAAAGAAAAAAAATGAGAAAATTTTTCGCTAAATCTCCATATTACAGCCCAGCGTAGTTCCAACCAAGTCCCATCCACTATGCAGAAGATTCAGACATGGCACTTTGGATACCAAACATGCTAAAACAATAGTGAAATCCGTTTCTATACAGTGATATCGGATATCCAAACAGATTACCCCTATTTACCAAATTTTACCCCTTTAAGGCTAGGTCTACATGACGACATTTGTCGCACCAATGTCATGCGACAATTTTTATAATGATAGTCTATGGTGTTGCACTGCAACATGCGACATGCTGCAACTGTCGCGTCGCAGCATGTCGCAGTGCAACACCATAAACTACCATTATAAAAAATAATCTAATACTAGCCTAATAATAGCCTAATACTGATCTATTTTGGCCTTAAAGGGAACCTGTCACTGGGATTTTTGGTATAGAACTGAGGACATGGGTTGCTAGATGTCCGCTAGCACATCCGCAATACCCAGTCCCCATAGCTCTGTGTGCTTTTATTGTGTATAAAAACCGATTTGATACATATGCAAATTAACCTGAGATGAGTCAGAGCTTGAAAATATGACTCTTCTCTGGTCACACAAGATATGACTCTTTTATGTTAATTTACATATGTATCAAATCGGGATTGTTACACAATAAAAGCACAGAGAGCTATGGGGACTGGGTATTGCGGATGTGCTAGCGACCATCTAGCAACCCATGTCCTCAGCTCTATACCTAAAATCCCAGTGACAGGTTCCTTTTAAATGGGATTCTCTGGGCTTTTAATATTCATGACCTATCCTCAGACCCTCCCGACGATCAGCTCTGTGCACATGCCGTCTCCAGTCTCTCTTCCTGCTTGACACTTCTAGGTCTATGGCAAAGCAGCGGCAAGCAAGAAGAGAGAAGGCACATGCATACAGCTGAAGGTGGCGGGTGTTGGACCCCGGCCATCTGATATTGATGACCTATCCAGAGGATAGGTCATCAATATTAAAAGCCCAGAGAACCACTTTAAAGGGGTTTTTCAGTTTCATTACTGTATAAGGGCTCGTACAAATGACCATATTTTGCATCAAAGTGCATTTGTCCACTTCTATGAGTTTGCAAAAAACAGATAGCACTCGGGTGTCAGGGTCCTTTACTGTCTGTGTAGACCTTTCTTTTTTGACAATTTTTACACTTTCACATTTACAACTAAAACATTTTACAAATACTAAAAAACATAACATATTAAACCTCCATACTTGCATATTAAATGAAAGTATACACCCAGCACATTGTCAAAAAACTACTTTACAGACAAGACGCCTTCCATGCTATTTTGCATCAAAGTGCAATATTTAAAAAAAACTGCATAAAAGTTTGCACTGCTAGGCAAAAAATAAACGCCCAACATGTTCATGTAGGCCTAAATTTACATGCACATATATTTACATATAAATCACCATAACTGGACAGACCAAAAATCAGTTTTAGGGCTCATTCAGATGGCCAGAGTGTTTTCCGGTCCGCGCATTGCGGATCTGTAAAACACGAATACCGGCCGTGTGAGTTCCGCATTTTGCATACCGCACATGGCCAGCACTATGATAGAAATTACTACTCTTGTTCACGGATTGTGGGCAAGAATAGGACTTGCTCTGTCTTTCTCGTCGGGCCGCAGAACGGAACTACGGATGCGGACAGCCCACGGTGTGCCCGTCTGATAAACCATAGGTCTGAATAACACAGGGGGGTTCTGATCTGAGGTCTGATTAACACTGGGGGTCTAACGAAATTCTTATTTTGGTTTGATCCTTGCTATGGGGCCCTTACTTCTCTATGCACACCACTGGTGAAAGCCTAATTAAAGTTCTGTCAAACCCCTTAGAATATATTTCTGGAGAGGTCGATTTCAGAGCAGAAACACTGCAAATTTGTCAGAAATGTCATCCACTGCACTGCAAAAAGCTGTGGCAGATATCTGCAACATGAATAGAGCTGGTACTGCACAACACCGCAGATTTCTAGCATGTAAAAAAAAAAAAAAAACACTGTAAATTTGCTATATGGAAGCATACCCTAAGGCTAGTTTTGCGCTAAAATGTTTTTTGCAGGCTGTTTCAGTGGAGAAACAGCCTGCTGGAGTTTATCGCATCCAGCACAGCCTGAAAATGCAGCAGCACGGCCAGGCTCCACTGACTATAATGGGACCCTGTGGGGATCCGACCTGCTTCCAGCATTAGTGCCAAGATTCAGCCAGACAAAAAAATGCTGCTTGCAGTGGTACAATGCTACGGATTTGTAGCATGAAAAAAAACACAGCAAACTTGCCATATGGGAGCATACCCTAAGGCTAGATTCACACTTGCGCTAAACTTTTCCAGCAGGCTGTTCCAGTAGATGAAAAGCCTGCTGGAGTTCATCGCATCCGGGACAGCGAGACACTGCCACAACACCACCAGGTCCCATTGACTATAATGGGTTGGACCCAACGGGGATCATACCTGGCGTGATTTGGCCGGACAAATACCGGGCAAGGAGCAATTTTTTTTTTGTCTGGCTGTATCCCAGGACTAATGCTGAAAACAGGCCAGATCCCCACCTGGTCCCATTATAGTCAAGGGGCTCCAGAGGGAAAATGTACTATGTTGCATATAATAAACTCCAGCAGGCTATTCTTCTGCGGGAACAGTTTAGTGCTAGTGTGAAACTAGCCTTAGGCTCAATTGTTCCTTGTCTCTTGAAATACCAAAAAAAACAGTAGAGCTTGTACCAGAAGATGACAAACTATGCTACAACTTTAAACACTGCTTAAAAAAAAAATGCTGAGAAGCCAAAAAAATCATAAGAATAACTGCAAGTTGGATAAAGAATGTTCTTGCTGTTTTATGTGAAAGAACACACAAAAAAGTCTTAGTAATGGGTCAATAAATATCCCGAATCAATTCGCAGCTAACTGCAAGGATGACTTTTTTATTGCTTTAGGAAGCAGGAATTCAGCAACATAAAACAGCTATAATTATTTCAAAGCCTGCTTCTTAAGACGTTATTTTACATGTAAGAGAGATGTGTAGACATATTAGATAACATTGCACATTCCCAAACAGAACTGCTTTCGATCACGCTCCTAGGTTCAACCTGCTGTGAATAAAGCAATCTGTCCATGCTCATCAAAAAATAGTGACTGGTGACAAAAGCAGTCTCCGTTGGTCGCACCATACTCCGTAAACTCTGACATATTCAAACTACCCAAACCATCTGGAACCAATCTTCTCTCTGCAGTCACTCAGGGGAAACCTCTCATTCTGATATTTCGTCTGAAGATCTGACTAATGAAAAAATTGATGTGCTCAATTCTAGAGTTTTAGAGCAGTGAGGAGCTGTCCTACCTGCCGCTTGATTGACAGGGCCAGACATCTCACCTGTCCCTGACAATCTTATCCCTGTGTAACAACGCAAGAGCAGCAACTGTGCATGCACTTCTTGAGCAGTGGAAACAGCCCCTCGCTGCTCAACAACTCTGTTTGTGAGCAAATCAACTCATATCAATTGATTTGCTCCTCTGTAGAACTGACTCTCTTGACCACGTTTGATGGCTGTAAGGAATATGGATTATCATTTATTGGCAGCCCTGATTGTCATTTGATTCACCTTTTGGCATGTACACAGTCAGTGTATATGCAAAATATGTTCCCACCCCGCAGCCATCTAATTGTCAGCTAGCAAGAAAGGAAGCCCCAGGGGTCCAGGCTTCAAGGAGGCCCCAGGTGGAGAAAGTCACACCTCTTCCAGCAGCTAGGAGCCAGGCCAAGGTAACAGAAAAGATCTCTCAGTATGGGGTCGCAGCCCTTACCCAGTTCATTAGATTAGCAGACATATTGGGGCCGGCAAGTTATAACGAATTATGAATCGTCCATCCATCCCAAGCATAATTCGGTTATATTTTTGCGATCCTGGCGCAAAGCCAAACATCCAAGTAGTCCTGGCTTGAGGCTAGGATGCCCGGGAGGGGAGATATACATATCTTCCCACAGAAACCAAATAACGCTACCATGCTTGGACTCTAGTTGTAGCTGGAACCCAGGCAGATCAATTGGGCCCGGAACCATCTTCCTGTGACATTCTGGTCTGGGGCGATGAGTAAGTGGACCTACTAGGTGGGTCAAAAAGTATGGGTGGTCCCATCAGTGTCCTATCAGTGACTAACAGCAATCTTTGCATACACAGTCACAAAGGCAAGGATGTCAATCCCTGATAGGACCGCTTCTTGACTTCAATGACCAGAATGAGCAGGAATTTTAATGCATGAAATCTAAGGTCTTCTGAATCTTTTCCTAAAAAACGATATATCAATCTGCTCAGTTCCTCCTGCTCTATAACATGCTGCCTGCATATTGCACTGCATTCTCATGGCGACTGGTCCTCTTTAAGGGGGTTGTCTAACTTCAGCAAATAGCATCTATTATGTAGAGGAAGTTAATACAAGCCACTTACTAATGTATTGTTATTATCCATATTGCCTCCTTTGCTGGCTGGATACATTTTTCTATCACATTATACACTACTTGTTTCCATCGTTACAACCATCCTGCAATCCATTAGCGGTGGTTGTGCTTGCACACTATAGGAAAAAGCACTAGCCTATGTGCAGTGCCATGGTCCTGGCCACCAGAGAGGCCGAAGCTTTTTCCTATAGTGTGCAAGAGCAGCCACCTCTGCTGGATTGCAGGGAGGTCGTAACTATGGAAAAGAGCAGTGTATAATGTGATGGAAAAATGAATCCAGTCAGCAAAGGAAGCAATATGGATAATCACAATACATTAGTAAGTGCTTTGTATTAACTTTCTCTACATGATAAATGCTATTGGCTGAAGACAACCCCTTTACGTAACAAAGCCGGTGAATACTGGGGCGCACAGACGGTGATTTACAACTCAAGGGAAAAAATCTATGCCATGCTTTAAAATGTTGCTTTTATCCTCTCAAAGGGTTGATGAGGGTAGGCGATTGCTACCGTGCACTCCTAATAAGAAAATTAACGGCGTATTCAGCCTTGTAATCTGCCTCCATTCAACTCTATATAATAAAACACAGTATAAACCATCCACATAGATTGGTGTCGCAAATAATGGATGTTACTCACCAGATAGAAGTTCCAAGCATCTAAAGACTTAGGGGTCAGTCTTAAAGCCCTGTGCTGCTCCCTCTGCGTGGACACAAAATAAAGTGACCCCAATGGAAGTTCCATTTTGAAAAGATAAAAAACAGATAACGGGGGTGCTGCCAATACGATTAATAATGCATTTAAGAAAAAATTAAAATAAAACGTATGATGCATTTTGCCGCCAGACTAACGGCTTCCTCAGATACAAATGAACAGGGTAAGTGCGGGGAATTAAATACAATATTCATACTTCTTTCCAGGGAGGATAAAAATCTATGATAAAAAAAAAAAAGATTTTTTTATATAAAATGCTTTTTGAGGAAAATATATTTCGATCCAAAGGTTATTCTATCATGAAATAAAGATTTGTTTTTTAATTATGTAGAATAAGGCTGTACGTGGACTCCCATATTGTTGAATGGATTAGGCAGTGGCTGACGGACAGACAACAGAGGGTTGTAGTCAATGGAGTATATTCAGACCATAGTCTTGTTACCAGTGGGGTACCTCAGGGATCTGTTCTGGGACCCATATTGTTTAATATCTTTATCAGCAAAATTGCAGAAGGCCTCGATGGTAAGGTGTGTCTTTTTGCTGATGACACAAAGATTTGTAACAGGGTTGATGTTCCTGGAGGGATACACCAAATGGAAAAGGACTTAGGAAAACGAGAGGAATGGTCAAAAATCTGGCAACTAAAATTTTATGTTGATAAGTGCAAGATAATGCACCTGGGACGTAAAAATCCAAGAGCAGAATATAAAATCAGTGATACAGTCATAACCTCAGTATCTGAGGAAAGGGATTTAGGGGTCATTATTTCAGAAGACTTAAAGGTAGGCAGACAATGTCACAGAGCAGCAGGAAATGCTAGCAGAATGCTTGGGTGTATAGGGAGAGACATTACCAGTAGAAAGAGGGAGGTGCTCATGCCGCTCTACAGAGCACTAGTGAGACCTCATTTGGAGTATTGTACTCAGTACTGGAGACCATAACTCCAGAAGGATATTGATACTTTGGAGAGAGTTCAGAGAAGAGCTACTAAACTGGTACATGGATTGCAGGATAAAACTTACCAGGAAAGACTAAAGGACCTTAACATGTATAGCTTGGAAGAAAGACGAGACAGAGGGGATATGATAGAAACTTTTAAATACATAAAGGGAATCAACAAGGTAAAAGAGGAGAGAATATTTAAAAGAAGAAAAACTGCTACAAGAGGACATCATTTTAAATTAGAGGGGCAAAGGTTTAAAAGTAATATCAGGAAGTATTACTTTACTGAGAGAGTAGTGGATGCATGGAATAGCCTTCCTGCAGAAGTGGTAGCTGCAAATACAGTGGAGGAGTTTAAGCATGCATGGGATAGGCATAAGGCCATCCTTGATATAAGATAGAGCCAGGGGCTATTCATAGTATTCAGTATATTGGGCAGACTAGATAGGCCAAATGGTTCTCATCTGCCGACACATTCTATGTTTCTAGATGTTTAATCTTTTTGGTAAATAAATTCCATTACTCCATTTACAATGTCATGCTCTTCCAGAGGTTTTTGCAAGATTATTGGGCAGTTTCTCTGCCTACAAGATATCATCACAGATGCTTGGTTTACTTTTGCAGTTCTCAAAACTAAATTTGACTCAGCAGAGATCACATGCCTCTTCACAGCAAAAATGTTATAACATGAACAGAGTTGAGAAAAATACCTTATTCCTAACTTCTACAAACCTATGAATGCAGAATCAACCTAATCAAACTAATATGAAAAGTTGTTATTCTAAAAATCTTCATCTACTTGCATATTATAAGTTATACCAGCAAGAATTAGTCTTTATGTAGAAAACTATGATTTAAATCAAGCCTTACTGACTAGTGATATAAATCATTTAGATTTAAATCAAATCCACCCTGCTAATTTCTATAATATCATTTGATTGTACAATTACCTATAGCTTTGTTAATTCTGCCCATCTTGTTATGTGTCTTCTGGCTGTGTATTTAATCCCCCGCACTTACCCTGTCATTTGTATCTGAGGAAGTCTTCAGTCTGACGGCGAAACGCTCCATACATTTACATTTTTTTTTAAATACATTTTTTATTGCATTGGCAGCGCCCCATTATTTGTTTTTTGTCTTCTCAAATTGCCCATTTAACTCTAAGGGAGTTCCAGAAACAGCCAAGAGCCGTATGCTGCTGTCTCCAGAATCTCCAAAAGAAATGATAGGAGAAGCAGTGCACATGCTTGCCATGTCGCTGCTTTCATTTTGGGTGGGCTCCAAGAGGTATGGAGGCCCCCTGTCATGATCGGTGGGGTTCCGAGCAAATTTAATATTCACAGGATAGGGGATGACTTGCAACAACTGAAATACATCTTTAAAGGCTGCCCCAGATTGAAATCTTTTTACTCTGGGACGTTTATTCTCTCAAATAAAGGACTTCAGAATTTACCGACGTTTAGACAAAAATGCTCAACGTGAGAGAGTAACTGTATGGAACAAAGAAGATGGGGCAAAACCTTAATCTCAAAAGCTCAACACAGATATGAACAAGCCCTCAAAGGGGTTGCCCACGCCAAGTGATTGCTTATTATCAGGATAAGCCATCATTATCTGATTGAAGGGAGTCCGACATCTCCCCACCCCCACCGATTAGCTGTTCTGCTGTCCGTCCAAGGTGCAGTGGACGGAGCCGTTTACTGCAGTGCTGACCCCACTGAAGTGAATGAGAACAGCGCTGCACAATACATGGAGCTTACTGCAAAGCAGCTGAATACCGGGAGGGTGTGGCCCCCTGTCGATTGGACAGCGATGGCGTAAAGAGTGGGCAACGCCTTAAATGAGGCCGTTAACTGGTGCAGTGGAACCAAATTCATATAAACTGGTTGCCACCTTATAATAAAGCACAATGAGGACTGAAATTCTCATTGGATCCAGATGCTTTAGCTTTTTTATTGCCCAATAGTGTATAATAGTCACAATGCTTGTTTTTATCATTATAATTTTTGTTTAGCTCTTAGTCAAATCTCCACTTCTATTAGAATGTCTTCATGGTGCTTTTTGAATTCGGGAAAGATTAGAAAGCATTGTGGTGAGCACTGGTTTTAGACCATGGTAAACTAGTCATTTCGCTCCAGCTGCCTACACATTTAAATTTTAATTTCAATGCCAACTATGGTATGATATTAATCAAGTCATTTTATTTGTATATTGCAATCAGAACGAAACCCACTTTCCCTTGCAGCCCCTCAAGGCATGAAAAGATTATACGGATATGGATCACAGGCTGCCGCTCCTTTCTGGGAGAGATGCTTAAACGCTAACTGAGCTATGCGAGGCAGAACTACTGGGCTGAGATTATAAATGGAGGGTTTCTTCACATAAATTACATCCTAAAATGCAGGTATTAGGTATGTGACGGATGAGCAGATGAAGATTCACACTGAGTAAATTAATTACAAACTCTGTGATAAACAGAATTGAAACTTGAGCCAAGGATAATGAAATGACATGGCTTTTTTCTTCCCTAGTGCTCCTCTTGTGCTGACAGAAGATTATTTTCTAGAAAGAAGCGCAGGGCGATCACATTAGAAGCAGCAATAACCATTTTGCAAGAAAATATCAAGTAAAACGTGAGTGGTCTGACACAGATTCAAAACGCAGCTGCAAATTGTTTAACGTACATCTCATAAATGTCATTACGGGCTGCAAACATTTCCGAACGTCCGCGTTTCTTACACCACACTCCAGTTTTATCCTGAACATTGGCATCCAAGGCCTTACTCGCGGGCACTGGGATTTCATCTAAACTAGACTTTTCATTGTGAACGCTGCAGCAGAAAAAGGCGAATAAACCGCACAGTGTGAAAAAGTGGACTTAAAACGGCATCACAACTGCATCTGAAAACCGCACGGGTTTTGCCTTGACGATGCGGTAACTGGCCATGCGGGTTTTACAGGTGAAATCGGTGAAACCAATTTCAGCATAGCGGTATTATGACAAAGCTAAATGCATTTTTACCACACCACGACCACTACATATGAATATCCCTACATCCTGAGGATTAAGACCAACTCTTCAGGTAAATGCCATTTATAAGACAAACACCCTTTACCCACCAGGGAATCTTCAAAGCCCTATAATGGCAGCTAAGGAGCCATTTTATCATGTAAGGGAATTGCCCAGGTGATGCCCGCAGAACAGTTATGGGGGAATATGCATTCCAGGTGCTGCTCTCCTCAATTACTGAAACACTTTGTTTTGGAGGCAACTGAGGTAATTCAAGGCCAATATCCCATAGCTGAGAATGCACTATAGCATGCTTTAAAAGGGCATCTGTCAGCAGATTTGTACCTATGATACTGGCTGACCTGTTACATGTGCACTTGGCAGCTGAAGGCATGTGTGCTGGTCCCATGTTCATATGTGCACAGATTGCTGAGAAACATGAAGTTTTAATATATGCAAATTATATATCTAGGAACAACAGGGGTGTTGCCGTTACATCTAGAGGCTCAGCTCTCTCTGCAACTGCCACGCAACGCCCTCTCCACTTTGATTGACGGGGTCAGACATAATGACCTTCCTAGAGGCTCATTTGCATATATTGAAACATAATAAGCTGCCAAGCGCTCATGAAACAGGTCAGCCCGTGTCATAGGTCCAAACCTGCTGACAGATTTAAGACCTTTCAAGCTTGGACAACCCGAAGTCACTTTTAAAGCTTACACATGACAGCTCATTCTTTAAAAATGATGTGTCATCTGAAAATCCTCTACCACTCAAGGATTTGTTGAACATATTTAACTTTATTTTCCAGGTCACAAACAATATAAAAAAAAATAATATCCTGAAATCTTCCAATCTAGTCACTGAGCCTAATAATAAGCAGAGACTTCTACAGGTAGTACTGTAGAGATCACCTGAAAGGTAACAACTATATATGAATATCATAAGATCTACCAGTCACTGTACTGTGACTGTACTGTTACATCTCTCTGAATAATGCTAGCTGCAACCTCGATAAGATGCCTGGCCCTATAAAAATGTACAGTAGAGGATAATTTTTTTTATCTATAATAAAAAAAAAAAAATTAAATACAGTCAGGTCCATAAATATTGGGACATCGACACAATTCTAACATTTTTGGCTCTATACACCACCACAATGGATTTGAAATAAAACAAACAAGATGTGCTTTAACTGCAGACTGTCAGCTTTAATTTGAGGGTATTTACATCCAAATCAGGTGAACGGTGTAGGAATTACAACAGTTTGCATATGTGCCTCCCACTTGTTGAGGGACCAAAAGTAATGGGACTGAATAATTATGATAAATGAAACTTTCACTTTTTAATACTTGGTTGCAAATCCTTTGCAGTCAATTACAGCCTTAAGTCTGGAACGCATAGACATCACCAGACGCTGGGTTTCATCCCTGGTGATGCTCTGCCAGGCCTCTACTGCAACTGTCTTCAGTTCCTGCTTGTTCTTGGGGCATTTTCCCTTCAGTTTTGTCTTCAGCAAGTGAAATGCACGCTCAATCGGATTCAGGTCAGGTGATTGACTTGGCCATTGCATAACATTCCACTTCTTTCCCTTAAAGAACTCTTTGGTTGCTTTTGCAGTATGCTTTGGGTCATTGTCCATCTGCACTGTGAAGCACCGTCCAATGAGTTCTGAAGCATTTGGCTGAATATGAGCAGATAATATTGCCCGAAATACTTCAGAATCCATCCTGCTGCTTTTGTCAGCAGTCACATCATCAATAAATACAAGAGAACCTGTTCCATTGGCAGCCATACATGCCCACGCCATGACACTACCACCATCATGCTTAACTGATGAGGCGGTATTCTTAGGATCATGAGCAGTTCCTTTCCTTCTCATCACTCTGGTACAAGATGATCTTGGTCTCATCTGTCCATAGGATGTTGTTCCAGAACTGTGAAGGCTTTTTTAGATGTCGTTTGGTAAACTCTGGCTTTCCTGTTTTTGAGGCTCACCAATGGTTTACATCTTGTGGTGAACCCTCTGTATTCACTCTGGTAACATAGAAACATAGTACCATAGTACATAAGGCCGAAAAAAGACACTTGTCCATCCAGTTCGGCCTGTCATCCTGCAAGTTGATCCAGAGGAAGGCAAAAAAAAACCTGTGAGGTAGAAGCCAATTTTCCTCACTTTAGGGGAATAAAAAAATTCCTTCCCGACTCCAATCAGGCAATCAGAATAACTCCCTGGATCAACGACCCCTCTCTAGTAGCTATAGCCTGTAATATTATTACACTCCAGAAATACATCCAGGCCCCTCTTAAATTCCTTTATTGTACTCACCATCACCACCTCCTCAGGCAGAGAGTTCCATAGTCTCACTGCTCTTACCGTAAAGAATCATTTTCTATGTTTGTGTACAAACCTTCTTTCCTCCAGACGCAGAGGATGTCCCCTCGTCACAGTCACAGTCCTGGGGATAAATAGATGATGGGAGAGATCTCTGTACTGACCCCTGATATATTTATACATAGTAATTAGATCTCCCCTCAGTCATCTTTTTTCTAAAGTGAATAACCCTAATTTTGATAATCTTTCAGGGTACTATAGTTGCTCCATTCCAGTTATTACTTTAGTTGCCCTCCTCTGGACCCTCTCCAGCTCTGCTATGTCTGCCTTGTTCACTGGAGCCCAGAACTGTACACAGTACTCCATGTGTGGTCTGACTAATGATTTGTTAAAGTGGTAGTACTATGTTCTCATGACGGGCATCTATGCCCCTTTTGATGCAACCAATTATCTTATTGGCCTTGGCAGCAGCTGCCTGACACTGTTTTTTGCAGCTTAGTTTGCTGTTTATTAAAATTCCTAGATCCTTTTCCATGTCAGTGTTACCGAGTGTTTTACCATTTAGTATGTACAGGTGACTTGAATTATTCCTTCCCATGTGCATAACCTTACATTTGTCAGTGTTAAACCTCATCTGCCACTTATCTGCCCAAGCCTCCAATCTATCCAGATCCCTCTGTAGTAGTATACTGTCCTCTTCAGTGTTAATTACTTTACACAGTTTAGTGTCATCTGCGAAAATTGATATTTTACTATGCAAGCCTTCTACAAGATCATTAATAAATATATTGAAGAGAATAGGGCCCAATACTGACCCTTGAGGTACTTCACTAGTGACAGTGACCCAATCTGAGTGTGTACCGTTAATAACCACCCTCTGTTTTCTATCATTGAGCCAGTTACTTACCCACTTACAGACATTTTCTCCCAGTCCGAGCATTCTCATTTTATATACTAACCTTTTATGTGGTACAGTGTAAAATGCTTTGGAGAAGTCCAGATACACGACATCCATTGATTCGCCGCTGTCAAGTCTAGAACTTACCTCCTCATAGAAACTGATTAAGCTAGTTTGACATGACCGATCCCTCACGAAGCCATGCTGATATGGCGTTATTTGCTTATTTCCGTTAAGATGCTCCAACATAGCATCCCTTTAGAAAACCTTCAAACAGTTTACCCACAACAGATGTTAAACTTACCGGCCTATAGTTTCCAGGCTCTGTTTTTGGACCCTTTTTGAATATTGGCACCACATTTGCCATGAGCCAATCCTGTGGGACATTCCCTGTCAGTATAGAATCTGCAAATATCAGAAATAAGGGTCTGGCTATGACATTACTTAATTCCCTTAGGATACGGGGGTGTATGTCATCCGGTCCTGGCGATTTGTCTATTTTAATCTTTTTAAGTCGCTGTTGTACTTCTTCCTGGGTCAGACAGGACACTTTTAATGGGGCATTTATTTCAACATTCAGCATTTCATCTGACAGTTTATTTTCCTCAGTGAATACATTGGAGAAAAAAATATTTAACAGCTTTGCTTTCTCCTAGTCGCTCTCTGCGACTCCCCCCTCATTACTCTTTAAAGGGCTGACACCTTCAGATTTATACTTTTTAACATTTATATAATTGAAGAACATTTTAGGGTTAGTTTTACTCTCTTTGGCAATTAATCTCTCGGTCTCTAGTTTGGCTGCTTTTATTTGTTTTTTACATGTTCTATTTTTTTCCTTATAGTTTTTCAGTACTTCCGTGCTACCCTCCTGTTTTAGTGTTTTATATACTTTCTTTTTGTCATTTATTGCTTTCTTTACAGTTCTGTTTATCCACATTTGTTTCTTTTTGTTCCTTAACCTTTTATTTCCATACGGTATGTACCTCTCACAATGAGATTTTAGGATGCTTTTAAAGATATCCCATTTTGTGGCTGTATTTTTTATTTGTGAGGACTTTATCCCATTTAGTTAGGCCTATGGCCTCTCTTAGTTGGCTAAATTTAGCTTTTTTGAAGTTTGGTATTTTTGTTCCTCCCTGTAGAAACGCTCTTTTGAATGATAATTGGAAGATTACTTTATGGTCACTATTTCCCAGGTGTCCCCCAACCTGCACGTCTGTTGTTCTGTCAAGTCTATTGGTTAATACTAAGTCCAGTATGGCCGTCTCTCTAGTCGGGTCCTGAACCAGTTGGCAATAACCAAAGACAATTACCTCTCCCAAGAACCGGTTTCCTTTATGAGATATACAAGTTTCAGTTTCCCAGTCTATATCTGGGTAGTTGAAGTCCCCCATAATAACCTGCTCATTATGATTTGCCACCTTGTCTATCTCATTTAGTAGTGAAGTCTTCTCTTGATTCTTGACTTTGACACACATACACCTACCTCCTGGAGAGTGTTCTTGATCTGGCCAACTGTTGTGAAGGGTGTTTTCTTCACCAGGAAAATAATTCTTCGGTCATCCACCACAGTTGTTTTCCGTGGTCTTCCGTGTCATTTGGTGTTGCTGAGCTCACCGGTGCGTTCCTTCTTTTTAAGAATGTTCCAAACAGTTGTTTTGGCCACGCCTAATGTTTTTGCTATCTCTCTTATTGTCACAGCTGAGGATGGGGGAAATCCTCAGCCGTGCGGTGAAGGAGGAAGTCCAGTCGCTACTCAGCCAGGACCACAGAATTAGGGAGCAGGTCACCTCCTATTGCGTCCCTAACGCTGACCCTGTCTCCTGTCTGTATGAGCCGACCTTGGTGGTAGGAGGGCTCATAAGCTGGAACCTTATAGTCCCTACAAGCCCTCAAGTCGGCCCTGAACTAGAGAACAGAGTAAGACAACCCACTCCTCCTAAGCACGGAGGAGCAGGAGTCTCACTAGCCAAGCAGCATGAAGATGGGGAACATAAACAGGACTATGGATAAGACAGGTGAACCAAACAGTTCCACACAAACCTGTCACAGCCTTGCTGACTGGAACCCGTGCTCAGAAAACGCTGTCCACACAACATAAGAGAAACAGCACACAGATACGAACACTCAGGAACCAGGACATCCATAGCCGCACTAAAAAGCAAAGACATAGGACATCAACAACACATCACGGTAATAGAACTTATGACCGGAAGGGTGGCCCTTACAAGAAGATGGAGGCCTAAGAGGCCACACCCAACGGTCAGACACACCCAGTGACACACACACTGGGAAGGGAGTTAACCCTTCCAGCACCAGGGAAGGGAAACGCCAACATAAAGAGAAAGTGTCCAACACTAGAACACACTGTGGCTGTTGCCGCTGGCAACGACATGGGTGGCAACCGTGTCCTAGGAGTCAGCCCAAAGGCCGGGACACTGCCACCACATGTACACATCACCAAACGTTGCCACGGGCAACCACAGTGCAGGAAATGTGTCAGTGCACACCACACAATACACAGAGTGTACACAGACAAACAATAGTGCATACATACACGCACACAAACTCCAAGGGAACCGCACACATACCTGTTGTCCGCGGCAACCGCACTTGAGGCAAACAACATCATGCCTCAAGCTGCGGTTGAAACAACAACCTAAACCGCGGGCAACTGTATGCAGCTCCCAAGGAGTCACGGCCATAACCGTGGCCGTGACACTTATGGGTTTGTTTTGTTTTCTCAGCCTAATGATGGCTTGCTTCACTGATGGTGACAGCTCTTTGGATCTCATCTTGAGAGTTGACAGCAACAGGTTCCAAATGCAAATAGCACACTTGAAATGAACTCTGGACCTTTTATCTGCTCATTGTAATTGGGATAATGAGGGAATAACACACACCTGGCCATGGAACAGCTGAGAAGCCAATTGTCCCATTACTTTTGGTTTCTTAACAAGTGGGAGGCACAAATGCAAACTGTTGTAATTCCTACACCGTTCACCTGATTTGGATGTAAATACCCTCAAATTAAAGCTAATAATAAAAAATTGTAGTGGAATCGCACTCACCAGATCTTGAGGTCATCCGGTATGCAACAGCCTACCTGGAGTCCAAGATTCATCAGGGCCCCTACATGTTAAGTCCAAGTCTTGGACTCAAATTAAAGCTGACAGTCTGCAGTTAAAGCACATCTAGTGTGTTTAATTTCAAATCCATTGTGGTGGTGTATAGAGCCAAAAATGTTAGAATTGTGTCGATGTCCCAATATTTATGGACCTGACTGTATATGTACTACTATCTAAATTTAGTCAGAACAAATATAGATAATACATTCCCTATAACACCCCAAACACATACTGAATAATTTTGCTGCTTTCTAGGAAGACCTGGCATGTATCGTAAGGCATACGTGTCAACTCTCTCAGAAGACCCAAGAGAGAGTGTACTGAGAAAAAGGGAGATCTCTTGGGACTTGCAGAAGATTTGGCAAATCTCTCTGATGCTGCAGAAGCGTCCCATGGAACTTCCCACTCAGATGCAGCATCATTAGACACAGCCTGGTGTCTAAACACATAGCGAGGACACAGAGGTATGTCAGAAGAAAGGAGAGTGGTCAAGTACACTGCACACACTTCTGTGCCAGTTAGTTGTGAAGTGACATGTAGGAGCAAGCAGTCAAAAATTGTACATTTTAAATTTTAACCAAAGCTCTATCTAGACTTCATCATTATTCATTAGGGAGTTCATCAAAACCCACGATGAAACATAGCTGCAATTGCTGTACTTGCCAAGCAGCAACCAAATGAGTGTGGGAAGCTACCTACCAACATGCCTCCCAGTGAAAGGTGACCACACCAGCTTTACTGAAGAGCATAGCTGTCACCTCCCATAATCCAGAAGTAGCACGTAGAAGCAAGGCTACTTTCACACTTGCATTGTTGTTGTCCAGTATTTAGATACGGCAGGGGATCTCAATACCGGAAAAAAATGTTTCTGTTTAGTCCTCATGCATTCTGAATGGAACGAGATCAATTCAGGATGTCTTCTGTTCTGTTAGCATTCTGTTTTGTGACCGGACACAAAACGTCTGCAAGCTCTGGTTTTGTGTCCGGTCATAAAAATGGAAAATGAAAACTGATCTGGCACTGAAAACAATATAAGTCAATGACTTTCAACATATTTAGTGACGCATCCGTTTTTTTCCCCGTTTTGATTTCACACAACTCCATCCTACCGGAAAGGATGCATCCTGATGTGCAAAATCAAAACCGATCCATTTAATTCCAGTATTGGGATCCTCTGCTGGATCTCAATACTGGAATTAGCCTAAAGTAAAGCACACCATGGATAAGGGATAGGATAAGGATATGTACGGGAGGTCTCCTTGCTGACCACCAAGGCCAGTTTTATAACACAGTGCTCTTCCTGTAATCTATGTAAGTGCTGAGTGGTACATGGTATTCAATGCTTTGTGAGTATGGTTGTATGATTTTATTTACGGTATTTATTCTTTTTTATGAGCAAGAAGATTCTAAACAGGATTTTATGTTTCTGCACTGTAATTACAATCAACCGATTTGTGTCATAAGTACCTAAAGGCTTCTGCACAAACGCTTATTTAGGCATATTAGTGAAGGCTAAAGATGCTAACTGAAAACCTTATCCAGGTATACTTGGGGAAAAAAAACATATCAGAAAACCTTTTAGGCACAACATGAATGGAAATCAATAAAACATGGTACAATGTATTCAAATGACTTGTTGTATGTGGCTTACTACATGGCAAAGTGATGAAAAGCTAAATTTCTTCTCCTAATCGTGACTTAGGCTACTTTCACACCTGCATTTCTATTTTCTGGTATTGAGATCCGTCATAGGGTCTCAATACCGGAGGAAACGCTTCCAATTTATCCCCATTCATTGTCAATGGGGACAAAATAGAACTGCACAGAACGGAGTGCTCCAAAATGCATTCAGTTTGGTTGCGTTTCCATATCAGAGAGCAAACCGCAACAAGCTGCGGTTTTCTTTCCGTCATGGGATGCGGACAAAACATGACCCACAATGCAAGTCAATGGGGACGGATCCGTTTTCTCAGACACAATAGACTTGAGACTTTAAATGGAGTTCATGACGGATCCGTCTTGGCTATGTTAAAGATAATACAACCGGGTCTGTTCATAACAGACGCAGACGGTTGTATTATCAGTGACTGAAGCGTTTTTGCTGATCCATGACAGAAAGTGTGAAAGTAGCCTTACTTATACAGACAGTAACTTTTTCTATTCCCCTCCATCGTGCAGCCATACCTAGGAATAAATCTGTTTCTGGTATAGAGAAATAACCCGATATGCTATTCACCACATCCTCTAGCAAAACCATGTGATACAACAATGTACAGTAACAACTTTTCCATCAAAGCCCAGCTGTCAACAGGGGGTCACCACCAGCTGTTTGCTCTTTCCCCAATTTCTCAATCCTTCTCTCGGAGATGGAAGAACATGCTCAGTTCCAACCTTCAACTACCACCAGCTGCAGTAGAAAGAAGACACCCCCTGAGAAAATGCACGCCCCTGAGCTGCCAGCTTGATATAAATCTAGCAGAGCAATGAGTGTGGAGATCTCTGGATCCATGTGAGGTACAGGGCTGGTTCTAGCTTTGGTAGATTATGTCATGCACTATATGACCAATGAATTTCATTTTTTTTTTACATTATTCATGGAGTAACCCCTATAAATATATCCATATAAATATAGTATGGATTTCTGAGTCATTTACACATCAGCACATAGACAAACACCTGGAAACGTTGAGAGAAGAGAACAGCTGCCCGGCATGTCTCACGTCTGATGGTCACAATCCACACATCTCCAGAAGTACTGTGGAGTTCCTTGAAACTCTACTTTAGAGCTCTTCATGAGCATCATATGGTATGTTCATACAATGGATTAAAATCAGACGGGCACTTTCTATCATAATAATCTGAGTCTGATCCTTGGATTTGTGGGGTTTGCAATTTACACATTCTAAAGGGATTTCCACAAGTATTAGCCCCATTGTCATTCAATGGGGAAAACACTTGGGTTTTCCGCCTAATAAAGGCAAAAGCCAATCATTTCTGCGCCAAAAATATATATATATTTGTTTTATGAAATCTATGCAGAAATGTAAGTTAAGGGGGTCGGGATACATTGTACATTGATTCGCTGCACAGAATATGCATCCGAATCCACAGGAAAAGTCTTTCTTGGGAGCATTATGGTCTCAGAATCTGAGATGTAAAATGTATGCTCATAGGATCGGTTATATTTGTGCACTCGCAGAAAAAAACATAGGCTGCACTTGAGTACATTATTAGAGGGGTTGTCCAATGATTAAGGTGAATAATAAAAAAAAAACAGACATCATGTAGTACATGGTAATCTATTTCTAATTAAGAACCAGCCCTGTAGCTCACATGGATCCAGAGCTCCCCCTCACCATTCATTGCTCTGCTAGATTTATTTCAGGGCTGGCAGCTCAAGGGGTGTGTCCTTTCTCAGGGGGTCTATCCTGCAACTCTCTCCCTGTAACTGTCATAGCTTCTAACAGTAGATTTAGTTGGTGGAAGCTGAAGGATGGAACTGAGCATGTGCGACCACCTCAGCAATGTCACTGAGGTGGACAGAGAAATAAGGAAAAGAACAAACAGCAGATACATTTTATTCATACTCTGTGCCTATACTACATTTTTTATTACATGATCCAGGTGCTGTTTTGAAAAATGTACAATATTTTTGGGAAAACCCCTTTAATGTACTATTTTATATGACAAACAAAATCAATACCTTCATCACTAGTTGCCTGCTGTTTAACCACTGTCATCAGCGATCTAGACGGAGGCTTGCCAAGAGGAAGTCTCCAACTTTTTGCTCTTTGTTGTCTTTTCCCATTGCTTTCTGACCAACCCTAGATAAAAAAAAAAGCGTTATTGAACTGAAGAAGACATTTTACCACGATTTTTAGGATATAAAAGGATCTCCAAAAAGTGCAAAATACAGCATTTGTGCAATTCATTAACGGCTTAGGAAAATTATTAATCTTTTCGCTATGCTGTGCTTTCAATCAACCTTGGGGCTTTTGATTTTAATGTACTGCACAGCTTTTCACACAACAGCACTGCTTGCCCAAGCAAAAAATATATATAAAAAAATCAAGGACAGGCATATGTCTGCTAGAATGGATAATACCACATTTTCTGACGTTCAAAATCTAAATGGGATGTCAAACCTGTGGCTCTCCAGCTGTTGCTATCACGCCTGGACAGCCTACATCTACCAGGGCATGCTGGGAGTTGTAGTTTTGCAACAGCTGGAAGCCCGCATGTTTGACATATGTGATCTAAATGGATGAAATCACACATGCAACTTGTGTGGCAAAGTTCCAATAAATGATTAGCTCTAGGGAACCATGTGATCGGAGTGTCACCATGTGACTTTCTTATGAATGGAAAGGAGAGGGTTATTAGTTATATGTGTGAAGTATACGCTGAGTAGCCGAGAAATAATTTAAATTTTGCGTCAGAATACAGCTAGCCCTTGTGGGCTTCAGGAAATTTTGTTTATTCATTATTGTTTGAGTTCTGATGAGTATCCAAATAAAAAAGGAAAAAGTTTTGTATTAATGGGCGGTCCATGGAAGAGATCTTGGTCTAATAAATACTGCCCCTGACGAAGCTGGACTGGCGAAACCCGGGTCGGGTGGACTTTTGATGAAAACATATTGATGTTAAGGCTGAAATTTGATGTCCTTTTGTAAGTAGACTAAAACCTGCTAATTGCAGAACTACCTGGTGGAACATCACTATTTGTGTTATAACTTCTCACTAGGGTGCAGGTGCACCAGCCTCTGGTAACCGATTGTTTGGCTACAAGGTGAAACAACTGCGCATTTGGAATAAGAATCTGGGATTGGAACCCTACACTCATAGGCAGCGCGATCAACATTTATTGGAACTTTGACTGTGAAGCGAACTTTACCTACGTCGCTTGGTGGATCTGCAGCGCCGATAAGTAACCACAAAGATTAGAGACTGCTTGTATATTAAGTAACTTGTGTGGCAGTTTCCAAGACAGTTCTGATGCCAAAGTCCGAAATGGATTCAAAAGAGATGGGAAATAAGATCCACTTCTAGCTTTGGCTCAAGGAACTAAACACGTTTCAAGCCTTAGGATCTTAACAAATTAGCAGCCATTTTGGTCAGAATAAAAAAATCTGCACTTGCTTCTTACAGTCTACCAATATTAACTCACACCCCGATATGTTTTACCACTGTTCCTACAGAAACATAAGAAAACACTGCGTCCAGCAATGGAAGTGTAATATTTATCTTCTGGGTGTAGCTTTCCCCACATACACTAGAACGTTAGACCACAATGTCCCTGACTGGGGCTGATTTCCATAAAGCAAAGAGTATTGTGGTAGTGCAAAGACAAGGTGGTCAAAACCGAGACCAATATGTGAAATCATGACTTTTACAGGATATAATTTAAGAAAAACTCTGCAGATCACAGCCACTTGAATGATGATATAAGTGATGCACAAATCGTAGGTCTGATTTATAACTAGCACATCGGAAGAGGAGGCATGATGTACATGGCACCTCTATACACATGACAGGTAACCCGTCATACATGATTATCACTGTAGCCCAATGATTTATGCTGATAGTTGTTAATTTTACAAGTACAGCAGACAGGCTTGTCAAGGCTGTACAATCAAATCCATCTTGGTTTATAATGATTAATGCTCTGTCCGATTCAGTAAAGTAAAGCAAGTATAATACCATCCCTGAAACATTAATGAGCCCAGAGCTTTTACTGCTAAAGCTCTGCTAACAGCTGCTCAATAGTACTGAGCACAAATAAATACAATAAAATGATCAGTGCTTACACACAAATTGCTTTGCTCAGAGTCCTGCTGCCCATCATTCATCAAAATGGGAACTTCACCAGGTTCTAGGCCACAATCCGCAACCTCAAGGTCACTGGCATCATCATCATCACCACCACTTGAAAAGCTGCTAGTCTCTTCTTTCTCAAACACCTCAGCCTCGGAAAAATTATACACTTGTGGCTGAATGAATGATTTCTGTTCATTTTCTTCCTGGATATCTGTGCTGTCTTCTACTTTAACTGGAGCAGGCTGGGCAAGAGAACCACACAACTCTGCCAGCCCTGAGGCGGCCAAACTGAGGTCACAGTTGTCTATTTCTTCTGGTTTTGTGCCTTGATCCAAAAGAAGGGAAAGTCCACCTGAACTCCAAATAAAATAAATAAATCATCAATTCATTAGGCTTTCGTCATGACTAAACACACATCAGAATATACAGTATATCGTTAATGATGCTGCTCAGATGAAGAGAGAAACAACACCGTCGTTCATGGATAGTGAGAAAGTAACAGAAAAAGAATTCTAACCCCGGCCAAAGGACTCATGTGCTTAAACTATACTGAAATGTTTGATTTGTGCAACTATGAATGTATACCAGCTGTTCTCCATTAAATCCTCCATGCTTTCTTGGTCTACCAGACCTGACCAGTAAATAGATCTGCACTGTTATGCAGAATTACTGTTTACCCTCTACCTTCGCCTTTGACTATTTCAGTGTTTTTTAAATAAATGACAACTTTATGATTATGACAATGACAAATTTGCATACTTTACTACTTTTGCAATAAATAAAAAAAAAAATCTTTTTTCTCTTACCATAACTTTTTACATAAATGCTACGCGAGTTGATGTGTTCATTTGTATTATTGTCAGGCTTTTTTATTACTTTTTATTTGAGTATTCAGAGGGGAGATGTGTGAACAAAAACCATCAATATCATCAATATTAATTGGTTCCGAGTGACAACTATTGTAACTTGAGTCCATACCTCTATAGTAACTGGTTCCAAAGCCCCAAAATGTTATCCCAAGATAAGAGAAAATTACATTTTACGAAAAATAAGTAGATTACTAAGATAGATAAGGCAAGTCCTTACATAAAACAGTCAGGAATCAAAATTTCTATGACGAAGCTATGAGCTTCTTCAGAGTCCTGTATAGCACACAATGTACCAGAAAAATAAAATGGAGCCGTCCTCATCTGACATCCAAAGGAGGAGCTCCTCCTGCCATAGACAGTGGGCTATACAGGACATGTAGTACCACACTGTACTATATAGAGGAGCTACTACATGGACAATTCAGGTGTTTAGCAGAGAAATGGTCATGCCAATTGGTTGTATCTGAGTCTGAGGCATTGTATGTTGAGGATAGTTTCAATTTACGATGGCCCAAAAAAGACCATCAAAATGTTGCATCTTAAGGCCATTGTGTCTTGAGGGATTGCTGTATTTTATACAATTGAATTCCTACTCATTCTGGGCTCTGAAGTCAAGGAGACGATCCTGTCAGTGATTGACATCCTTCCCTCTATGACTGTGTATACAGAAATAGCGGTCAATCACTGATAGGACCACCTCCTTGACTTCAGAACCCAGAACGAGCAAGAATTTAAACGTATAAAATCCAAGTTAAACTGAATCCTTTCCCACAAACCTGTTTATCAATCTGCTCAGCTCCTCCTGCTCTATAATATGCTGCCTATAGCTTACATTGCATTTTCATGGAGACAGATTCCCTTTAAGTAGGCTACAATAATAAACTGGTCACTTTGTGTGTAGCCACAAAGTACAAGTGGTTACACTGCCATATCAGTACACTTATTAAAAGAGAAGGGTTTATTTCTAGGCTGTTACTGTTACTCTCCTACATGATTTAGAAAGGTTTTAAAAATAATATAAGGTCTTCACAGCCTAATGTAAAAACTGCAGAAGGTCTATTTATTTTTTATAACTATACCATGTGATGTAGAAAGCATGGTTTTGGTTCCATTTCATTCATAAAAGTACCTTTTGGTGATATATAAGAAATCAAGTAACGACATTTAACGTTGTTGTATGTTTTATACTCCAAAAGCAAAGAGTGCAAACCGTAATATCTGCTTGTCTGAGTAACAGAAATACATCTTCAGGGGTGTCATAGTTTGATACACACTGCTTATAATCTACTTTTACAAGTGAAACCTGTAATTTACTGCACTTTAAGCTTTACTACATAGAACATAAGGTTGAATACCATACCTTTAACTTCCTGCAACTTATCAAAGAAACCTAATCAGTCCTTATCTCACCTGGGGCCTGGATATTATTCAATAAACTGTGATCCAGATGCACTTCTCTAATGTTCTTCTCATCCCCTGAAGGCACTTCTTTGTTTACTAGCACTGCATTTTCTGTGGGTTTTTCATTGACCTTGAAACCATCTGTAGCAGCTTCAGTAGCTATGATTTCTACCATGGCTGATACTTTCTTGTCCTCCTGAGTCTTAAGCTTCTTAGAACGAGATGTGGTATGCTGAAGGCTGTAATGGAAGATACTGCTGTCAGATTAGAATGTCTGGCGTGGATAAGATAAAACAGCTTCTAATATAAACGCCTTTCACCTTAATAAAATAGCACAAAAATGTAATTTTTTTTGTGTGCTGATAGTGTTTAGAATTTATGTTACAGATCACGGTTTGATTCGAAGACTTGCTAAGCCTCTATCAAAGTTCCTCAGGTTCTCAAAGGTTGGGATAAATAACCTTTGGGATTTTTCCATGACAAAGGTGAGCATGAATATAACAAAGAAAATTAGATCAGAACCTATAGTGCTATTCAATCAGAGCAGAATGTTATTAAAGGAAAAGGACCAAAAATCTCAGTTAATTTAAAAGGAACCTATGTCAAATCCAATGCGTTCAGATAATGGTTCTATGGAGCACAATCTCTACACCTGGCCCTTTTTTGGGCCCATTTACTTCAATAAAAACATGCAGCACTATTGCTGCAAATAATTCTCTTTCCTCTGCCCAGTGTCCAATGTCTTTCTGTCTGGTCACCACCTTGCAAACTGCGAATATGCCTTCAGGGGTGGTGCTGCTCTTTTTGGGTTTGTGAATATACAGCAGAAAATCTTTAGACTATATATATTGCTGGTGTCCGAACTGTAGGGTCCCCCCACCCACTGACAACTAGAACATGGGGCCTGTAATACCCCGTTTGACTGGAGCAGTGGACAGAGAAGCATGCTACTGCTCCATTGAACTCTAAGGGACTCTGGGAAAATGCAGAGTCAGCACTTAGCTATCTTTAGCAGCCCCATAGAGTTTAGGTGGGCGGCAGTGTGAACGTGTGTCTGCTGATCAAACTGGAAAACAAAGGCCTCCGTTTAAGTGATCATCAGCAGTCGTTCAGACACTTATACCGTATCCTGTGGAGTTGTAATGGGACAATCCATTTAGAGTCTTGATTTCACCTCCCAGAATACTTAGGATATCATGACAGATGCTGGCTATTATATCTCAATGAAGAAAGAGTGTTTTCACTTACAAAGCTTAAAGGTTTATGAAGAAGGGTTCACACCACTGTCATTTGATCTTTGACATTTACAAAATTCTGCAAAAAACAGAAGTAGACCATAATCCCAAACACACCACTATAAATGGAATCCCATTTACTCATGGAAGAGAGCTTGTGGACAGCAGCAAAATTATGCACTTGTATTATTTACAAAAAGCCTACACTTTTGCACAAATCCACCCATAGCCTAGAAAGGCAAAGACTCTTGTGGTTCTATTAATTAGTAAACTTTCAGCCCCTTTAGTCAAAACGTCAGGTTACCGATACGACAAGGGCTCAACCACAGTGTCCCTTCTTCCTTGCTTGCTACCTTCCTCATTAACTACCTCTCTGCTATAATATTATGCCCAATCGCTCCACTAGGTTATTCCAAGATACTGATATACAACAACAAACGTCTATTCCAGCAGACATGGAATTGTGTATCAGAATTCAGAAGATTAAGATGAAGCACCTCACAGCAGTGTTGAAAAATATTGGTTAACATTTTGAGGAGACTTTGTCTTAAGAAGTTTGTTGGTCACAATAGAAATGTTAGTGTACCAAAAGTTATGCCTAGACCAGACTCTCGGAACAAGTGGTTTACAACAAGAGCAGATGTGAACCCACTGTGTCACTGACCAGATTGGCCTACTCCGAAGGACATTGTCCTTGTGGCCACCTGATCTTCACCCTTTGATCCCTATACAGCAATCAGGTCTCGAATTCAGGAGGTAGCAGCCTGGAGGTTACCTTGCAGCAGTCTCTCGTTCCGCGATTACTGACCTACAGTGATCAAAACGCACCAAGGCAAAACTGTAGTCAGGGACAAGCAAGGGTGAGTCTGCAGAAAGAAGTAAGAGCAATTAGACTTTTTTCTTGAAGACGTTTCCAAAGTCATCAGATTGGCTTTATTAACTAGATATTTGGATGCCCCTTGGATGACTAGGAAATGTCTTCAAGAAAAAAATACAAGTCCAGTTGGTCTGACTTATTGCTACTGATATACCAGGACATGGATGAATGAGAGCCTTAACAGACAAGCCATTGTCAGGGCAGGCAGCACACAAGCAATCAGTTAAACTGTCCAACAGTCAGGGCAGGCAACAAAGGATCAAACCTGGAAAATTAGTTTTACAGGCAAAAAGGCGGAACTATGTCAACTTGTCAATTGATCGTTCATCGGTGATAGCAGACAGCTTTTATACAGGACAATATCTGGAACAAGCCTTTCTATAAATGCTTATCCCCTATAATCATCCTGATTATCAGTCTGCGTAAAAGGACCTTAAGTTGTCATCTAAAATTTGTGAATCAATACTCCTTAACAATAAAGTTCAATGATTAACAAGTTATCAGCTTTGTAACATTAACCACTGACCAGTGAAGTGATTAACAATGATCATCTTGTGACAATGGCACCTATCAAGGGTTGAGACATATTAGGCAGCAAATGAGTAGTCAGTTTTTGCAGGAAAAATGGGCAATCATAAGGATCTGACCATTTTTGACAAGAGCCAGATAAAGTACTGTCAGAGCATCAACAAAAAGCAGATGTTCTGGGATGTTCCTGCTATGTAGTGGTTAACAAGTAACAACTGGTAAAAAAAAAAAAAGGACATCCAGCAAACTAGTGACCGGTTTGTAGGTCTTAAGGGAGAACTGTGTCATATGAAGCACCAAAGAAAAGCTACTGCAGCATAAATTGCAGATAGTGAGATTCCAGAACACACACACATCACAGGTTGCTACATATGAAACTGTGTAGTCAAAGACTGGTCAGGGTGCCCATGCTAACCTCTGTCTACTGCATCATAACAAGCTGCTATTCATTTAGCTACTACTTGCAGAATTTCTCTGATGACACAGCAATAGTAGGCCTCATCACAGACGAGGATGACATGGAATACAGAGAACTGATCCGGGAATTGGTGGATTGGTGCCAGCAGAACCACCTTAGGATCAATACCAGCAAGACTGAGGAGATGGTTGTGGACTTTCCCAAACACAGACATCCTCCTAAACCAGTGGACATCCAGGAGATGAACAATGAGATACTCACCACTTATCAGTACCTGGGTGTACTCCTCAATAATAAGCTGGACTGGGAAGATAACATGGACGCACTATACAGAAAGGGTGAAAGCAGGCTTTATCTGCTTAGGAGGCTGAGAGCTTTTTGAGTGCAGAGAGCACTTCTTAGAGCTTTTTTCAACTCTGTGGTGGCATCAGCCATCTTCTTCGGAGTGGCCTGCTGGGGTAGCAGCATCTCAACCAGGGAGAGTAAGAGATTTGACAAACTGATTAGAAGGGCCAGATTGTCCTGGGGAACCCCCTAAAACCAGTGCAGTTGCTATCCAAGTTGATCTCCATTGGAAAATAAATCCCATCCCATGCTGGAGCTGGTGATATCATTGGGCAGTACCATCAGTGACCAACTGCTTCACCCAAAGTTAGGAAGTACAACCAACAGTACAATCAACATCGACCCAAGCGGAGGCTGCACTCATTGCCTACAGGTTCCTGTGGATATCATTCCATACAGAGAGTGAATTACATGAGCTGAGATATCTATATCCCTAATTTTTTACATTTTTCATATGTAATCTACTGTCACTGTAATGCCTTTATTTTGGAGTCTATGTATTCTTTGTGCTGCTGTAACACAGTGAATTTCCCAATGGTGAGACTAAGGATTATCCTATTTAGACCATTGAGCAAGTTGGATCATCACCATTTCTTGAGTGTGTGTAAATTACCTAGGGAAGAGAAGTGGACACCGGGATGAGGTACGGCAAGAAGACAAACAAGCAGAGGTAGTGTGTTAGTGGGTAGTTCTCTGCTGAGAAAACTTTGGTCCATTTATGTTAATGTTACTTTGACACGTACCACCTACGTAACTATACATAGTTTTGAAACAAGTACACCTCTTGATAACAATGGTATTCTCTGATGGCAGTGGCGTCTTTCAGCAGGATAACGCTGCAGTAGGTTACCATGTCCATGCGGGGAGGAAGTAAACAAGTCAGGGACCAGAAGATAGATATATGGGAGCCAGCACGCAGAAGCAGGTAAGTATGATTCTTTCCCTAACGGATGCAGGCTTCGGGCATAAGTGAATTATTTTTTTTATTCTCAGACAACCCCTTTAAGGAAAATAGTTTGAAATGAGGCAAAATGCACAAAAGTGTTCTAAACGTTGCTATCAGAAAAGCGACAAAATGAAACAAATATGAAATAAACACAATATCCATCTGACTCTCAAAACATGCTAATTGAGCAGGAGTATCAAGAAAGCAAATCTCTAGACTAAGCAGCACTCTCTCCAAACAACAATTACCTATAAACAACAAAAAAAAAATGTTTTGTTGTAGTTGACAAAAATGTCAAAGAATGGAATCCTGTGTTGACATAGCATTTGGCCATATGCTCAGCATATGCGTTAAGAAAGCGCCAGTGTATGCACAGAACGTATCCATAGAAGATGCTAACCACCACCCCTTGTATGCAAAAGAGTGTCCTTATGGCAGGCATGTCCAAAGTGCGGCCCTCCAGCTGTTGCAAAACTACAACTCCCAGCATGCCTGGATAGCTTACAGCTATTAGGGCATGCTGGAAGTTGTAGTTTTGCAACAGCTGGAGGGCCGCACTTTGGACATGCCTGCCTTATGGCATGTGCTATGTTTTTTGCAGAATGGAATAGCATAAGGAACTATACTATTCCACAGAAAAGTATACAGTAAAAAATAAATAACATACCACAAAGTATATCATTATTTTAAAATGGGAGCCTATTAGCGATGTCTCCTTCCGTATGCCTATATAGTGCGATGGTAGCAACCATCTTTTGGTGGTATGCACCAGGAACTCCTCCTGATGTACCCCTCAGCCAGAAGGCTCTTTACAGGTTGAACAGGGCCTAAGAAATAAATAAAAGCATAAGAGTTCAAATATACCCCTTCAAAGCATTCTTCATTCTTCTCCTCCTTTTACTCATCCATGCCTTCACTTCTGGTGTCGTTTCAATAGTAGGTTTTGTGTGGTCAATAGTATAAATGTCTTTTCCTTGCTTCCAAATCTCATACTTGTCTGGCTGAAACATTTTTACAAATATGTCCATTGATATTTTCACCATGTCGCTGCTGCAGGAACACTGTAAATAAAAAAAACACATTAAAATTTCTACAGTGCATAAAGAAGACAATACCTATGCCTGGTTGGTACTCTATCAAGATAGCGAGCTGCTGACTTGTGGACTATCTTGTTTCAAAGGTGGAGCAAGTCAAAGAAATAATCAGGGATTTTGGGGGCACAAAGACTTTTTGAAATCATAATTTAGTTCCAAAAACACAAAGGAACAGCTCTTTAGAATAAAAATGAACTAGGTTATGTTGTGGATAACCGTTTTCAAGCAGATAAGGCTATTTTCACACTTGTGGCAGTGTAATACGGCGGGCAGTTCAGTCGTCGGAACTGCCTGCCGTATCCGCCAATTTTGATGTGACTGAAAGCATTTGTGAGACGGATCCGGATGCATTGCAAGAACGGATCCGCCTCTCCTCTTGTCATGCGGACAGACGGAACCGTCTTGCATTTTTTTTCACATTTTTACCGATCTGCGCATGCGCAGGCCGGAAGGACGGATCCGGCATTCTGGTATTTTGAATGCCGGTCCCGGCACTAATACATTCCTATGGGGCATTCAGGCAAGTCTTCAGTTTTTTTCACCGGAGACAAAACCGTAGCATGGTACGGTTTTATCTTTTGCCTGATCAGTCAAAACAACTGAACTGAAGACATCCTGATGCATCCTGAACGGATTACTCTCCATTCAGAATGCATGGGGATAAAACTGATCAGTTAGGCTACTTTCACACTTGCGTTCAGAGCGGATCCGTCTGGATTCGCTCCTATAATGCAGACGATGGGATCTGTTCAGAACGGATCAGTCTGCATTATAATTTAGAAAAAATTGTGAAAAGTTGCTCAGACGGATCCGTCCAGACTTTACATTGAAAGTCAATGGGGGACGGATCCGTTTGAAGATTGAGCCATATTGTGTCAAATTCAAACGGATCCGTCCCTATTGACTTACATTGTAAGTCTGGACGGATCCGTTTGCCTCCGCACGGCCAGGCGGACATCCGAACGCTGCAAGCAGCGTTCAGGTGTCCGCCTGCTGAGCGGAGCGGAGGCCAAACGCTGCCAGACTGATGCATTCTGAGCGGATCCGCACCTACTCAGAATGCATTGGGGCTGGACGGATGCGTTCAAGGCCGCTTGTGAGAGCCTTCAAACGGAACTCACAAGCGGAGCCCGAACGCTAGTATGAAAGTAGCCTTATTTTCCGGTATAGAGCCCCTGTGACAGAACGCTATGCCTGAAAAGAAAAACGCTAGTGTGAAAGTAACCTAATAAAGGAAATACAAATATGCCATGTAACAATGCATGTACAAAATGCAAATGCGCTAGATGTGGAATGAATATGACTCCCATTTACACGTGTGCATGAGGCTAATGTATAAGAAAAGCATTAAGCCAGTTTATTTCCAGGACTCATTTTAAAGAAAGTCTTGTATATAAATTCAGAAACTTTACGATAATTAAAACATTTACTTTAACAATGTCTAGCGCAGGGGCGTAACTACCATAGCGGCAGACCATGCGACTGCTATGGGGCCCAGGGCAAGAGGGGGCCCAGTTGGGATCATCCCCTCTTTAACTGGAGGTGAAAACGTGGTCAGGACTCTACCCTCTAAAGCAGGCATGCTCAACCTGCGGCCCTCCAGCTGTTGCAAAACTACAACTCCCAGCATGCCTGAACAGCCTACAGCTATCAGCCTACAGCGGGGCATTGTGGGAATTGTAGTTTTACAACAGCTGGAGGGCCGCAGGTTGAGCATGCCTGCTCTAAAGGAACAACTTTTAGCAAATGAAGCAGTGGGAAAAATAGCCCAAGGGTCAGTGAAAGGTGTTTAGGCGGAAACCCTTCTGTCCTGTGTGGGGGGCCTGGTTTGATCCTTGCTATGGGGCCCTTACTTCTCTATGTACGCCACTGGTCTAGCGTTACTGGCGTTTCCTGGTTTAGTTGCAATACTAAACGCAATAGATATCCAGCAGAAAAATAGATCCAATTCAGCTCATTAAATATTGGAATGGCACAGATGAGCAAGCTGTTGACCCCAAATGGCCCCTTGTGTGCACACACAGACTCCATGCGGGTTCCATTTACTACAGACATGACAAATGGCTGCTCAAGGAATAATTCAAGGGAAACCTTGTCAACACCAAGATACGCGACAAGTGAAAATGAGACAGAAGGGTCATGTAAAAGCGCCTTAGGCAAGAGTCCTGATAAACAGGTTAGTATTATAGTTTTACCATTAAGGGGGTTTATATTACTAGCTGTACACGAGCTAGGAACAGTAGCTACACGAAGCTAGTAATAAGAATTATTAACCCCTTCAAGCAAAAGCCAGTTTGGACCAAATGCCAAAACCCCATTTTTCAAATGTGAAATGTGTCTTTATCTGGTAATAACTCTGGAACGCTTTTACTAAACAAGGCAATTCTGAGAATGTTTTCTCATGACACACTGTACTTCATGTTAGCGGTGAATCTGAGTTTTAGCTTGAAGTTAAAAAAAATATATATAAAAATTTCCTGAAATTTTGGAAAAATTATTAATTTTCTAAATTTGAATTTGTTTTTAAAGACCAATTCACTAGTGAAGTGACTTTAAGGCGCTTACATAATAGAAATCACCCAAAAATGAGCACATTTTAAAAACACCCCTTAAACTATTCAAAACTGTATGTTACAGCTGACACTCGCTGCTGAATGCGGCGGCTTCATTCCTAGGCGTCGCCATTGCATACAATACAGGGGACCACACACAGGGGTGCTTCAGGTGGCATTGAGAATAGAATTGGGGCATAGGCGGCACAGGGGACATCGGGGGTACAAAGGGGTCATGGCTGATTTCAGGTTTTGATCTCCAGAGTGGAGATCAGAGCCTGAAACCGGGATTTTAACACTGCCATGCTCTGATTGGTTAATCTACATAGACGAACCAATCAGAGCGATCGCCAGCAAGAGACCAGTCTGATTGGTCCCTTTACAGCTTATGCAGTGTCCATGTGTCACAGCCATGGTTAGCAATTAGGACATACTGTATGCCTGATTGCCTTAAAGAAGAGCTCTCGCCCAAAATTTTATTCTCTGACCTGTTAGAAAGGTACATGATATAATCTGTAGTGAATACAGTTTGGTGGTAAAAGCAGCATTGCGTTATGGATTCTGTTACCACGGACCATAATGCAATTCTATGACGGAATGCATAACGGATTGCATTTAGAGGCATTCTGTTATTCCTTCCGTTATAATAGAAGTCTATGGCCTGTATAACGGATCCGTCCCGTTTCTGTTATGCAGGAGAGGACTCCCCTTATTTTTACCACCAAACGAAACGTGAACGAATTTCAAAATATGAAATTCGCTCATCTCTAGTAGTATTTGTGAGTTATAACCTCCCTTCTGGTCCTCAGCTGTGTCGTGTGACCAGCAATCAGACTCTCCAACTGACAGCATGTTATGTGTGGATAGGAAGTCGGTTTCTCTATGTATTCCTATGGGAGGCTCACTCTCGGTCTCATAGGAATGAATAGAGAAGTAACTGACTTCATGTCCTATGTCAGTTGCAGATCAGAGAGTTGGTCACATGACATCACTTTCTAGGAAGTCAGAAAATAAACATTTTGCCAGGTGTTCTACTTTGAATTACATGCTATCTAGACGCACAGTTACGTCAAAATGCGTGAAGGTGTTAAACCATCGACACTGATGTCCGATGATTTAATAAGACTGATATTTACATACAGGTCCACTCACCTGATTTTTGGTGCTTCACTTTGAACATGGCCGCTAATAAAGTGCTCCGTTCATCAGCAGCCTCCATTTATTTACACTGGGGACGGACAGTAGAACTAGTGCAGGTTGTCCTCGGACATGCATGCAAATATAATTTAGTCTTATTAAACCATCGAAACCGATGGTTTAATAATGCTTATTACTAGCTGCATGCATGTGCTATTCCCAGCACGCATGTCGCTAGTAATGTAAACTGGTCAACCCCTTTAAAATCCCAAAAATATCCTTTACCCTTACAGTACATGCTATAGTGGAAATATATAGCGGCCTACAAAAATAACAATCATTACAGGGATTCTGTCACCTCTGCCCTATTAAAGAGGACCTTTCACCGGATTTTTTTTAATTGAGATAAGTACCTGTACTTGCGTGGTGCTGCCACCTTGCCTGTTTTGTTAAAATAGTGCTCCTACGCTGCGCTGTGCCCCCCAGTATTTTCCACGCTCAGTATGCAAATATTGAGCATTGGAGCAATGGGGGAGGAGATGCAGTCTTTCTCTGTGGGAGTCTCCTTCTCCCCTGGCTGTAGCGCTGTCCAATCGCATCGGAGAGCGTCACAGCCAGGAAGGTTTTTTTCTCCCTGGCTGTGACGCTCTGCGCTGCGATTGGACAGCGCTACAGCCAGGGGAGAAAAAGATGCACACAGAAAAAGACTGCATCTCCTCCCCTTTGTTCCTCAGCCGGGAAAATACCAGGGGTCAGGGCAATGGGGGTGAATACCAACAGACTACTCATCCAGAGTCAGAGGAAGGTGTTCTATTTATGTATTACTGTACTTATTAGGCTTTGCTGGAGGTGACTAAACCCCTTTAAAGTTATCACAAATGCAGTTTCTGGTCACCTGAAGTGTTTAAACTTTCGAATATACTACTTTTGGTTTAAAAAAAAAAAAAAAAATACCAGAAATTATTTCCCCTTTGTTCCTCACCTGTAAAAATGTCTGTACCATGATCTTGTACAGGAAACAGAAACAGTCTACCTATATGACAACATTAATAGTAACCTTGCCTCCCATGATAATGAGGTGACTGCTGAAAAGTGATCCAAAGAACCTATTATGGATTTATGGAAAAAAAAATATATGTCTAACATAAAAACTTGATTTTAACAATATTTTCTCTGGTGATACATACTAAAAAAGGCAAATCGTGCCACTATGGAAAAAAAAATCAAACACACCAATGTATTGTTCCATGTTGTAGTTCGTCTGCGATGCAATTCTATTCTTTCTAAACTAAACACCGACAGTATCCTCATATGAACTTTCCAAGTTTGGGTAATTTGAACAAGTGGAGAAGAGCCCAACACTGAACCACACATATGTCTGCTATTTTTTTCCAAGGTCTTAGAGGTTGTAACAAAATCGCAGCCCAGCGCATAAGTTTACAAAAACTGGCTCATGACTCATCTAGAAAAATCAGACATTATATTATGACTAGTGTCTTTTCCTGTACATCCTGATTAGTGAAGAATTCAGCCAGATACTGGTGGATTCCGATTACCAAACTTGTCCTCAACAGTGCTGATCTCTCAGGCATTCTGAGAAAATAGGACTGTCTTCAGCCTATAAGTAAGCTTGCTTTTTGAACTGCAGCAAATAATACTAAATAGCATTTGCCGTGGTAGGCACCTTTATGGGTCTATGACGGAGGCTTCTTAAAATGTCTATTTCCATTTTAATCGGCTTTCCAGTGCCATAAAAATTGGTGTCAGTGGACTTAAAAAGATAAAAGAATGGATGATAACTCCAAAACTGCCATTGCAACACTTCTTAAGTTCCGCTGTGCTCCACTCCCTGTACTGGCCCAAAATGCCAGAAAAGGCCCACTTATTGTGAAATGTTTCTGTTCCTATAATCACTGCTACAAAATACAATATGTTTTGCCCTATAAGATCCCAAAGTGAGAGGAAAATCTCAGTGCGTCTTATGGGGTGAATACTAATGCACACTTATATTATAGAAGCGCTCATTAGTACAGGAGGACCAGGAAGCTGTGAATACAGTGCTCCCTGGGCTCTGTACTTGTTATGGACTATTGATACAAAATGGATACTTGCTTGTTGAGCTAAGATGGCGGCCAGGCATTCTGCCAACACCTATAAACTAGAATCTTACTTTGTGTTTTTATCATGTGTTTCTTTGTGGTTTCTGTTCAGCTCAAGCAAGCAGCTACAAAGAAAGAAGTAACGGTTTCACCCAGGGGGGAGGGAGAAGGAATTTCCTCTGGCCGTCAAGGTTACAGAAAAGTAGAGAGTTCATAGCCAATAGAAAATATATACTTTATCTTTCACCCCCCTCCCACTCCCTCCTCTCATGAAACCCATGTTGTTTTCAGAAATAAACCAGAGATACTGATTAACTCCATGTAGTGAGTTGTCTGTCTGATCTCTCCGTGCACGTATCTTAATTAATTAATTTGGAGCAGTACATCAAATCAAACTGGCAGCTTTGTCAGAACCAGAACAATTTTGGCACCCAACGTGGGGCTCGAGGATTGGACCCTCTGTTCCCGTACCCCCAGAGACCAGACGAGGAGAGGCGCACTAACGGACACCGGGGTCGCAACCCGTGATATGAGGTAGGAAAATTTAGTCATCTTGCCTATAAAGTGTCCCCTGGTGTAGCCTCTTGGTGTTCGTCTGAGGGAGGGGTGCGGAAGCAGTCTGGGACGTCCTCGAGGGCATGAAAGTAAGAACCCCATATGTTTTCTTAAAGTCTTGATGTACTGTGTTGTGCCTATAAGTTGTGAAGACCCTGTTGACAAGTATCATTGACTGGAGACACGGAGTTCTCCTGTGTTCCTGTATCGGAGTTCAGCCCGGTGTCTGACTCAAATCTCCATAAAGGGGACGATCACAGATGGGTGGAGAGCGGTTCGCGGTAGCCCAGAGTGTGCTGACCGGAACTCAAAGGTCTTCACGTCCAGTGATTACTCTATGCAGAGGTCTTTAGGCGGCTTCAGTAGGTACGAGAGATAATGGGAAATGAGGAAAGTGTCCCGAAGGGTTACTGTTCACCTGAACAGTACGTGGCGGACAGGAGAGGCAAACGTTTCATAAAAGGATTAAGTAAGTTGGAGAAGAGTTAAAGGTGTCTGTAAAGGAGGCATCCTCATAAAAGGATTAAGTAAGTTGGAGAAGAGTTAAAGGTGTCTGTAAAGGAGGCATCCTATGTAGTGCTACCTGGCAAGTGTTGTTAAACGAGAAGAGAGGGAAGTTAGAAGATGATGAATTGACAGACATGGTCCGTGTGTGGTTGGACTGTAGTAAAGAATTTGAACAGACCGGGGGGGAACTAAATTTTGATGAGAAAAGAGAGATATTTCTGTAAGCCTGGTGTTGCATTGATACATGACTAGCCACCACCCTATAATGGCGCCGGGAAGAAAGCAGGTGGGTGGACCTGCAAAACATGTGGTCAACAGAATCCCTCCTCCCGTGATACGTGCCTTCCCTGTGGGGTTCCCCACCCACAAAACCACACCTTGGTAACTACTCCCCGGCACGTCCCATTACTTCCCGTGTTAGCTACAGCGCCATCTTGTCCCCAGGCAACGCCCATGAACGGACCTTTAATATCATTCGGTCCGGACCCCCCCGTCACTCCTATGTCACCCTTGCCCCTTCCTACTACCTTGTACCCGATGATAAACCCGGACGGTACATTCATGCTACCCCACTCACCTGCCACCCTTACTCCTATAATGGTAGGGGGGCAACCTGATGAAGCAGAACAGGGGGATGCAGACGGTGCTGCAGAATCCACAATGGGCATACAAAATGCACCGGGTAATATGCAGACTCCTTCGCGGGGTACCCCGACAGACTATGGGGATCCGCCAACTTTACCCCTGGCACCACAGTGGACTGTACCCATGACCGTGCGCCCATCACGACGTTCACAAGATCAAATACTGCAGGGTCAGATTACAGAGTTACAAAAGAACTTACAGAAAATTGAGCAGGGAAACCTTGAGACACTGAAAGAAGCCCTAGCACTTAACCGGCCACAGGGACCACCAAAATATGTGTCTTTCACCCCACAACAGTTATTCACCATAGTGAATTTACTGCCTGACCCTGAGACCCATCCCATGCCCTTTTTCAGGAAACTGTCCCAAGTGCATCAAACCTATGGGTGCACATGGTCGGACCTGCAAAGTATAGTGGAAAACAAGACAGGTGAATACTCCTCACTGATAATGGATCAAATCCACATCCCTGAACTTAAAAGGTGCTAACTTTGACCCCCAAGATCATGAGTCTGGAGAATTCTTTATAGAACAACTACAGAAATGGACAAAAGCTAAATTTGCAGATCATTCCAAGCAGATCATTTCACCACACTGCAGGACAGCTGCGGGGGATCAGTTGACCCCCACCTTTTTTTCTTTTCACAGAAATGTTGGTTTCTGCTGTGTTAGTTTAAGCTCCTCTTTCTGATAAGAAACTGTCTTGCTTCTTGGTCTTTGTGGTTTTTACTCAAATTATGTGACACCCACGGCTGCCGGATGTCTGACAATAAAATTCTGCACTGATTTATATGAGCAAGGGGATTCGCTGCAAACCATTTTGCACCTCATCCCCAATACTCTCTGGGCCAGAGGACCCCAGGATATTGGATACCTCAATGTCCCACCAGTCACTGTGACCCTGAAGGACCCCAGAGTCCTACCATACCAAGAGACTGGACCCAGTAGCCAGAGAAGCCCCTTCCTGTGTCAGAGCTATCCATGCTGCCAGCTCTCTTCTAAATGTCACATCTGACGTTGTGCTGGGTCATCCCCTCACTATTCTGGCTCCCCTTGACATTTCTGCCATCCTCCAGCAGACTCAACCTAAACACCTCACTGCACAGCGCCACCTCCGGCTTCCGTGTAGTTTGCTTCTGCCAGATAATGTCACCATTCAGAGGTGCCACATCCTCAATCCTGCTGCACTCCTTCCTCTTCCAAGGGGGGAGTATACTGGAGAATCTGAAGATTTTATTGATCTACAGGCACACTCGAGCTGACACCTCTGAAGCCAGAGGAAAGGCCCTAGCTGATCAAGCGGCCAAGGAAGCAGCAGTGAAAGAGGAAAGAGTCCAGTCAGACCAGATTATGATAACACAGGAAGACCTGGAACAAGAAGAAATCACATGGGACCTCCTGAAACAAATACAGAAACAGGCCACGCCACAAGAAAAATTGGATTGGCTAAAAGAGTCAGCCCAAGAAGAGAAAGAATCTGGACTGTGGACCCAAGGAGAGAGAGCATCTCTGCCCAAAGCTCTCTATCCTCTGATAGCTTCAATAGCTCATGGGCCCACCCACCAACCTAAGACCATCATGAAAGAACTAATAGACAATGGCCCCAGGGATAACCCCTGTCCTGGTGAGGCATACTCAGTCTTGCCTCATCTGTGCGCAGTGCAACCCGGGAAGACCTGAGCCTACACCAACCAAATGTCTCCCCAAAGCCCAGTACCCGTTCCAACGGATTCAAATTGACCACATCCAGATGCCAATGTGCCAAGGGTTTCAATATGTGCTAGTAGTGATAGACTTGTTCTCTGGGTGGCCAGAAGCCTACCCCGTCCGAAACCAGACAGCAACCACTACTGCAAAAAAACTGATGCAGGAGCTTGTCTGTAGGTTCGGAGTACCTGAGGTCATTGAGAGTGATCAGGGCCCAGCATTCACTGCTAGATTAACCCAAGAAGTCTGGAAGATGGTAGGGTCACACTTAGCCTATCACACACCCTACAGACCCCAAAGCGGCGACAAAGTCAAACGACTGAACGGGGTACTGAAGTCCAAGATGCTGAAAATGACTGGGGAGACAGGGCTCAGTTGGGTACAATGCCTGCCAATAGCACTATTTTCAGTTAGACACACCCCTAGGCCTCCACACACAAAATTTTGTTTAGGACACGGCCTAGGATGGGACAGTACTTCCCACAGCAATTGCAAATGCATTATGAATCTGTTGCTAAATATGTGATTGCCCATAGTAAACAATTGTCTAACATATGTGCACAAGTTTTCTCTTCCATTCCAGATCCTGACTCCCTAGAGGGAATACACACTCTCAAACCTGGAGAGTGGGTGGTGGTCAAGAAACACGTCAGAAACACCCTCGAACCACGATACGAGGGACCTTACCAGATGTTGCTGACTACCCCGACCTCTGTGAAACTCGATGGAGGCTTACCTGGATCCACACCTCACATTGTAAAAGAGTAAAGGCTGTCCCGACGATCCTGGAACAATAAGCCATGAGGATTCACATACTGATCATGACTTTGACAGTGGGCATATCAGCAGTGTTCACACCACTGGGTGATGAATGGGACAATTCACTGACACGGCACCATCAAATTCTAGTCCAGGGGTTGAGACACTCAGAGATTGTTGGATCTGTACCCACAGTCCCGTGAGTTCAACCAGTATGCCTTATGTTGCAATTCCCGTGGACCTTTCTGAACTGATTGACCTGTCTAATTCTACCATATTTCTCACTAGCATACACCAAGTTAAATCCAGTACAAACAAGGACAGGGAAGTAGCCTTACCTGTTGCAGGGTGGGCAGATGCCCCATGGCTCATGATAAACAGATCAGGCCCCTCGGTAGATTATAGCTCTACTCCTTGGCAAGATGGAAACTGGGCTAATGTCACATGTTTTCCTAGCTGGACACACTGTTATTGTCTCCAAGTACAAACCAAAGGTATGACATTTAGTCCACACATACACTCAGGTTGCAATGATTCAAAAACAGACAGCCACGTGCAGTGTATTGGTGTAGATGCTGAGAACGGAAAGGATCTGCCCTGTAACCACCGTACTGTACAGGATCTCCGGACAGGTATATTAGCTAACGACACCGAAAGTCAGTCAAAAGGATATGAGTTGGTGAAAGGGACACAATTAGCCAAACTAATTACCCGATTATTCAATGGCACAGCAGTAGCAGTTCCAGAAGATATATACTTAGTTTGTGGACACAAAGCATACAAATGGTTATCTGAGAATGTCACAGGACTGTGCACCATCGCCAGGCTTGCTCCTGCCACCTTTATAGTACCACACTCTGAAATTGACATAAATGCAGTACCTAAACACACCTTGTATCGTAGGGCCAAAGATAACACACCCAGACCAAATGGCAAGCCACATGTAGTAGAGACGAGCATTACCAACAAAATTGTTAGTTCCATCTTCATATATCCCATGATAGCGCAGATGTGGGATCATCTGGTAGTAGCAACAGACTACCTGGATGACCAAATATGGGAAGTGATGAGACTTATGAATACCTCAAACATTGTGCAAAACCAGTTAATCATTGTCACCAACCAACACACATTAGTTCTAGATTATGTTACAGCTAAAGATGGAGGTATGTGCCAGGTTGTGGGACCCTCTTGTTGCCATTACATAGACCCGCAGGGTAATTTGCAAGTTAAGGTGGGTATAGAGAAAATGGCGGATTTAAGAGATAAATGGCTGGATGCACATAAAGCTGATAAAGATACATGGTGGTCTGATACCTTCTCTTCCCTTAACCCCAATAACTGGTTCAAAGGTATTGGGGGTTGGCTCATGGGAATTGTCCAGGTAATATTGCAGGTAGCCCTAATAATACTGGTGATATATGTAGTGATTAAGCTCGTTCTTATTTGTGTGACCCGCTTTTCAAAAAAGAATGAAGAAAACTGATGAACGACCTATTATGCTCCTCTACGATGAGGAAGGACAGAAGGAAACATCGTTCAACACAGCTCCCCCTCCTCACAATGATGCCTGGCTGAGATAGGGTGAGATGAATCCCAGGGTATTACCACAAGTCCGAGCAACCGGGAGCCTACCTATAAGGGGTAGGTTGTCGCCACTGCGGGTGAAGAGGATACGAATGGTATGCCCAGGGGATTTGCTAGGCGAAGGGAAAGTCTACAATCAAGTCTCCAAGGGGGGACTGTTATGGACTATTGATACAAAATGGATACTTGCTTGTTGAGCTAAGATGGCGGCCAGGCATTCTGCCAACACCTATAAACTAGAATCTTACTTTGTGTTTTTATCATGTGTTTCTTTGTGGTTTCTGTTCAGCTCAAGCAAGCAGCTACAAAGAAAGAAGTAACGGTTTCACCCAGGGGGGAGGGAGAAGGAATTTCCTCTGGCCGTCAAGGTTACAGAAAAGTAGAGAGTTCATAGCCAATAGAAAATATATACTTTATCTTTCACCCCCCTCCCACTCCCTCCTCTCATGAAACCCATGTTGTTTTCAGAAATAAACCAGAGATACTGATTAACTCCATGTAGTGAGTTGTCTGTCTGATCTCTCCGTGCACGTATCTTAATTAATTAATTTGGAGCAGTACATCAAATCAAACTGGCAGCTTTGTCAGAACCAGAACATACTCACCGCTTCCTGGTCCTTGGCCGCTCGCTGTGCTGTGACTACGCACTGAGCGTGGACGTTTGTGCACTGTGACCTCACACTATGCGGTGTTGGGTCACAGCACAGCGTGCGGCAGGATGAGCAGGAGCTGGATCCCCAGAGTGTCTTATTAACATGGGGGTCTGATCTGAGGTTTGATGACATTTTTTTTTCTTATTTTCCTCCTCTTAAACCTAGATGCGTCTTATGCACAGGTCCGTCTTATAGGGCAAAACATACAGTAATTTCCATACTGACAGTGTGACAGTGAAAAAGCACATACATTTTTTGTGCAAACTGTAAAAACGTTATAAATAAAAGCATAATAAACTATTGCAATTTGAAAGATTTTGATCTTATGAATTGTGTTTTCACTGAGTATCATCACAGAAGAAGCTACACTTTAAAGAGTATTCATTGAATGGATCTAAACTACGAGTAGGCTACAGCTGCAGCTTTGCGAGAGGTACATGCAGTAAATGCACCAAGAACGGACCTGTACATTCTTGGCTCTGTTTTGAAAACCACAAGGCAAAAACCAAATGGTGGAAGTGGCAACAAATTTAAATTAGTGGTGTAGATTAAATTACAACCCACGATTTAAAGGGAACCCGTCATCAACTTTATGCTCACCTCACTGAGGGCAGCATAAAATAGTGACAGAAATGCTGATGTCAGCAGTGTGTCACTCATGAGCTAAAAGTAAGTGGTTGCTGAGAACCAGCTTCATAATCATTGCAGCCGAGGCCTTGAAAAGAGTCACATCTACCCGAGAAGAGTCCTGGTTATCCATAATCTCCTGCTCTCTCGCCCATCTGCTGATGGTTGGCAGTTCTCTCCTACAGAGAAAGGGAGAAAACTAGGTAGAAGACTGTCAGTCATCAGCAGGAGAGCAGGATTTCATGAATAACCAGGACTCTTCTTGGGTGTCCGGGACTCTTTTCCAGGCCCAGTCTGCAATGATTGTGATGTTGGTTCTCGGCAACCACTTACTTGTAACTTATAAATGACAGACCGCTGAAATCAACTCACCTGTCTCTACTTTATACTGCTGTTAGTATGGGCAGCAAAAAGTTGATGACAGGTTCCCTTTAAGTTCAATGCTCTGTGAACATTAGAGTAAATTAAAAAGCTGTATTTAACCTATTTTTTATACTAATATATTTGCAGTAATCATTTGATGAGCAGATACGTTAACCACTTGCTGGTAGAAGCTATGGAAAAATCAAAGCCTGAAACGTATTTTAGGGCTACAACACAAGCCGTTTCTGTAGATGTGAAGGCATCGTAGTGCTCTGACTACAATGGAGCTATACGAGAACAAGCCGTGCCATTCATTCTGATAAACGCATTTGTGGTCAGTGATCTATTAAGTGTCAGTATAGAAACATGTAGAAAAATATAATACCTTTACAGCACAACAAATGGAAAGCTGCGGCAGCTGTCTATTAAAACACGCAAAACTCATTCTTCTGTGCTGCCTGACTGGCTAAATGGAAGTGGGAGAAACCGTATTCCAGCGCACTGAACAAAGCAAAATTGAAACATGACTGCTATTTTTATTTTTTTATTTTTTATTCCACATCAATCTGACACTAACTCTGAGAATTGTACATTCAACATCACCACAAACACTTATTTAACCAGCGGATGTGTTTCCAGCTCAAATGATAACTACAGGTAACACAATGGCACATACTGTGTTCTTGTTTTCCACATACCCTAAAATAAACACCACAATTTAAAATGAATGAAAAACAGTTTCGTCTGTAATTTTAAGTTTCATATGTAAACTCTACCCCTCTAAAGATATTTAAAAAAATATGTAAAATTACAAAAATAAAAAAAATCACACTTTCAGTTCTGCGAAAGTTTAAAGTTAGCTCTGCTTTTTTTTTTTGTTTCAAAGTAACAAAAATATACTTTATTTGTTCTCTGTGTTCAAGCTGTCACTTTATACAGTAGATCAAGAAACGCATAACTCTCCACTGGCAGATGTATGACAGAAAAAGTCCTTTTGATTATTTTACATTGATATATCCGTTTTACAACTGTATTTAAAGATGGAACACGACTGGTTTTCAATGCTACTCGACTAGTAAGTGTTAATGGCAGAATATATGCAACGCAATACATTTAGGACACAGATTTAGCAGCACTAGGCCGTCAGTATTAAACAGAGAGCCTCTTTAGGTCCACCATCATTTTCTAATATAGCCATATACTGTATTTTTCACTCCATAAAGGTGCGTTTTATGGAGCACATACTAGCGATCGCTTCCATTCCATCAATAGTACACAGTAGGTCGAGGGAGCGGTGACTATACCAAGCCTGGTGCTGGCTTTACTCACCACTCCCTGGTCTTGACCAGCTTTGTGACGTCAGGTCACATGGGAGAAGACTAGGGAGCAGTGCTTGTTGGAAGAGCCGCTGGAGTGGTGCTGCCGTCTGGACCAGGAGAGGTAAGTTCATTTATTTATTTTATGACTGATGAGGGTCTGATCTGAGGTCTAATCAGATTTTTTTTTTTCCTTATTTTCTCTTTAAATCCTAGATGCGCCTTATTTTCCGGTGTGTCTTGTAGCGAAAAATACGGTAAGTGTTGAAGCAGTGATTTTCTCTCACACACACACTGCTGTTGCTGCTTGTCTGCATTTTCTTGTGAAAATACTATAGTTCTGCCCTGGAAACAAGTACAGAATTTTCATTTCTTATGTATTATAGACTCTGATACACTGTGGCCCAGATTTAGTAACTGTAAAGACGACATAAGCTTAGGTGTCTAGACCTGCACTAGATTTATCACAGTGATAAATGAGGAGCATCGACAGACACAGTTCTGATTCTATACCTCCTATTGGCTGGCTTACTTTGAAATGGACTTTTAAACCAGAATTGGGCAGAAACTTTGACACAAAAGCCCTGTCCCTTTTTCTAACATGTCGGGGAAGAAAAAAAAAGTGTAGAAATCCTAGATGTGCTAATCTGTACGACTTTTCTAAGATTTTAGGTGCAGATAGATTAGTAAACCTAGGCTGTATGTAGGACACATGGACAGAAAAAAAACCACCAGTAATCCTTATGTTATTCGCTGCCCGCTAAGGCTACTTTCTCACAGGTAGCACAGCAATATGGCATGCTGCACTCCAGATTTCTGGATCCGGCCTAGTCGGAGAGTGCTGTGTGTCTGCTGAACCCTATGTACTATGATGTGAATCGGCGGGAATCTAGCCATAAATGCCGGGATGCGGATGGTAAAAAATTGCTGCACGCGACGTTTTTTGTCTAGCTGAATCCCTGCTGGTTCACATTATTGTCAATGGGGTCCAGCAGGCAAGCAGCACTATTTTACCATGCCGAATCCAGAGAACTGTGCCTAAGCCCCTAAACTAAGCACAAGTGCACAGTCTGCACCTTGTTAGGCCTCTTGCACACGAACGTTGTGTGCACCGGCCCGTGTGCACTCCACATCACTTGAATGGGTCCGCAATTACAGAGATGCGGGACGGAAGCAAGGATCGGGACCCCACAGAAGCACTACGGAGTGCTTCCATGGTGTTTCTGTCTGTGCATCCGCACCACAAAAAAAATATAGAACTTGTTCTATATTTTTGCGGTGCGGACGGATCACGGACCCATTCAAGTTGAATAGGTCTCGGTCTCGGTCTGTCCCGGCCGCCGCCCGTGCATTGGGGACCGCAAATTGCGGTCCCCAATGCACGTAACCGATGCACAACGTTCGTGTGCAAGAGGCCTTAGAGAGTTCCTTTAAAATAATTTCCTCATTTATAATCTGTGTCCAAAATTATTTAAAAAAGTTTCAACAGACTTGTTACACTCACTTTGAGGAGCATCTGACAGTCAAATACAATTTTAATGACTGCTAAGCCAGAGCTTTGTTTTAAGATCCTAATAGACTTTAGTGGATTCCATTTGACGGTAAATTATTTAGAGAACATGATAGTATAAAGCAGTCACAATGGAATTCAGTCAGGGGGAAAAGGCTGAGCAAGGACATACTACCATCTGATGCAATCATATCATCTTTGGCTATCTATAAAGACAATTATTGCCATTTTAATTCATGCTTTTATGATATGTCATGAGGTTTTTGATAATTGCCAAACCAATTTGCTAAAATGTAATCTTAAGAAAAATGGTGCCTATTGATGTTATCAGGAAACTTTTCCTGCAATACTGCATAATCCTAACACCCTCTAGTAGTCATTGAGTGTTATGGCTATTAGGAGTAATTAAAAGTTTTAATTGCTGAATCCAGAAGCTTTAATCAGCAGCAGAAAAAAATAAAAAGTCACTAAATTCGACATTTCTATTGTTTGTGCGTTATCCCAAACTGCTTCACATTTTTATTTTTCTCCGCTTCAATTTTAGGGTAAAAAGATTTTAGGTTGTAAGATTGTAAGGCTTTGTGATCAAGAGAATGAAAAAATGCCATTTAACACTTTCCCTCCTACGGAAATGTGTTATGGACTATTGATACAAAATGGATACTTGCTTGTTGAGCTAAGATGGTGGCCAGGCATTCAGCCAACACCTATAAACTAGAATCTTACTTTGTGTTTTTATCATGTGTTTCTTTGTGGTTTCTGTTCAGCTCAAGCAAGCAGCTACAAAGAAAGAAGTAACGGTTTCACCCAGGGGGGAGGGAGAAGGAATTTCCTCTGGCCGTCAAGGTTACAGAAAAGTAGAGAGTTCATAGCCAATAGAAAATATATACTTTATCTTTCACCCCCCTCCCACTCCCTCCTCTCATGAAACCCATGTTGTTTTCAGAAATAAACCAGAGATACTGATTAACTCCATGTAGTGAGTTGTCTGTCTGATCTCTCCGTGCACGTATCTTAATTAATTAATTTGGAGCAGTACATCAAATCAAACTGGCAGCTTTGTCAGAACCAGAACAATTTTGGCGCCCAATCGTGGGGCTCGAGGATTGGACCCTCTGTTCCCGTACCCCCAGAGACCAGACGAGGAGAGGCGCACTAACGGACACCGGGATCGCAACCCGTGATATGAGGTAGGAAAATTGAGTCATCTTGCCTATAAAGTGTCCCCTGGTGTAGCCTCTTGGTGTTCGTCTGAGGGAGGGGTGCGGAAGCAGTCTGGGACGTCCTCGAGGGCATGAAAGTAAGAACCCCATATGTTTTCTTAAAGTCTTGATGTACTGTGTTGTGCCTATAAGTTGTGAAGACCCTGTTGACAAGTATCATTGACTGAGACACGGAGTTCTCCTGTTTTCCTGTATCGGAGTTCAGCCCGGTGTCTGACTCAAATCTCCATAAAGGGGACGATCACAGATGGGTGGAGAGCGGTTCGCGGTAGCCCAGAGTGTGCTGACCGGAACTCAAAGGTCTTCACGTCCAGTGATTACTCTATGCAGAGGTCTTTAGGCGGCTTCAGTAGGTACGAGAGATAATGGGAAATGAGGAAAGTGTCCCGAAGGGTTACTGTTCGCCTGAACAGTACGTGGCGGACAGGAGAGGCAAACGCTTCATAAAAGGATTAAGTAAGTTGGAGAAGAGTTATAGTGTCTGTAAAGGAGGCATCCTATGTAGTGCCACCTGGCAAGTGTTGTTAAACGAGAAGAGAGGGAAGTTAGAAGATGATAAATTGACAGACATGGTCCGTGTGTGGTTGGACTGTAGTAAAGAATTTGAACAGACCGGGGGGAACTAAATTTTGATGAGAAAAGACAGAGATATTTCTGTAAGCCTGGTGTTGCATTGATACATGACTAGCCACCACCCTATAATGGCGCCGGGAAGAAAGCAGGTGGGTGGACCTGCAAAACATGTGGTCAACAGAATCCCTGCTCCCGTGATACGTGCCTTCCCTGTGGGGTTCCCCACCCACAAAACCACACCTTGGTAACTACTCCCCGGCACGTCCCATCACTTCCCGTGTTAGCTACAGCGCCATCTTGTCCCCAGGCAACGCCCATGAACGGACCTTTAATATCATTCGGTCCGGACCCCCCCCCCGTCACTCCTATGTCACCCCTAGTGTCCCGGTGATCTCTATGCTGTACCCGATGATAAACCCGGACGGTACATTCATGCTACCCCACTCACCTGCCACCCTTACTCCTATAATGGTAGGGGGGCAACCTGATGAAGCAGAACAGGGGGATGCAGACGGTGCTGCAGAATCCACAATGGGCATACAAAATGCACCGGGTAATATGCAAACTCCTTCGCGAGGTACCCCGACAGACTACGGTGATCCGCCAACTTTACCCCTGGCACCACAGTGGACTGTACCCATGACCGTGCGCCCATCACGACGTTCACAAGATCAAATACTGCAGGGTCAGATTACAGAGTTACAAAAGAACTTACAGAAAATTGAGCAGGGAAACCTTGAGACACTGAAAGAAGCCCTAGCACTTAACCGGCCACAGGGACCACCAAAATATGTGTCTTTCACCCCACAACAGTTATTCACCATAGTGAATTTACTGCCTGACCCTGAGACCCATCCCATGCCCTTTTTCAGGAAACTGTCCCAAGTGCATCAAACCTATGGGTGCACATGGTCGGACCTGCAAAGTATAGTGGAAAACAAGACGGGTGAATACTCCTCACTGATAATGGATCAAATCCACATTCCTGAACTTAAAAGGTGCTAACTTTGACCCCCAAGATCATGAGTCTGGAGAATTCTTTATAGAACAACTACAGAAATGGACAAAAGCTAAATTTGCAGATCATTCCAAGCAGATCATTTCACCACACTGCAGGACAGCTGCGGGGGATCAGTTGACCCCCACCTTTTTTCTTTTCACAGAAATGTTAGTTTCTGCTGTGTTAGTTTAAGCTCCTCTTTCTGATAAGAAACTGTCTCGCTTCTTGGTCTTTGTGGTTTTCACTCAAATTATGTGACACCCACGGCTGCCGGATGTCTGACAATAAAATTCTGCACTGATTTATATGAGCAAGGGGATTCGCTGCAAACCATTTTGCACCTCATCCCCAATACTCTCTGGGCCAGAGGACCCCAGGATATTGGATACCTCAGTGTCCCACCAGTCACTGTGACCCTGAAGGACCCCAAAGTCCTACCATACAAAGAGACTGGACCCAGTAGCCAGAGAAGCCCCTTCCTGTGTCAGAGCTGTACATGCAGTCAGTGCCCTGCTGGCCACCACTTCTGATATGGTACTAGGTCTTCCCCTCACTATTCTGGCTCCCCATTACATTTCTGCCATCCTCCAGCAGACTCAACCTAAACACCTCACTGCACAGCGCCACCTCCGGCTTCCGTGTAGTTTGCTTCTGCCAGATAATGTCACCATTCAGAGGTGCCACATCCTCAATCCTGCTGCACTCCTTCCTCTTCCAAGGGGGGAGTATACTGGAGAATCTGAAGATTTTATTGATCTACAGGCACACTCGAGCTGACACCTCTGAAGCCAGAGGAAAGGCCCTAGCTGACCAAGCTGCGAAGGAAGCAGCAGTGAAAGAGGAAAGAGTCCAGTCAGACCAGATTATGATAACACAGGAAGACCTGGAACAAGAAGAAATCACATGGGACCTCCTGAAACAAATACAGAAACAGGCCACGCCACAAGAAAAATTGGATTGGCTAAAAGAGTCAGCCCAAGAAGAGAAAGAATCTGGACTGTGGACCCAAGGAAGGAGAGCATCTCTGCCCAAAGCTCTCTATCCTCTGATAGCTTCAATAGCTCATGGGCCCACCCACCAATCTAAGACCATCATGAAAGAACTAATAGACAATGGCCCCAGGGATAACCCCTGTCCTGGTGAGGCATACTCAGTCTTGCCTCATCTGTGCGCAGTGCAACCCGGGAAGACCTGAGCCTACACCAGCCAAACGTCTCCCCAAAGCCTAGTACCCGTTCCAACGGATTCAAATTGACCACATCCAGATGCCAATCTGCCAAGGGTTTCAATATGTGCTAGTAGTGATAGACTTGTTCTCTGGGTGGCCAGAAGCCTACCCCGTCCGAAACCAGACAGCAACCACTACTGCAAAAAAAACTGATGCAGGAGCTTGTCTGTAGGTTCGGAGTACCTGAGGTCATTGAGAGTGATCAGGGCCCAGCATTCACTGCTAGATTAACCCAAGAAGTCTGGAAGATGGTAGGGTCACACTTAGCCTATCACACACCCTACAGACCCCAAAGCGGCGACAAAGTCAAACGACTGAATGGGGTACTGAAGTCCAAGATGCTGAAAATGACTGGGGAGACAGGGCTCAGTTGGGTACAATGCCTGCCAATAGCACTATTTTCAGTTAGACACACCCCTAGGCCTCCACACCAAATTTTGTTTAGGACACGGCCTAGGATGGGACAGTACTTCCCACTGCAAATGCATTATGAATCTGTTGCTAAATATGTGATTGCCCATAGTAAACAATTGTCTAACATATGTGCACAAGTTTTCTCTTCCATTCCAGATCCTGACTCCCTAGAGGGAATACACACTCTCAAACCTGGAGAGTGGGTGGTGGTCAAGAAACACGTCAGAAACACCCTCGAACCACGATACGAGGGACCTTACCAGATGTTGCTGACTACCCCGACCTCTGTGAAACTCGATGGAGGCTTACCTGGATCCACACCTCACATTGTAAAAGAGTAAAGGCTGTCCCGACGATCCTGGAACAATAAGCCATGAGGATTCACATACTGATCATGACTTTGACAGTGGGCATATCAGCAGTGTTCACACCACTGGGTGATGAATGGGACAATTCACTGACACGGCACCATCAAATTCTAGTCCAGGGGTTGAGACACTCAGAGATTGTTGGATCTGTACCCACAGTCCCGTGAGTTCAACCAGTATGCCTTATGTTGCAATTCCCGTGGACCTTTCTGAACTGATTGACCTGTCTAATTCTACCATATTTCTCACTAGCATACACCAAGTTAAATCCAGTACAAACAAGGACAGGGAAGTAGCCTTACCTGTTGCAGGGTGGGCAGATGCCCCATGGCTCATGATAAACAGATCAGGCCCCTCGGTAGATTATAGCTCTACTCCTTGGCAAGATGGAAACTGGGCTAATGTCACATGTTTTCCTAGCTGGACACACTGTTATTGTCTCCAAGTACAAACCAAAGGTATGACATTTAGTCCACACATACACTCAGGTTGCAATGATTCAAAAACAGACAGCCACGTGCAGTGTATTGGTGTAGATGCTGAGAACGGAAAGGATCTGCCCTGTAACCACCGTACTGTACAGGATCTCCGGACAGGTATATTAGCTAACGACACCGAAAGTCAGTCAAAAGGATATGAGTTGGTGAAAGGGACACAATTAGCCAAACTAATTACCCGATTATTCAATGGCACAGCAGTAGCAGTTCCAGAAGATATATACTTAGTTTGTGGACACAAAGCATACAAATGGTTATCTGAGAATGTCACAGGACTGTGCACCATCGCCAGGCTTGCTCCTGCTACCTTTATAGTACCACACTCTGAAATTGGCATAAATGCAGTACCTAAACACATCTTGTATCATAGGGCCAAAGATAACACACCCAGACCAAATGGCAAGCCACATGTAGTAGAGATGAGCATTACCAACAAAACTGTTAGTTCCATCTTCATATATCCCATGATAGTGCAGATGTGGGATCATCTGGTAGTAGCAACAGACTACCTGGATGACCAAATATGGGAAGTGATGAGACTTATGAATACCTCAAACATTGTGCAAAACCAGTTAATCATTGTCACCAACCAACACACATTAGTTCTAGATTATGTTACAGCTAAAGATGGAGGTATGTGCCAGGTTGTGGGACCCTCTTGTTGCCATTACATAGACCCGCAGGGTAATTTGCAAGTTAAGGTGGGTATAGAGAAGAGGGCGGATTTAAGGGATAAATGGCTGGACGCACATAAAGCTGGTAAAGATACATGGTGGTCTGATACCTTCTCTTCCCTTAACCCCAATAACTGGTTCAAAGGTATTGGGGGTTGGCTCATGGGAATTGTCCAGGTAATATTGCAGGTAGCCCTAATAATATTGGTGATATATGTAGTGATTAAGCTCGTTCTTATTTGTGTGACCCGCTTTTCAAAAAGAATGAAGAAAACTGATGAACGACCTATTATGCTCCTCTATGATGAAGAAGGACAGAAGGAAACATCGTTCAACACAGCTCCCCCTCCTCACAATGATGCCTGGCTGAGATAGGGTGAGATGAATCCCAGGGTATTACCACAAGTCCGAGCAACCGGGAGCCTACCTATAAGGGGTAGGTTGTCGCCACTGCGGGTGAAGAGGATACGAATGGTATGCCCAGGGGATTCGCTAGGCGAAGGGAAAGTCTACAATCAAGTCTCCAAGGGGGGACTGTTATGGACTATTGATACAAAATGGATACTTGCTTGTTGAGCTAAGATGGTGGCCAGGCATTCAGCCAACACCTATAAACTAGAATCTTACTTTGTGTTTTTATCATGTGTTTCTTTGTGGTTTCTGTTCAGCTCAAGCAAGCAGCTACAAAGAAAGAAGTAACGGTTTCACCCAGGGGGGAGGGAGAAGGAATTTCCTCTGGCCGTCAAGGTTACAGAAAAGTAGAGAGTTCATAGCCAATAGAAAATATATACTTTATCTTTCACCCCCCTCCCACTCCCTCCTCTCATGAAACCCATGTTGTTTTCAGAAATAAACCAGAGATACTGATTAACTCCATGTAGTGAGTTGTCTGTCTGATCTCTCCGTGCACGTATCTTAATTAATTAATTTGGAGCAGTACATCAAATCAAACTGGCAGCTTTGTCAGAACCAGAACAAATGTACATTATGTAGGGGTGTATAGGTTACTAAACTCAGTCATTTTTAATGCAGATATGAACAAAAATGAAAATTTCTGCAACAGCATTTGTATAGATTAGGGAAACCGCTGTGCATAATTCTCTGCAAAGACGTGTAATACCACACTGAAAGCAGAAATAAATCTGGAAAAGGGCGATAAGACCGCCTGTCATGATTCTGGGTTCATATTACCTGTATTAATAGTAGTGAGACTTGCTGCCTTTTGCTTTGTCACAGTTCTGACTGGCATAACCTGTGAAATCTGGTTGACAGTGATACCGGTGCTTTCCCTCACTCCTGTCCTCATAACTATTCATGTGTGATGAGTCCTCCCCCCAACGTCTTTCCACACTACTGAGGTGAGGATATGTTCAGTTGGAACAAGCACAATTACGAGTTCTGAACGAACACAGGTCCTGCAGCGGACAGCGACCTCATGGCTGAAAACCGATTTAAGAAATACCTTTATTCCAGAAAATGAAACCGTTACTTATTATGAAATGTACAACATCCTGTATAATTCACTATACAGCTATGTACGGTGTAGATCTCCAAAAAGAAGAAAACTGGCTATACGCCTCAATACAAGACACCATTCACATTCTGCAGCAGTTGAGAGCTTTACCACTATGGCAGCTACAAACCTTAAACACAAACTATGATTTGGGAAAAAAATGTAGTAGACCCCAAAATCTGCATGACTGTAGCTCGACTGCTCACACACATGCATATCAGGCCAAAACAATCACTTTTATCAGTGTTTCAAAATCCATGTTAATTTCTTTATTTTTTATTATAAGCAAGATGGCTTTTTTCCATGTATGCCAAAAATAACAACAAATAGAGCACACCGCAAATCAAAATATTGTGCATGTCAACTTTACAATATTTTAAAGGGTTCTCTGCCACATAAAACGACCCAGGTATTATAAATAGCACATGCTAGGTGAGGCAGCCATGATATAGATTTTTTATTGGACCCAGGAGCTTCAAATTATGCCTTTAGGCCACTTTCACTTGTCCGTGTTTGTTCAGTGATTTCCATCAGTGACAAAGACAAAACCAGGATTGAATCGAAAACACAGAACAGGTGCAGATCTTTCCATTATATCTCATCTCTGTGTAGACTCTTCTCCTGGTTTGGCTCACAATCACTGATGGAAATCACTGATCAAACACTGTCCAAACACTGACTGTGTGAAAATGGCCTTAGTTGCAACAGTTTCAATTAAACAATGGTGGGCACTCTCTACCTGTGACTGCACGGATGAATCAATGCCCTTGGATCAAACAAATCTATTTATTAAAAATAAAAAACACCATAGCACTCATATGCCAAAACACCATATCGCAACAATAGTAGAAATGGGAATTCGTGAGAATATGGTCCAATTCACGTAGGATATAAGCATAAGTATATTCCTACCACTACTTGTCCTGTAGGCACCGCTTCATCTATGGTTGTCGCAACTTGACAATAGATGCATCCAGCTGGAATATAGCAGGTAAGTCTCTCATATAACTAATACTTGGACTATAATTGTATAAATGTCTCCACTATATCAAACAACGTACTGTGAATTGGTAGCAACATCTGTTGCCCAGAAACTGTATATATAGGTAGTTCAAATTGTCAGTATAAGGCTCCATTCACATGTCCGCAATTCTGTTCCGCATTTTGCGGAACGGAATTGCGGACCCAATCATTTCTAGGCGGCTGCACGATGTGCTGCCCGGATCCCAAAAAATAGAACATTTCCTATTCTTGTCCGCAATTGCATTTCCTATTAAGTGCCAGTGATGTGCGGTTCGCAAAATTGCCAGTGCCCGTGTTTGACAGATCCGCGGATCTGCAAAACGCACACGGATGTGTGAATAAACCCTTACTTTACCACTGGCCGTATTCACGCTGTAAGGAACGGAATTCTCCGCTGGCTCTACAAGTTTCACAGGTGTCCCACGTGATCGAGGGGCCGGCTCTATGTCTCACGTGTTCTGAGATTCTGTGTCTCACATGATTGAGAGCTGTGTTTCAGCGCCAGGTCCTAAAAAAATTTGGATCGCATCTCTGGGCAGGTATTCCTAGATACTGGAAGTACAAATATATATATATATATATATATATATATATATACACACACACACACACACACACACACACACACACACACACAGTGACCATGGCCATGGAATTCTTGAAAGTTAATATTGTTTGTCAAATACTACCCAAAATACACCAAATTTGTTTCAGAGATGACTTTCTCCTTCTTCTACCACTGAAGAAGGAGAAAGTCATCTCTGAAATGCCCCCATTGTATGTGATGGGAATACCCCATTAAGCAAAAGTAAACGATTTGTAGACCAAATTAAGGAACTCCAAATGTGGCAAAGTCACAGCTGATTTTAGAAAACTGTATGTAACACTCTTAAAGGGGTTGTCCAGTTTTAGGAGGAAACCAGACAACGCTCATGATCAGACAGATATAAAGAACTGCTAAGTACTTACCTGGAAGATCCCTCACCACCACTCCTGGCTGGGCTCTATTTACCTAGCTGCAGCGGTGATGTAACATTGAAAACACGTGACTGTTGCAGCGGTCACATGTGGTCCATGTGAGGTCACTGCTGCTGCTGGGCACATAGAGTCCTGCTGGGAGAACTGAAGTGGTAGTGCAGGATCTGCCAGGTAAGCACTCATCAGTTCTTTTCTGCAGGCTCAACCAGATAACACCTTTAGTGCTCATGTACACGACCAGTTAGTTCCTATCTGACGGCAGGTCTATTGTACGGTACTCACATGACAATGTGAATATTTGGTTCTCGCCCAACAATTCACTGTCACATTGGACAGTGTAAAAGGACAGACTGAAAAAAACAAGAAATTGGCCCTCACTTATGTGCCCAACTGACGACTGTTTTAAGACTAAGTGCACTACCAAACACTGACTGCGATAAATACATTTTCCAAGAGAAAAAGCGACATGTTTATTAATAGCAGCTTACAGAGAGGACAAATCACACAATACCTGCAACACAATGCCTCGGTTCTACAGCTGTAAAAATCATGGCTGCTTTGCTGAAAGGTTTGTGAATATTTGTAAAATGACATTGAAAAGTTAAGGACAAGGACCACCTTGGCTTTGTTTGCTGAATGTGACTATACTTACATTAATATTCAATTCACATACAAAGAAAACAATCAGTGGGGTTCATCTGTGTGTTTTTACATTCTTTCCATTCACTTCAAGGTTATCCTTACTGAAGGTCACATCATAAGAGAGGTGCAAACAACTTCACAATACCCTTCGCCAACCGGGGGCAAGGTAATGGGACGGGGGCGAAATGGAAAGAGGGACTAGAACAACTCAGAATGCTAAGTGTAAGGTACAAAATATACAGAAACCTCTCAAATGTATGTATACTAATGCCAGAAGCCTGACTAATAAAACTGGGGAGCTGGAATTAGTGATGTGTGAGGAGGACTATGACATAGTGGGAATAACTGAGACATGGCTGGATGATAGTTATGACTGGGCGGTTAATGTACAAGGTTACAGTCTGTTTAGAAAGGATCGTCAAAACCGGAGAGGGGAGGTGTCTGCCTTTATGTAAAGTCCTGTCTAAAGCCCATAGTCCGAGAAGATATAAGTGAGGGACATGAACATGTGGAGTCACTGTGGGTTGGAAATACATGGAGGCAAAAATAATAATAAATTACTAATAGGAGTTTATTATAAACCACCTAATATACCAGAGTCCACAGAAAATCTACTACTAAACGAGATAGACGAGGCGGCAAATCATAATAAGGTGGTTATTATGGGGGACTTCAACTACCCAGATATAGACTGGGAAACTGAAAGCTGTACATCTCATAAAGGAAACAGGTTCTTGGGAAAAACCAAAGACAATTACCTTTCCCAACTGGTTCAGGACCCGTCTAGAGGGACGGCCATACTGGACTTAGTATTAACCAATAGACCTGATAGAACAACAGACTTGCAGGTCGGGGGACACCTGGGAAATAGTGACCATAAAGTAATAACCATTTGGCTTCTTTATTATGCCCATATGCAGCACAAGTCCACAAAATGTCATCATCTCTACTGCACTTACTGGGGTCCAACATAGGGGTCTAGCATATGGCGAGGTAGCATTCTGAGCTACAAATGGTTGGCGTACAAATTGGTTTGGGCCACCATTAAATTTACAAAATCTTTAGAATCCGGAATATGGGGCTGATAATAATCAGGGGGTGGGGTCCATATGGGGTGACTATGGGGGGCTGCCTGCGCTGCTACCCCGGTGCGCCTTCTAGAGGGTCCCTCATCAGTGGAAGAGGATGATGAGGGCGTAGAAGAGTAGAGGAAAGTGGCATCCTCTTCTCCCTCACTGGCAGTCCCAGTATCAGAGGCAAGATACGTGTATGCCGCTTCAGCTGAGTAAACTTGTTGGGACGGACAGGCCATTTTTATTTTATTGGGTTGTTTTAACTGAAATGTGTAAAACTTGATTTAGTATGGGGTGTGTATGTAGGGACTTGTTATAAATTTGAAATATAGAGAAAAGAGTAAAATAAAAAAAAATAAAAAATGGCTGGATGCACGCACAAACCTACACTAACACTACCTAACAAAAATGTATGTGTGTGTAGGTGTGTGTGTAGGTGTGTGTGTATGTATGTATGTATGTATGTATGTATGTATGTATGTGTATATATATATATATATATATATATATATATATATATATTTATATATTAAATGTGCACAGTAAACTGAGCAGACCAATCAGAAAAATGGATGTTTCTGATCAGCGCTCAGCAGGTGCAGGACGCACGCACACAGATAAAAATGCACACTAACACTACCTAACTAAAATTGATCTAATACTAAAAGTCCTTTAACATCCCAAAAAATAAAAATAAACTGAGCACAGTAAAAAAAAAAAAAAAAAAAAAATGGTACTCATTGGTGCTCAGGGCTGCAGAACACGCGCAAGCGGATGTTTGGTGCATTCGTGCAGACACCGCAGTATAGAAATTTACTGCAGATACAAAAAAAGAACACTAGCTAAAAATGAACACAGATTTTTTATATATATATATATATATATATATATATATATATATATATATATATATATATGTCTCATTCTAACTACAGGTTAATTTTATGGGGGACAAAATGAAAAAAAAATTGCGAATTGCACGTTTTTCATTCTTTGTCCGTTACGGCGTTTACCGTACAGGATTTTTAAAATATATTTTAATAGTTCTGACATTTTCGGACGCGGCAATGTTTATTCTTATATTTTTATATGTAAAAGTGGGAAAGGAGGGTTGATTTAAACTTTTAATTGTTTTTGTTAACTTTATTTTCACTTTTTTTTTTTTTTTACAACTATTACCACCCTTTGGGGCCTAGTACATGGGATCTTTTGATCCCCCTCTCCTATTCACCCTAATAGATCTCTATTAGGGTAAATATGATTTTCATACTGTCCATTCTGAGCTATGCCTCGTGCATAGCTCAGTATAGAGAAAGCAATGGCAGGCCTGGAGCACCTCAGCAGCGTCCAGGCTGCTATGGCAACCGATCCAAGCCCGGCAATTTCACTGCGGGGGCTCAGATCGGCATGTGAGTGGTTAAATGACAGGGGCGGTGCGATCGCCGCTTCCTGTTAGTGCAGCCGGATGCAGGCTGTATGATACAGCCAGCACCCACCTCGTATGGAACGGGCCCTCTGCAGAGGTCCGCTCCATACATCACCTGAGGCATTATGACGTTACTGTACGTCATAATGTGCCAAGGGGTTAAATCAGTTAGTGGAATCCAACAGTACAATCTTCGCCATGGTTCATGCCGCTGCACAGTCAGGAAAGCTCAGGGACTAACTGTATTATCAAGTCTAAAGCCTGGATTAGATTGAGTTGACAGTGAATATGTGAGAGATGAAGTTTATCTAAACCATACCAGTAGTAAAAAATGTTTGTTTTCTAGAAATTAAACTAGTGCAGGCAGCAATTCGAGAAAGATACTGTGTGTTATCGAGGCATCATCCTATTCATCCACAAATATGGACAGAATCAGGACCTGCGCAGAGATTTGTAGATGGGGCACACAGATCCATCACCATCAGCACTTAAATTTCAGTTTCTTTGCAGTGTCATACATGGAACCTACAGTATTAAACTGCAGTTGATATGAGTAATTCTTATGTATTTTTTTTTTGAATGAATAATGGATACACTTCTGTGATGTGTCTAGTTTTGAGTTCATACAAAATCCACCCAGTCCAAGAATTAGTGTGTTCAAGAGCCAATTCGGATTAAAATGAAATTTAACCAAATAGAAACAGTAAAAAAAACTAGGAATATAAAGCTGAAGGATCACACCACTGAAAACAGGTAATGGACATAGACTACCTCACATACCCTATACCCATCCCTTTCATGGTAACTTATGAATAGGTTTGCGAGCAAGCTGGAAACACTTTCTAGAGATGGCTTTCTATGTGAACTATCTCAAGTCCCAGTGTTTGGTGTAAAGTAAATCTCTAATCAACCAAGATGGTGGCTCCTAAAACAGGGACATTTTTAGTTTGAATTCTAATGGTATTGCGATATCATTTTAATTAATTATATACACTACTCACAAAATGTTAGGGATATTTGGCTTGTGGGTGAAGTTTCAGGCTGGACCTAAAATGCACTGTAACCTTTACAGGTTAACTTAACCCCTTAAGGACACAGCCTTTTTACACCTTAGGACCAGGCCATTTTTTGCAAATCTGACCAGAGTCACTTTAAGTGCTGATAACTTTAAAACGCTTTGACTTATCCAGGCCGTTCTGAGATTGTTTTTTGTCACATATTGTACTTCATGACACTGGTAAAATGAAGTAAAAAAAAATATTTTTTTTGCACCAAAAAATACCTAATTTAACAAAAATTTGGAAAAATTTGTAAATTTCAAAGTTTCAGTTTCTCTACTTTTGTAATACATAGTAATACCCCTAAAAATTGTGATGCCTTTACATTCCCCATATGTCTACTTCATGTTTGAATTATTTTGGGAATGATATTTTATTTTTTGGGGATGTTACAAGGCTTAGAAGTTTAGAAGCAAATCTTGAAATTTTTCGGAAATTTACAAAAACCAAATTTTTAGGGACCACTACAGCTCTGAAGTCACTTTGCGAGGCTTACATAATAGAAACCACCCAAAAATGCCCCCATTCTATAAACTACACCCCTCAAGGTATTCAAAAATGATTTTACAAACTTCGTTAACCCTTTAGGTGTTGCACAAGAGTTATTGGCAAATGGGGATGAAATTTGAGAATTTCATTTTTTTGGCTAATTTTCCATTTTAACCCATTTTTTCCACTAACAAAGCAAGGGTTAACAGCCAAACAAGACTATCTTTATTGCCCTGACTCTGCCGTTTACAGAAACACCCTATATGTGGCCGTAAACTACTGTACGGCCACACAGCGGGGCGTAGAGTGAAAGGTGCGCCATATGGTTTTTGGAAGGCAGGTTTTGCTGGACTGTTTTTTTGACACCATGTCCCATTTGAAGCCCCCTGATGCACCCCTAGAGTAGAAACTCCATAAAAGTGACCCCATCTAAGAAACTACACCCCTCAAGGTATTCAAAACTGATTTTACAAACTTCATTAACCCTTTAGGTGTTGCACAAGAGTTATTGGCAAATGGGGATGAAATTTGAGAATTTCATTTTTTTGCCTAATTTTCCATTTTAACCAATTTTTTTCCACTAAAAAAGCAAGGGTTAACAGCCAAACAAGACTGTATCTTTATTGCCCTGACTCTGCCGTTTACAGAAACACCCAATATGTGGCCGTAAACTACTGTACGGCCACACAGCGGGGCGTAGAGTGAAAGGTGCGCCGTTTGGTTTTTGGAAGGCAGGTTTTGCTGGACTGGTTTTTTGACACCATGTCCCATTTGAAGCCCCCTGATGCACCCCTAGAGTAGAAACTCCATAAAAGTGACCCCATCTAAGAAACTACACCCCTCAAGGTATTCAAAACTGATTTTACAAAGTTTGTTAACCCTTTAGGTGTTGCACAAGATTTAATGGAAAATAGAGATACAATTTCAAAATTTCACTTTTTTGGCAGATTTTCCATTTTAATATTTTTTTTCCAGTTACAAAGCAAGGGTTAACAGCAAAACAAAACTCATTATTTATGGCCCTGATTCTGTAGTTTACAGAAACACCCCATATGTGGTCGTAAACTGCTGTACGGGCACACGGCAGGGCGCAGAAGGAAAGGAATGCCATACGGTTTTTGGAAGGCAGATTTTGCTGGACTGTTTTTTTTACACCATGTCCCATTTGAAGCCCCCTGATGCAACCCTAGAGTAGAAACTCCATAAAAGTGACCCCATCTAAGAAACTACACCCCTCAAGGTATTCAAAACTGATTTTACAAAGTTTGTTAACCCTTTAGGTGTTGCACAAGATTTAATGGAAAATAGAGATACAATTTCAAAATTTCACTTTTTTGGCAGATTTTCCATTTTAATATTTTTTTTCCAGTTACAAAGCAAGGGTTAACAGCAAAACAAAACTCATTATTTATGGCCCTGATTCTGTAGTTTACAGAAACACCCCATATGTGGTCGTAAACTGCTGTACGGGCACACGGCAGGGCGCAGAAGGAAAGGAATGCCATACGTTTTTTGGAAGGCAGATTTTGCTGGACTGGTTTTATTGACACCATGTCCCATTTGAAGCCCCCCTGATGCACCCCCAGAGTAGAAACTCCAAAAAAGTGACCCCATTTTAGAAACTACGGGATAAGGTGGCAGTTTTGTTGGTACTAGTTTAGGGTACATATGATTTTTGGTTGCTCTATATTACACTTTTTGTGCGGCAAGGTAACAAGAAATAGCTTTTTTGGCACCGTTTTTTTTTTTTTGTTATTTACAACATTCATCTGACCGGTTAGATCATGTGGTAATTTTATAGAGCAGGTTGTCACGGATGCGGCGATACCTAATATGTATACAAATTTTTTTATTTATGTAAGTTTTACACAATGAATTAATTTTTAAAACAAAAAAAAGTTTTAGTGTCTCCATAGTCTAAGAGCCATAGTTTTTTCAGTTTTTGGGCGATTATCTCAAGTAGGGTCTCATTTTTTGCGGGATGAGATTACGGTTTTATTGGCACTATTTTGGGGTGCATATGACTTTTTGATCGCTTGCTGTTACACTTTTTGTGAAGTAAGATGACAAAAAATTGCTTTTTTTACACCGTTTTTTTTTTTTTTTTTTACGGTGGTCACCTGAGGGGTTAGATCATGTGATATTTTTATAGAGCCGGTCGATACGGACGCGGCGATACCTAATATGTATACTTTTTTTTATTTATGTAAGTTTTACACAATGATTTCATTTTTGAAACAAAAAAAATCATGTTTTAGTGTTTCCATAGTCTAAGAGCCATAGTTTTTTCAGTTTTGGGGCGATTATCTTGGGTAGGGTATGATTTTTGCGGGATGAGATGACGGTTTGATTGTTACAATTTTGGAGTACATACAACTTTTTTGATCACTTTTATTAACTTTTTTGGGAAGTAAGGTGGGCAAAATTTCAATTTCATCATAGTTTTTAATTTTTTATTTTTATGGCGTTCACCGTTTGGGTAAAGTAACATGACCGTTTTATAGATCAGGTCGTTACGGACGCGGCGATACCAAACATGTGTAGGGAATTTAATTTTTTTTATTTTTAATCAGTGATAAATGTGTTTTTTGATTTTTACTTTATTTTCACTTTTTTTCACTTTCTTTTTGACCCAGACCCACTTGGTTCTTGAAGATCCAGTGGGTCTGATGTCTGTATAATACAGTACAGTACAATATATAGTACTTTACTGTATTTTACACTTTGTCTGAACAGATCTATGCCTTTCAGCACAGATCTGTTCAGCACCATGGACAGCAGGACGCCTGAGAGGCGTCCTGTTGCCATGGGAACCTTCCCCGTCTGCTCAGTTATGGTCAGAACTGCGCAGACGGGGAAGGGTAAGGACGGGGCTCTGGGGGGGCTGCCTGGGAGCTCTCTCCCTCTCCATTCGGGGGGCTGCAAAGGCACAGCAGCCCCCCGATGGGAGAGGGAGGGAGCTCCCTGCGCTGTTAACCTTTTCCATACAGCGGTCCGTACGGACCGCGGTATGGAAAGGGTTAAACGGCTGACATCGCAGCACAGATGTCAGCCGTTTATACCAGGGTGCCAGCAATGTGCTGGCACCCTGGTATACCCACTAGAAACCAACGATTATTCAAGGGGAGGCGGGCGGGGGATCGCGATCCCGCCTACCGCACCGCCCGCCTCCCGCACCGCCCGCAACCCTCCCCCTGCACCTCCCACCGTGCTCAAATAACTTAGGGGTGCAGGGGGGAGGGATGCAGGAACATTTTTGGAATCCTAAAGTTTCTGATCCCCGCGGTCAGGGACCGCGGGGATCAGAAACTGCAGAAATCGCAGCAAACCGCAGGTCTGAATTGACCTGCGGTTTGCCGCGATCACCGACATGGGGGGGTCACGGGACCCCCCCGCGCATTTAGCCTAGGTGCCTGCTCAATGATTTGAGCAGGCACCGGGTTCCGATCACTGCCAGCCGCACGGCAGTGATCAGAAATACACAGGGCGTACATGTACGCCCTGTGTCCTTAAGTACCAGGGCACAAGGGCGTACCTGTACGCCCTATGTCCTTAAGAGGTTAAAGTGACCTTCTCTAAACTTTTGAATGCACTGTTCAATGTTTCAGTACTTTTTGCACAACTTGCTGACCTCTTACAAGGAGCTTAAAAGCAAAATTCACAACAGTTGATTGATCCATGAATCGCCCAATAAATTTCCAGGTTCAATAAGAACTGGTATTTAAACAATCCTCCTCATCATGCTGTTCACATTTTGACACGAGACCAAGACACCTAACAATTGATCAACAGTACCACGCCATTGCAAGGATGTTCTTAGATGGAAGTGGCTATTGAGCCTAAAGTGTCATCAGCAGGTTGCAACATAGATACAGAGAGACTGCAAGAGTCACAGAAAGGCATGGAAGTGGATGTCCTTTGGCCACATCCCACACTGATGACCGCTTCATTGTATACAATGCCCTGCAGAACCGATGATGAATGCCACACAACTACAGACATTTAAGGGAGGTGAAAGGCACCCAAGTGTCACGTCAGAACATCGAAACCGTTTACATCAGCGTCGTCTATGTGCTAGACGACCTGCAAAGGTAGCTGACCACACCACCAGGCACAGGAGTCATTGTCTTGCATGGGCCAGGGAGCATCTACACTGGACGAGGGACTAGTGGGTCTCAGTGCTGTTCACTGATTAAAGTAAATTTACACTGAGAAGAAATGATGGCTGTTGATGGTGTTACAGTGTGGGCAGGAGTGTCTAGTTAACACAGAACTGCCATACACTTTGTGAATGGTACAGTGACAAGAACATACTACTTGAATAGCATCATTTATACAGTCATTATGCCTCAGCATGAACAACACAAGCCTAATGTTATTCTTCATGGACTGTACCAGCTCATCAAGGTCGCATCATTAGGGAACAGCTGTTGGAGACTGCACTTTCTCCAGACCTGAATCCCACTGAAAACCTATGGGATCATCTGAGTCGCAGTGTAGAGGATCGTGACTCCAGAACCTCAATGATATGAGGGCCATCCTTCAAGAAGAGTGGAATGCCATGCCTCAGCAGACAAGAAGTTCGACTTGTGAACAGCATGAGAGGTGTAATTGATGCTCAGGGCCATATGACAAGTTTCAGAGACATTGACATTTTTGTGGGGGTATACCCACCGTTGTTGTTGTTTTTTTTATTCAATAAATAGTTTGAGATGAGGAAATCACTAATGCATGCTTCTAATTCATTGCCCTACTTTCATGATATAATATCACTGTAGCGTGAACTTTTTATGTTTTCTCTAAATTGAATCCGAAAGCCAAATATCCATAACTTTTTGCGAGTAGTGTATATCTATAGGTGAACAACTGCCTTGCACACAAGAAACTACACATTGTTATTAAAAAGAAATCTTAATTTTCTTTAGATTATACCTTCTAGGCACAAAAGATTTGTTAACTAGCAGGTCAATAATTGCTCAATCAAATCACCAGGTAGGTACACAGACGTGCATTGCTCATAGTGGATTTTACAGCATTTTTTTCCTGAATGTTCATTTGATCAATGGCTCAAATCAAATGGTATCAAAGTCAATGTAATGTAGTTTCATCAGCAATTTCACTTCTACTACCATATGAAATCTTGATTGGGAAGGCAAACAAAAGCTTATTTTTGCTTAAACTTCCACTGAAGCATTTAAAATGTCTCCCTGAAATGTCTTTTGTGCTCCCAACAGCCCTTTTCACTTCTAACTGCTTACCACATGGCCCATTGAATTTGGCCATAAAGTCAGAAATGATGCCCTGGTTAATTGCCCAGTATGAAGCCTACCACAGAACATTAGCAAAATGCTTAACTTGTAAAGATTATCAGTTTGACAAGCTCAATGCAAACTAAAAATAAAATGTATTGAGAAACAGAAAACATATCTAAACAATATATTCATGCAAGAAAAATGAACAAAAGGGGACATTTATGAAGACCGGTGATTTAGACGCTGGTCTTTGTCACTCTTGAGCTGGTGGTTCATCCGCCTAAGTTATGTAGAGGCACTAGCGGACTTTACACTTGTCTAAATCTATGCCAGCTCCCTTGCTGGCATAGATTTAGACAATTGTTCATGCGTAAAACAGACACAGAAAATGATAAATTAGACGGGCCTGCCGGCCCCCCTTTCCCGGGCCCCCCGTTTTTTTAGACCTGGCGTGAAATTTGAAAAAGGGGAAAATTCACAGATTGTGGCACAAATAACATTTGCACAACAACAACAAAAAAAAAACTTGAGCTCCACCTCACTCATTTTAACCAATAACAGAAAAAGTGCAACAGATGCTCCATAAATATTATGCTTTTTCTTTGCACCATATTTTTCAAAGTATTTACAGCAGAGAACTGGCATACATACACTGATAAGTCTCCCCCAAACAGCTGTATAGCCTCTGTTTTCCTATATACAGTACATAATAAAATTGGGAGCGTGCAGGCACCACTAGATGGAGCTCAGTACATAGAAATGCATACAGCTACCACTGAACATAATGGAAATTGTAAAATCTCTATGCACTGAGCTGCAGATAGGGATGTAATCTATGAAGAGTCTGCCTTCAGCATAATACTGAATGCTAGAGACCACTATGTGGAACATGCAGAAGCAGGCTTCTTAGCCTGCCTCTGCTCAATACCCCAGCCCCTGCCTTCTGGTATGTGCTTTCTTTGCCTGTCTCCCCGACTTGCTGGCAGCTCTGCTCATTTATGTCTATTCGAGGAACTTCTCAGTTACTGATTGCAGGGAAAAGAGAGCAGAATGGAAAACCTACAAAGAAGGGAGGCAAAAGGAATCATGACTATTTAGAAAAACATAGAATGTGTCGGCAGATAAGAACCATTTGGCCCATCCAGTCTGCCCAATATACTGAATACTATGGATAGCCCCTGGCCCTATCTTATATGAAGGATAGCCTTATGCCTATCCCATGCATGCTTAAACTCCTTCACTGTATTTGCAGCTACCACTTCTGCAGGAAGGCTATTCCATGCATCCACTACTCTCTCAGTAAAGTAATACTTCCTGATATTACTTTTAAACCTTTGCCCCTCTAATTTAAAACGATGTCCTCTTGTAGCAGTTTTTCTTCTTTTAAATATTCTCTCCTCTTTTACCTTGTTGATTCCCTTTATGTATTTAAAAGTTTCTATCATATCCCCTCTGTCTCGTCTTTCTTCCAAGCTATACATGTTAAGGTCCTTTAGTCTTTCCTGGTAAGTTTTATCCTGCAATCCATGTACCAGTTTAGTAGCTCTTCTCTGAACTCTCTCCAAAGTATCGATATCCTTCTGGAGATATGGTCTCCAGTGCTGCGCACAATACTCCAAATGAGGTCTCACTAGTGCTCTGTAGAGCGGCATGAGCACCTCCCTCTTTCTACTGGTAATGTCTCTCCCTATACACCCAAGCATTCTGCTAGCATTTCCTGCTGCTCTATGACATTGTCTGCCTACCTTTAAGTCTTCTGAAATAATGACCCCCTAAATCCCTTTCCTCAGATACTGAGGTTAGGACACCATCACTGATTTTATATTCTGCTCTTGTTTTCTTTTTACGCCCCAGGTGCATTATCTTGCACTATTCAACATTAAATTTTAGTTGCCAGATTTTTGACCATTCCTAAATCCTTTTCCATTTGGTGTATCCCTCCAGGAACATCAACCCTGTTACAAATCTTTGTATCATCAGCAAAAAGACACACCTTACCATCGAGGCCTTCTGCAATTTCACTGATAAAGATAATAAACAATATGGGTCCCAGAACAGATCCCCGAGGTACCCCACTGGTAACAAGACCATGGTTTGAATATACGCCATTGACTACAACCCTATGTTGTCTGTCCCACAGCCACTGCCTAATCCATTCAACAATATATTTTTATTGAGAAATGGTTTTGCAATTTAAGTAGATATACAGAAATTAATAAAGAAAAGGTTTCATACAAAAGTACATATTGCTTTGAGAGATTGAGGGTGCTACAGTGAACATAGGCAGTATATGCTAATCAAGTGCAATATACAGTAGTCATATGCAGTGTACAGTAGGCAGTGATCTTGTGCAGAAAAAACAGTTACAAACAACTAGCTAGCTTCCCCATAGTTTCCCAATTATAGGAGACAGTAAGGGAGCGGATCAGCATACGAGCTAGACAACCATAGTAGCCATGTGTTGTGCATTGCTATCTTATGTTTCAGCGAGTAGGCGAAGATGAATTCACATTGCATATGGTAGTTTACCAACTTGAGGACTTCACTGAAGGGGATTGTGTTCCTTTTCATTGGCGTGCAATCACCTTTTTTGATGCAGAAAGGATATTGTGCTACAATGCCTTTGCTGTTGTGGGGGATTTCTGCCAAATCAATGCTTAGAATCGCTAGTTCCAGGCTTAGTATTCCTTTTATCCCGGTTACCTCTTCTATGACCCTAGAGATGGACATCCAGAAACATGCGAGTGCAGGGCACGCCCACCACATATGTAAAGGGGAGCCTATTTGACCACATCCCCTCCAACACAATGGAGAATAGTTCGGGATAGTGTGAGCCAACTTGTTTGGCATTAGGCACCACCTTAATTGAACCTTCCTATTCTGATCTGTGTGGTTTATACATTTTGAACATTTCATGGACCAATACATAGCATCTGCCCAGTTATCTAGTGAGAATTCTTTCCCCATTTCAGCCTCCCACTTAGTCATAAAAGGTTGTTTGCATTCTTAGTTTACTGACAAAAGAAATGAGTACCAAAATGAAAGGCTGGAATGAAGGGAGGTGCCTTCTTTAAGTAGGCTGCAAAGTGTGTTGCAACTTCTCTTTTCCACACTAATTGGGAGGGAGGAAAGAAAATTGCGGATCTGCAAGTACTGGTAAAAGAGAGAATTATGCAGGTTGTATATGGAGTGTAGTGTCTCAAAGGGTTTCAAGATGGATTTGTCAAATAGGCTTCCAAATGTGTCTAAATTTTTGGTAAATTTGGGATTTTTTCATAAATAAAAGGTGAAATATATTGACTCATATTTATGACTGTCATGAAGTACAACGTGTCACGAGAAAACAATCTCAGAATGACTTGGACAAAAAAAAAAAAAAGAGTTCCAAAGTTATTACCACATAAAGTGACGCATGTCAGATTTGTACATTTTGACCTGGACACTGGGGCATCAATGACCTTTGGTCATGAAAGGGTTAAGTATGGTTTCCATTAATTTCCCCAATATTGATGTCAGGCTTACTGGCCTATAGTTGCCCGATTCCTCCCTACTACCTTTCTTGTGAATGGCACAACATTTGCTAATTTCGGATCTTTTGGGACGACTCCCGTTACCAGTGATTGGTTAAATAAATCTGTTAATGGTTTTGCTAGTTCACCGCTGAGCTCTTTTGATAGCTTTGGGTGTATCCCATCAGGCCCCTGTGACTTATTTGTATTACATTTTAAACAGCTGATTTAGAACCTCGTCCTCTGTAAATACACATGCATCAAACGATCCATTAGTCTTCCTTCCTAACTAAGGTCCTTTTCCTTAATTTTCCTTTGTAAAAACTGAACAGAAGTATTCATTGAGGCAGTCAGCTAGTTCTTTATCTTCTTCCATATACCTTCCTTCTTTTGCTTTTAATTTGGTAATTCCTTGTTTTAGTTTCCTTTTTTCATTTATGTATCTGAAGAATGTCTTGTCGCCTTTTTTCACTGACTGAGCTAATTTCTCTTCTGCCTGTGCTTTAGAAGCTCTTATAACTTGTTTGGCCTCTCTCTGCCTAATCTTATAAATTTGTCTGTCATCCTCGTATTTTTTTTTTTATAATGACTAAATGCTATCTTTTTGTTTTTAATGATTTTGGCCACTTCTGCTGAGTACCATAGTGGTCTCTTCCTTTTGCTTTTACTGACAAGCCTAATGCAATTTTCTGTTGTCTTCAATAGTGCAACTTTTAAGTAGTCCCATTTCTCCTGGACTCCAATGAAACTGTTCCAATCTGATAGGGACTCGTATACCACTAATCTAATTTTAGAAAAGTAAATTTTTCTAAAATCTAAAACTTTTGTTTTTGTGTCACTGTGACTGACAGCGCTTATGCACGACAGTTCGGCTGCCTTTGGCGAACAGCTGGCTGTCAGTCACAGCGAAGGGGCAGGGAAGGGGGCGTGGTTACCGTGACTTGACGCAAGGAGGCCGCTGCCTCTGTGACTTCAAGCCTGTGCGGAGAAGCGCGCCGGGCAGGGGATAAAACAACGTTTTCAGTACTTTTGCTGCATCTGCTTTAAGGAAGAAAGGCATCATCAGAAACATGCTGCTGGCTACACGCAGGTACTGCTGGTGGCTTGGGATGGTTTTGGGAGGTGACAGGGAGATTTTTTTCACCCGGTTTCCTACTGAAACACCTTTCCCTAATAAAGTATAATACAAAAACATTCAATATTTAAAAAAATTTACACTATGACGAACATTATTGTAACACATTCCACATAATCTAATGATCTAATATCCTTTACAGGATCCAGAGGAGAGAATGTACACAGTCAAGTCATATTATGACCATCAGCTAATATCCAGAGTAACCGCTGTGTGCAGCTCGGACAGCAGATAGATGGGCTGGGAGCGACTCAATAAGGTCCTGGTAGGTTGTCATAGGCATATGGAGCCATAATGACTGAAATGCATCCCACAGCAACTGGAGGGTGCATGGGAGAGGATCCATAGTGCGAACACGATGATCCAGGGGGTCCCATATATGCTCAATTGGGTCCAAGTCTGGGAAATAAAGAGTACAAAGTAGTACTTGGAAGTCTTGGTCATGCTCTTCCAACCAACGTCAGCCATTTCTAGCAGTGTCACATGACGCACTGTCTTGCTGGAAGATCCCATCTAACCCCAGGAAGACAAATCAGCATGTACAGTATGTATGTGCAAGGATGGATTCATACACAAATCAATTGAGAGTGTCTTCTACATGGATGATTGAAACCTGAGAATGGCACCAGAACATTCCCCAGACCATAACGCTGCTACCACCAGCTTGTGATCTTCCAGCAATGGTTGCAGGATGGATGTTTTCTGATGCTTCTCGCCTGACATGTCAATGCCTATCCATTCGATGAAGCAGAAAACGTGATTCATCGGAGAAGGCAACGCTTTACCAATTAGCAGAGGTACAAATCTTAAACTGCCGTGAAACTTGAAGCCTTTTCTGCTGATGCAACTTTGTTAGCAAAGGTGCAGTGACCATCTGCCTGCTTCACAGCCCACAGTAGGGTTTGCTTAACAGTTGTTTTAGACACACATCTGGTAGCCCCCTGGTTCATTTTGGAGGTGATGAGCTCAACTGTAGCATGTTGGTCTACGGTTACACACCTTTGTAGCCAATGTTCACATCTCTACACTGTCACCATGGCAGCATGCGAACAGATTACAAACTGTGCAGTTTCAGAAATACTGCCTCCCTTGGCCTAACAACCAATAATTATCATTTTTACAATAATCACCCTTTTTCTCATGACAGCAACGAGGGATGTGTGTGCACAATTAATATACCCACCAAGCCAGCTCACGAAACGTGACATACTTCATGAGCTACGTGCTGCCAATGTTGAAAGCAGGAAGTGGTCATAATAACGTGACTCTACTGTATATCATGAGGGTAATATTTGAAATCAATTTTTCTTGTGTACTTTCCCATCCAGTTGCAAAGTCCTGTTTTGCGACTCATTGAAGCGACCATTCTAAAGTATAGGACTTGATAAATCATCTCTATTACATCCAGTTAGGATCATTACCTGTGTGGAATTCACAAACAACTGTACAGATAACATTTCAAAAATACTCATGGGTGCAATAATCGATCCAGGCACATGTTGTACAGCTTGTTTTACTATGAATACCGCAAAGCAACACCGGTATTTTAGACTCGTGCAAATGTCAAAAACGGAACGAAACTTGCATGGTGCCACTCAAGTTCCATGCATTATTTAACCATAATTCTGAACATCATCTTGGGTAAATCAATTATGGAACAAGGTCAGACTGGTAAAATGATCGCCAGTTTTGAACTTTCTGAAATAATTATACCCTGACACACACACACACAGGTATAGACTAATAAAAAGCACAGTTACACCCCTCCCTCTTTTCTAATCACTTTGGACAGATCCTTTATACGCTGTATAGTTGCCAGTGGGAGTTTAAGGGGGGTACTCTCTTGCCGCAGTATTGTCCTGCATTTACTGCCATTATATGTGTTTTGTCTAAAATTATGTAAATATATATATATATATATATATATATAGTATGAATATACTATATATATATATATATATATATATATATATATATATATATATATAAATACATAATTTAGACAAATTTGAGACAAAGAAAAAATTTATACTATATGTGTGTGTTTAGATTTTTGGCGAGTTACCATCTAAAGGCTATCAACTTTGGGCATTTTTATGATGGCTCGGTGCAAGAAACATTACTTCCTGTGCTCTTGTGGAGGGAAATCCTGGCCGGATCGATCAGTTTTTTTAGGCCCCCTTCCTATAAGCCTTCCTGCGCCAATGCTTCGACTACTCAGTCAGAACTTTGCCTTACTTGAGTTGTTTGACCTAACCTAGAATGGCTATATTTAGATAGGAAGCTTTTTGGTATCTTAGCATTAATGACATGTGTTTTACTTGTCATCTTCTCTTTTTTTAATTTTACCAGTAGCCTGTTCTAATCATATGTCTGGGCCCTCAGGACTCAAGTTTACTTTAGAGGCGAGTGGTTTGCCACACTGGTCTGAGGCTCTTTCACACCTAGGGATGAGCAATTTGAACGTTGTACTAGACTTATGTCTAACTTTAGCTGACCGTTGTTGACAATTTTTCTATGGTATCCAGTGTTTCAACTGCCATACAGAAAACAGTCCAATACAACTTTATTACTTATGAGATTGAGCCTGAAGGGTTCACTGAATTTATCAAGAATCAATTTGAATATGGGCACAAATCCAAAAAGCTATACAACAAAGCAAAATGTATGTGTTTAGAGGTCAAATAACTGCTCCAAGACATGTTCAGTGATCTGTGCGCCTGGAAGAGCATAGCAAGCAGTTCCTGCTTGGCTCTCCCTTGTTATGGTTAAGTCTGCCATGACACTTCAGTCACATTTCGTACCTGAGAATGCCAAGCAAGTACATTATTATGTTATCATAGAAGGTCTTCTCTTATTGGTGATTAAGATCTTGACTCTGCCTTCTGCGCCATCTCTACCCAATTAAATACTTTGGCGCTCTGGAAATTTTATTACTTGGTACGTTGGATCGATATTATTCACATTCTATTGTGTACTGACATTTATAATTTTAATATAAGCAACACGTATATTTATATAATGTTATTACTACAAAATGGAGGTTTTACTGTTTACATAGGTAAAAAGTAAGCAACTCGTGCCAAAAGGTTAAAGTGTAAAGTGCCTGAAATAAATCCCGAAAGGGAATAGCCACAACTACAAAGGTGACAGTTCAAAGATAAACTAAGCTCTAAATGAGTTAATTTTTTTTTCTCAGGAAATTGTAAAATGTTTCACTTTCAATATGTGATAAGCATTCTATGATCTGTGAATAAAAAGATGGGTCTATGAGATTTGCAAATCACAGCATTCTGTTTTGATTTACATTTTACACAGCGTCCCAACTTTTTTGGGTTGTACAGGATCTTATATATAAAAAAAAAAACAAAAAAAAAAAACATGACATAATAAACATATCAAATGTGTTTATACAGCAGATAGGAAAGTAACAGAAGCAGGAAAACCATGAAATTGGCAACCATAGTTTATAAAGTATGCAAAAGAAAAAATAGTCTATAAAAGTGAAACTGTACAAGGATGCACCGCTGTCATAAGCTATTACTGAGCATCAGTCTACCTTGCATCAAATGTGTTTAAGCCTAAGCGACATATTGACTTACTTACTGTCTAAGCGCTTATCTCTCTGAACCAATTTAGTTTCCCTCAGTCACTTTGGCACGCGTCCACTGTACTTTCTATTACTATTGTGTTGGTACACAAAATACACAAATAATAAAATATACAAAACAAAATGTCAATTTTACCTTATGTATATACCGTACATTAACGAAGGATAAGAGAAAAAAAAAAAAAAAACACACCTAGGAAACAAAGTTATTGAGCTGAGATTCACAAAGTATAAACTGCTGGTGGTGCTTGGTCAATGAACACACAATGAAGGTGGTGCAGTATTTATTTTGAGTTCTGTAGCAGGGTATATGTTAAAGCACGGTCACGTTAATACTGGGTGACATCTCCCCTTCTTATGATACAGGCTGCAACTCTGACAATGTAACGGTCATACAGATGCAGGATATCTTCCAGTGGTATGTCATTTCAAGCTCTTTCTACTTGGACATGTAGTTCAGCTAAGGTAGTTATGTCTGCTGTGCATCGTACATCTGTCATGCCAGACAGTCCCCATGGTAGAGGGAGTGAAAGAGAGATAGCTATACCTCTATATAGACATACATATCTCCCTATCTATATATCTATACTTCGATATATACAGTATACAGTAAGGTCGATAAATATTGGGACATCGACACAATTCTAACATTTTTGGCTCTATACACCACCACAATGAATTTGAAATGAATCGAACAAGATGTGCTTAAGGCCCCATGCACACGGCCGTGTTTCACGGCCGTGTGCGGGCCGTGGAACCGCGGCCTGGATCCCTCCTGAGAGCAGGAGCGCACGGCGTCACTGGTTGCTATGACGCCGTGCGCTCCCTGCTGCCGGCACAGTACAGTAATACACTGGTATAGATCATACCAGCGTATCACTGTATTGCGGCGGCAGCAGGGAGCGCACGGCGTCATAGCAACCAGTGACGCCGTGCGCTCCTGCTCTCAGGAGGGATCCAGGCCGCGGTTACACGGCCGTGAAACACGGCCGTGTGCATGGGGCCTAAACTGCAGACTGTCAGCTTTAATTTGAGGGCATTTACATCCAAATCAGGTGAACGGTGTAGGAATTACAACAGTTTGCATATGTGCCTCCCACTTGTTAAGGGACCAAAAGTAATGGGACAGAATAATAATCATATATCAAACTTTCACTTTTTAATACTTTGTTCCAAATCCTTTGCAGTCAATTACAGACTGAAGTCTGGAACGCATAGACATCACCAGACGCTGGTTTCATTCCTGGTGATGCTCTGCCAGGCCTCCACTGCAACTGTCTTCAGTTCCTGCTTATTCTTGGGGCATTTTCCCTTCAGTTTTGTCTTCAGCAAGTAAAATGCATGTTCAATCTGATTCAGGTTAGGTGATTGACTTGGCCATTGCATAACATTCCACTTCTTTCCAACTGTGGTGGATGACCAAAATAATTCTTTCCCTGGTGAAGAAAACACCCTTCACAACAGTTGGCCAGATCAAGAACACTCTCCAGAAGGTAGGTGTGTGTGTGTGGGTCAACATCAACAATCAAGAGAAGACTTCACCAGAGTGAATACAGGGGTTCACCACAAGATGTAAAAACCATTGGTGAGCCTCAAAAACAGGAAGGCCAGATTAGAGTTTGCCAAACGACATCCAAAAAAGCCTTCACAGTTCTGGAACAACATCCTATGGACAGATGAGACCAAGATCAACTTGTACCAGAGTGATGGGAAGAGAAGAGTGTGGAGAAGGAAAGGAACTGGTCATGATCCTAAGAATACCACCTCATCAGTGAAGCATGGTGGTGGTAGTCTCATGGCGTGGGCATGTATGGCTGCCAATGGAACTGGTTCTCTTGTATTTATTGATGTGACTGCTGACCAAAGCAGCAGGATGAATTCTGAAGTGTTTCGGGCAATATTATCTGCTCATATTCAGCCAAATGCTTCAGAACTCATTGGACGGCGCTTCACAGTGCAGATGGACAATGACCCAAAGCATACTGCAAAAGCAACTAAAGAGTTTTTTAAGGGAAAGAAGTGGAATGTTATGCAATGGCCAAGTCAATCACCTGACCTGAATCCGATTGAGCGTGCATTTTACTTGCTGAAGACAAAACTGAAGGGAAAATGCCCCAAGAATAAGCAGGAACTGAAGACAGTTGCAGTAGAGGCCTGGCAAAGCATCACCAGGGATACAACAAAGCATCTGGTATTGTCTATGCGTTCCAGACTTCAGTCTGTAATTGACTGCAAAGGATTTGCAACAAAGTATTAAAAAGTGAAAGTTTGATATATGATTATTATTCTGTCCCATTACTTTTGGTCCCTTAACAAGTGGGAGGCACATATGCAAACTGTTGTAATTCCTACACTGTTCACCTGATTTGGATGTAAATACCCTCAAATTAAAGCTGACAGTCTGCAGTTAAAGCACATCTTGTTTGTTTCACTTCAAATCCATTGTGGTGGTGTATAGAGCCAAAAATGTTAGAACTGTGTCAATGTCCCAATATTTATGGACCTGACTGTATTTGTAACTAACTCATCCAGCAGGGGCCATATGGACTTGCTTGAGTTAACTCATATTTATGTGCATATGTAAATAGCCCTGCAGGATATAAATGACAAGTCAAGTCATATTTGAGTTACTGGTCAGCAGAAAACAATACTGTGCCAATGGACCCACTTTTGTGGATTCCTCTGGGCTCGGAAAACAGAAGTATAAAACTGTAAAATCAAGTGGAAAATAGCGAACATCAAATTCAAAGTTTAATAACTACAACTGCCATGTGATAGCCACTTTGAAGCATTTCATATAATCTAACCATAGTTCCAAACCCACTTATTGCTATCCACATCCAAACCAGGAAAAGCAGTCCAGATATTTCCGAAGACTTGCATTAGCATCCAATTTTTTTGCTAAAGATGAAATTTAAAACCTGAGCACATTAACATGATTATCTGTCCAGATAATACTAAAAGTATTTTAGCTTGCACATTTCAAATGCTTGCGGTATACTGTGAAAATGGAAATACACATAACCACAACTGAAGTCCACCTTGTGATCAAATCTATAAATGCTCATAAAATTAAAATTCGGTTTCTAACCACTGTTGGAATTTATTTTGCTTCTACAAACTCAACCTGAAGATACCATAAATGTCCAATATAGACAGTATTATGGGGGCATCTGTGGATGGCATGACACTGCTATGGGGGGGAATCTGTGGATGGCACTGTTATGGGGGCATCTGTGGATGGCATGACACTGCTATAGGGAGGGATCTGTGGATGACACATAAATAGCATCCACAGATCCACCCCAATAACATTGTCCCTGTGTAGTGTGATTGACCCCCAATTCAGGGGGTGGGGGCCAGCATCTAGTTTTGTAATGGCAGCGGGGCCCGGTGCAGTCACTGTATTCTATTGCACCAGGCCCTGCTCACTGTAGTAATCTTATCGAAGTGTAGGCATTGTTTAACAATAGAATTGATCCTTATTCCAGCAGCCTTTACTACTGTACTTACTAACTTTCGTAGCAGACAGGAGGCCATTCATAAAGTGGGAGGAGCAGGTGCGTGACGTAGTGAGTTAGGCTACAGCCGCCCGCCCTCCAGCCTGCTATTGAAGTACAGTAGTAAAGGCTGCTGGAATGAAGATTCATTCTATTGTTAAACAATGCCTACACTTCGATAAGATTATTACAGTGAGCAGGGCCTGGTGCAATAGAGTACAGTGACTGCATCGGGCACAGCTGCCATTCCTAAACCAGATACCGGCCCCCAGCCCCTCCTCCCTCCCTGCTGATACACCCTCCAGCATGCGGTCGGCGGTGTATCAGTGTAAACTGGAGCATTCGCCCCATCAGGGTGAAAAATACGGCAATGCGTTTTGCACGCACATGATAAAAAACTAAAAGGTATACAAACAACATCTCTTGGCAACCATCCGTGAAAAATGCATTGCATCCGCACTTGCTTGCGGATGCGATGCGATTTTCACACTGCTCCATTAACTTCTATAGGGCCAGCGTTGTGTGAAAATCGCTGAATATAGAACATGCTGCGATTTTCATGCAACGCATAAGGGATGCGTGAAAACCAACGCACATATACACAGCCCCATTGAAATGAATGGGTCTGGATTCCGTGCGGGCGCAATGCGTTCGGGGCTAATTTTCACTATAAGAAGAAGTATAATTTGGGATTAGAGCTTCAGATCAACAAAAGAAAAACAATATTTTAATCATGTGAACCACAGCTATTTTTCTACGCAAACAGTTTGATAGAGAAGGCTCTGCTTACAGATTACCTTTAACATAAATGTAGACAGTGAGTTAGCAGTTTATTAAATATTGCCACTGCTTTTATCATGGGACCCTATTGTGCAGGGTCCCATGATAAATATCACCTAACCTAATATTATAACCTAGAAGGCTCAGTAAAAACAGAAAACCAAAAGGTATATTTTATTTTTTTATCGATTAACTATGCGCGAGTGTTTTTTTTTTTTGGTCACATGAGCTACATCTGCGTGATTTGCTTATTGGGTCCATTCAAACATCCGCAGCCGGCAGCCAAATAGAAATGCATATTCTTGTCCAAAGCTGTGAACAATAATAGGACATGTTCTACTTTTTTGCGGAGCCGCGTACCGGAAATGCACTGTGTGCTGTCCGCATCTTTTCCGGCCCCATTGAAAATGAATGGGTCCGCATCCGTTCCGCATAATTGCGGAACGGATCCGAACCCAAAATGCGGACGTCTGAATGGAGCCTTAACTTGCAGTAGGTCGCTTTTTTTTTATTAAGCAGTCTACACAATACTAAACAGTTGTATGGCTGCTGACACTGGATACTATAATCGCTGCTTACTATGGAATCCAAGTATGATTATGCCGCTATGTATGCTTGGTTCAAAAGGTTGTTGTATCTTATATACGCTGGTATTTGGCGAATGCTTCGGTATCTCTATGTTATTCCAGGGGCATTCAAAGTATAATGACATGTATACTTTCTTCACCAATTTTTATAATTCTGTGCCATCACTCGGACTATATATGCACAATGGTGTAATGCTTGCGCAGTACTTGTAGGGGGAAGCAGATTTATATTTATATATATACATATATATATATACATACATACATACATATATATATATATATACACACACACATATAAAAAAAAAAAAAAAAAAAAAGAAACGTATGGCAGCACCAATTCACACCATTTAGACCGGGTGCTATGTCCAGGGAATTCACTGCTTACCCTTGCATATAATCGGAAACGGACAGCAACTCCAATGATACCAAAAATATTTATTGGGCCACAGTGGCACAGTGAGGCGACGTTTCGGCTCCAAATCCCGAGCCTTTCTCAAGCAACAGAACACAAGTGATAGTGCACAATATAAATAGGTGTACATAATTAAAAAATAACAATGATCAATAATCGTAAATAGTGTACAATACAATCAAAAAATCAATATATCATGATTATAAAAAGTGACAGTATAACGAAACGGATCCAATGATACATAATTGTGTTTGTGATATACAATAAAATAATGTGAATCAACATAATATGAAATATAAGTATAAGTGGCTCCAATATATATCATCTGTTTCGAATCCCTTTAATTACATTAAATAAAAACAAGGAGGAGCAAAGAGGGGGCCGATGACAACATACCACAGAGTTAGCGTGTCTTCACATCTCCGCAATGGCCACAGTTGGCGTCTACCTCGATAGAATGCGCAGGCGTCAAGGTCCGTCCCGGCAAGATCGCATCATGTGACGCCTAACTTCGGCGTCCCACGTCACAACCTGCGCCGCGAATTGCACAATGTCCATTGCTCTCCAGTGCGCATGCTCACACAACTGTGACAGCAAACACGCCATATTGAGTACTGGACAACGGGCCCACAATTGATTAATATACACATTCCGTGGCTAACCGAAGGCAAATAAGGAAACCATGTATCCCTGTCAAGAGATCATGGTAATCCTACAATGGGCATGCAGTATGACCAGATCGACACCCCCATATCGATCGTGCAGCAAGTGCCGCCCCAATCACGCCTCCAGAAATTGCCACAAACAGGGTTCTCCTTATAAATATATATATGTAGACACATTTGCGGGATCTGTCGGAACATAGAAGATATATGCTTGGGAGTCGGGCTATGTTCCGACAGATCCCGCAAATGTGTCTACATATATATATTTATAAGGAGAACCCTGTTTGTGGCAATTTCTGGAGGCGTGATTGGGGCGGCACTTGCTGCACGATCGATATGGGGGTGTCGATCTGGCGCATACTGCATGCCCATTGTAGGATTACCATGATCTCTTGACAGGGATACATGGTTTCCTTATTTGCCTTCGGTTAGCCACGGAATGTGTATATTAATCAATTGTGGGCCCGTTGTCCAGTACTCAATATGGCGTGTTTGCTGTCACAGTTGTGTGAGCATGCGCACTGGAGAGCAATGGACATTGTGCAATTCGCGGCGCAGGTTGTGACGTGGGACGCCGAAGTTAGGCGTCACATGATGCGATCTTGCCGGGACGGACCTTGACGCCTGCGCATTCTATCGAGGTAGACGCCAACTGTGGCCATTGCGGAGATGTGAAGACACGCTAACTCTGTGGTATGTTGTCATCTGCCCCCTCTTTGCTCCTCCTTGTTTTTATTTAATGTAATTAAAGGGATTCGAAACAGATGATATATATTGGAGCCACTTATACTTATATTTCATATTATGTTGATTCACATTATTTTATTGTATATCACAAACACAATTATGTATCATTGGATCCGTTTCGTTATACTGTCACTTTTTATAATCATGATATATTGATTTTTTGATTGTATTGTACACTATTTACGATTATTGATCATTGTTATTTTTTAATTATGTACACCTATTTATATTGTGCACTATCACTTGTGTTTTGTTGCTTGAGAAAGGCTCGGGATTTGGAGCCGAAACGTCGCCTCACTGTGCCACTGTGGCCCAATAAATATTTTTGGTATCATTGGAGTTGCTGTCCGTTTCCGATTATATACACATATATATATACATACATACACACACATACATACACACACACCTCATTCAAAGCGTTTTTATTTTCACGATTATGAAAATTGCAGATTCACACTGAAGGCATCAAAACTATGAATTAACACATGTGGAATTATATACATAACAAAAAAGTGTGAAACAACGGAATACATGTCATATTCTAGGTTCTTCAAAGTAGCCACCTTTTGCTTTGATTACTGCTTTGCACACTCTTGGCATTCTCTTGATGAGCTTCAAGAGGTAGTCACCTGAAATGGTCTTCCAACAGTCTTGAAGGAGTTCCCAGAGATGCTTAGCACTTGTTGGCCCTTTTGCCTTCACTCTGCGGTCCAGCTCACCCCAAACCATCTCGATTGGGTTCAGGTCCGGTGACTGTGGAGCCCAGGTCATCTGACGCAGCACCCCATCACTCTCCTTCATGGTCAAATAGCCCTTACACAGCCTGAAGGTGTGTTTGGGGTCATTGTCCTGTTGAAAAATAAATGGATGGTCCAACTAAACGCAAACCGGATGGAATAGCATGCCGCTGCAAAATGCTGTGGTAGCCATGCTGGTTCAGTATGCCTTCAATTTTGAATAAATCCACAACAGTGTCACCATCAAAGCACCCCGACACCATCACACCACCTCCTCCATGCTTCACGGTGGGAACCAGGCATGTAGAGTCCATCCATTCACCTTTTTTGCGTCGCACAAAGACACGGTGGTTGGAACCAAAGATCTCAAATTTGGACTCATCAGACCAAAGCACAGATTTCCACTGGTCTAATGTCCATTCCTTGTGTTCTTTAGCCCAAACAAGTCTCTTCTGCTTGTTGTCTGTCCTTAGCAGTGGTTTCCTAGCAGATATTCTACCATGAAGAGCTGATTCACACAGTCTCCTCTTAACAGTTGTTCTAGATATGTGACTGCTGCTAGAACTGTGTGGCATTGACCTGGTCTCTAATCTGAGCTGCTGTTAACCTGCGATTTCTGAGGCTGGTGACTCGGATGAACTTATCCTCCGCAGCAGAGGTGACTCTTGGTCTTCCTTTCCTGGGGCGGTCCGCATGTGAGCCAGTTTCTTTGTAGCGCTTGATGGTTTTTGTGACTGCACTTGGGGATACTTTCAAAGTTTTCCCAATTTTTCGGACTGACTGACCTTCATTTCTTAAAGCAATGATGGCCACTCGTTTTTCTTTACTTAGCTGCATTTTTTCTTGCCATAATACAAATTCTAACAGTCTATTCGGTAGGACTATCAGCTGTGTATCCACCTGACTTTTCCACAACGCAACTGATGGTCCCAACCCCATTTATAAGGCAAGAAATCCCACTTATTAAACCTGACAGGGCACACCTGTGAAGTGAAAACCATTTCAGGTGACTACCTCTTGAAGCTCATCAAGAGAATGCCAAGAGTGTGCAAAGCAGTAATCAAAGCAAAAGGTGGCTACTTTGAAGAACCTAGAATATGACATTTTCAGTTGTTTCACACTTTATTGTTATGTATATAATTCCACATGTGTTAATTATTATACATATACATACACACACACAAAGGATTTCCAACTTGTCCTACAAAAATATAAGGTTTAATTCAGCAGCTATTAAATAAAATATTAAATTAAAAAAAAAAATAACATTCATGTGGCAGGCAAAAAACAAGACATTTCTGTGTATCCAAAACATCAAAACTGCCAATGTCTTTACAAAGCAAAATTCCAGAAAAAGATTTTAATCGAATTCAAATTAGTTTGCTGGTTCCCTGTTCTAGGACTTCCCATATCTAAAGCCACTGGTTTCCAAAGTCTGATTTCCATGGACTCTGAAGAAGGAAATCATACTGCAAACAAATTCTAAAAGACTAAGGGGTTTGCAAAGCTCATGGGATTAACCTTGACAGATGTTTGGCTGATGTTCTAGTGGCAGCTGATCTTTGGAAAATATGAATAAAAATCAACGTCACTTGGGTAAACTGAATATCTTATGTGGTGAGGAAAATATGGGCTTAATAACGAGGCTTGCTAACAAACTCAACACGAAAACGCCATTCCAGTGTGATACTGAAACTCCATTTATGCTTGGAGAGTATAACATTCGGCAATTAAGATTGGAAATGAGCCTGTCTCATGTTACAGCCACAAGCGCGGTCAGCATTTATGCAAACACTTGACAGATTGGCAATTTCAATGACTAATGAGTAGGACAGAGCTGCTCGTCACCATCGTATGTGGGGAATAACATGTACAGCTAAACCTGTCTTTGTGGGTACTATCCAGTTTAAGTCTGTTCTTACTTCATTTTACTTGACTTTAGGTCATTTTTTGTCAAGGTCAATAAATGAACAAATCCCCAAAAATGCAATAGCTGTCCAAGTATATAGAAGGTTCGTTGTCTGGGCCACATCACCCTTCAAACCAACATAAAGAATACTGAAAGCATTTCCGAACAACAGTTAAAGGGGTTTTGCCACATCAGCAAATAGTATTTAGTATGCAGAGAACGTTTCCATGGTTACGACCACCCTGCAGTCCAGCAGCAGTGGCTGTGCTTGCACACTATAGAAAAGAGTACCAGCTCCCACGTCCCGGCCACCAGAGAGGCCGTCATTTTTTTTTTATAGTGTGCAAGCACGAGCAGCACTTATGAATTGAAGGGTGGTTGTAACCATGGAAACAACCAGTGTATAATGTGATGGAAAAACGAATCCAGCCAACAAAGGAGGCAATATGGACAATCACAATACATTAGTAAGTGCCTTGTATTAACTTTCTCTACATGATAAATGCCACTTGCTGAAGTGAGATAGCCCTTTTACAACTGTCAGTGACTGAGAGCTATGTACATATGTATACACACTTAGGCCTCATGCACACAAACGTATTTTCGGTTTGCATTTTTTTTTTACGGATCAAATGCGGACCCATTCATTTCTATGGTGCCACAAAAAAATGTGGACAGCACACGAATGTTTTATGTGTGCTGTCTGTATCCATTTATCGAAGTTAATACAAGGCACTTACTAATGTATTATGATTGTCCATATTGCTGGCTTGGTTCATTTTTCCATCACATTATACACTGCGTGTATCCATGGTTACAACCAGCATGTAATCCAGCAGTGGTGCTCGTGTTTGCACAATATAAGAAAATATGCCAGCCGGGACCGTGGGAGCTCGCGTAGGCTTGTGCAAGCATAGCCACTGCTGCTGGACTGCAGGGTGGTCATAACCATGGAAACTTTCTCTGCATAATAAAAGCTATTTGCTGAAGTGTCCCTTTAAGTTATAGATCTATTCATACACGGCAGAGTCGGGTTAGACATTTTTGGTTTCTATGGGCTTCCTGCCTAAACAACCCAAACAATTTAAACAAATTCAGATGAATGAAACAGATAAACCTTTCTGCAATAAATCTGTTGTGTGTGAATATGCCCGTACAACACTGAGCAGCAAACTTCCTGTCAGTAATATTTAAACAATTTCAATAATGATTTTGTCATACAAGTGTATGGAGATGAGAGTGGGAGTAGTGAGTAGGAGCCAAGTGAGACAGGAAGAATACTAAAGTGACTGCCACCTGAATAGACAGTTCCCATCTTAGCACAAGTGCTTTATTCACATCCATACAACTCAGCTCTTTACTTTAAACCCTTACAGACTAGGCCATTTACCCCCTCTTGACCAAGCCCAATTTTGAAAATCTGAAACTTTATGAGGTAATAACTTTGGAATGCTTTTACTTATCCAAGCAATTCTTAGTGTGTTTTTTGATGATATGGTACATCGTACGTCATGTTGGTGGCAAATTTAGGTTGATGCTTTACCTTTGCTAATAAATAAAAAAATCCAAAAGCTTCAGAAGTTTGGGAAAAATCATCAATTTTCTAAATTAGAATTTCTCTGCTTTTAAGACAGGTGGCAATACCTGTTATCAATTAACATTCATCGTGTCTACTTTATGTTGACATCATTTTGTAAATGTCATTTTATTATTTAGGATGTTAGAAAGCTTAGAATTTTAGAAGTAATACTTAAAATTTTCAAGAAAATTTTCAAAACCTACTAAAGGACCAATTCAGTTTTTTGAGGGGTTTACATAATAGAAACAACCCATAAATGACCACATTTTTGCAATAACAGGCAGCTGACAAGTGGAGAAGGTAAAGTTTGTTGAAATGTAGTACACTTTAATAACTTCCACGTAAGTCCAACCATGCAATAAATTTATTTATTGTTCCAAGGCATATAAAATAAAATTTAAGGAACTTTGCAAACAGTCTTGATTAAAAAATGTTCTATAATTTGATGCTTACAACCCTATGTGTCTAATGAATACAAAGAAACTGAGTGGTGTGATCAAGCAGTCATACGTCTCTTGGTGGTTCAGGTTACACAGGGCCTGTTTAAATTGGGTTACCTTGGACACGTATAGGTCTTTCTCATATAATTTTTTTAAATGTCAGATGCATTTAAAGTCCAGAGAAATTTCTAAAGGGTTAACAAACACCCTAAATGCTTTGAGAGAAACATTTTTTCCTCAGTTCTCCCTGGGCTAATGGTTGGAAACTAGCTGTTATGATGTCTGTTAATTGAATACACATAGAACACAGGAGATTCTGCATCCAACTCTGTCACTCACTTAGAGTCACCATATAGGATATTACTGAAAAGTATCAAGCAGTAGTGATACTGTACAAATAAAGCACTTAAGAACTTAAGGTGAGACAAGAGGCTTATTATTATCTGCTAAGTCGTGGATAGGCTTGCCTCTCTTACTGTATTGTTCTCTACTCCTCCCCTCTACAAAGCCTTCTATGGAATGATGTAATATAATTCTTCAGTGACCAGACAGGTTGTCTTGGTTTTACAAGACCACATTAACAGAGAACAAAAAAGGAGGTTGAAAAACCAGCTGATAACTCTACAACAATGCATTTTTCTCTGATGAGATATATTACAAAGTTTCTCACATTCGCATGTAGTACAGATGTATACAGAGAGTTAGGTGAAAGTACAGTGACCATTTACGTGGCACTGAGGACTGTCAAAGCACTTACTATCCCTTTCAGCAAACTGTATCCTTGGACTGCTAGTGTAAATGCCAGTGAGGTAACTGGTGATAATTTTTTTAGGGCATTAAAGGGGTTATCCAATTTCAAGAAACCCCGCCCCCACATGTGCTGGGCCCCTCACCGGTAATATACTTACCCCGCTCCCAGCGCAGCTCCTGGTCCCCGCACCGCTGATGCTGCTTCTCCCTGTACACAGATGAAAACACCCGGTGTCGGGGGTAGCAGCCAATGATGAGGACGTCACCCGCGATGTTAGGGAGGCTCGTACCCGCCTGCCATTGGCTTCTCCCCCCCCCCCCCCCAACACCAGATGCTTTCATCTGTGTATAGGGAGAAGCAGCAGCAACAGTGCGGGGCCCGGGAGCGGAGTATGTATATTACCGGTGAGGGGCCTGGCACATGTGGAGGGTTTCCTTGAAATTGGATAACCCCTTTAACAAACGTTTGCTTACATATGTTTCCTACATAGACTCTGTGCTAGGAATGTGGTCAAAATCCTTATTGCTGCACCATGATATTTAGTATTTAGTTGACCGAAAAGCTACAGTATGTAATGTTTTAATCCTATTACTGATTTTGCAATAATTATCTGGAAAGAACCTTATTAGGAGCCTATACCTGGCTCAAAATAAAGCCAAATCACTCTTCTACTCTAGTAGGTATAACAAAACATGCCCTGAAAGCTGGCAATGCAAACCCATCCTCTTATGGGTCCAATTCATTTAAAATGGAAGAAAGCAGTCAGGCAAAAAATACTTAAAATGTAATTGGAAAAAGTTATGTTTTACAGCTACAGGTTTTGATATCACAAAAAAAATGAAACCAGAGCATAGGAATAAAGTAAGTATAAATAGTCCTGGCTAAGACTATTGCAAGCACAGTGTTCTGGCTCCATCCTCGTCACTGGCACATAATATGCAAAAATCAAACCTATGATTGTCCCCTGCTGTTTTACAGCTCCTCCTGCACCTCTCTGATTTTCTGTCTGTTAAAGTGTTTAACCTACTTGCATTTTTATGTTTTAACACAATGATAAATAAAATTGTGCATTTCACTCAAGGATTCTAAAATAAAAAAAAATGAAAAAAATTAATAAAAAAAAAAAACAACCAGAACAGATTCTTAAAAGCTTCTAAAAATTGTTTTGTGTTGAATAGCTTCTTCGGTTCAGTCAGTTCTCCAAGTTCCTCAAAGCACCACACATGATACATGGAGCACTAATTGGACTTCAGTTCAACGTTTCACGCTGTATCCATTATTTTTAATGCTAGAATTATAATAGCTTTATTCCAGTCTTCTGGAACTGTACCAGTTTTAACTGAACTTTCAAGAACGCTCAAGAACTCCTAATTTTGTCTAACACTCACACGGTCTGTGAGGTTTGTTAATTGGAGTCTTGCCAATTGCGTTAAAAACTTTCCTTCTCCTGGAACAACATTCGCTTCCATGCCAAGCAAATAATAATACACTGATTTTAAACACACAGTCTGCACTGATTCAATGTAACCTTTTTTGGTATCAGCTTTGGTAAAAAAAAAAAAAAAAAAAAAAAAAAAAAAAATAATATATATATATATATATATATATATATATATATATATATATATATATATATATTAAATAGCAGAAACTACCACTAGAGAATCATTCCATTTGTAACTCTGAATGGAACATAAAAGGGCATGAGGTCTTAAAAACATGCTTGCAAACCACTTGAAAAATAACTTTTCATTAGGTCATGTTATTATTGTATTATTATTGTCACTGCCATTTAGACCTTTTTGATTCAGGTCAGCCATGTGTCAGATTTCCATTACATTTTTTTGTGCCCTTCTTATCTGGAGAAATTAAATTCAACTCCACTGGATGTTTCCAAGTTGATCACTTGACGTCCTCATCTCTCAGCACTATACATTTATAAGCAAGAACTGCTAGTTAACAGACTTTTTAATCTGTGTACTTTGAAAAAAGTCTTTGGTGATTGAAACTCTTACCCTAAGTTCACACCTGAGCGTTTTACAGCGCGTTCAAACGCGCTGTAAAATGCTCAACACATGAAAACCAATGCTTCCCTATGGGAATGGTTCTCACCTGGGCGTTTTACAGCGCGTACGATCGCGCTGTAAAACGCCCGACGCATAATCAAGTACTTGAGCTTCTTTGGGGCGTTTTGACGCGCGTTTGTGGCCATAGGACACTGCAGTCAATGACACAAACGCGCGTCAAACGCGCGTTTACTATTACAAAAAACTCGCATAAAAACGTGCGACAAAAACACGCGTAAAACGCGCGTTTGAGAAACGCTCAGGTGTGAAAGCAGGGTTAAGGCCCCTTTATACAGGTAGAGAATCCACTAGATAATCGTTAAGGAGTGTTCATAGGAATGCTCGTTAGCGATTATCAGGCGCTGCAATGGTGCCGCGATTATCTGATGAATAAGCGAAACACTAGTTCATGGGATAATATGCTCATTCATGCAGGCACTTAAATCTTTTGCCGGCAGCAGATCGTGCCATCTAAACACGGTCGGTGGCTGGCAAACGAGTCTGTACAGGGAAGAGCATTGGCATTAGCGATCGTTTGTCCCCATACTGTAGAAGAAAATGCTGCATCTAAACACAGTGGCCTCATTCACTGACAAGCAAGCGATTGCAAGGAAGGAACGCACATTTTGTGACTTTTTGGCACCAGTTTTCTGGTGCAGAGGGGACGATAAATGTCCCCTTTAGTATTTATACACACACATACTGCTCAACATATAAACTGGGTTCCATCCACTGAATATAGAAACCGGACTGGCTCAGATGTACCGTTCTTTTGTGCAGAAGCAGAGTTTCCTTTTGCGAATGAATTTGGCAAATAGCCGCACGGACTGTAAGTATATCGCTCCCCCGCTCCCCACTACTACTATGGCAACCAGGACTTTAATAGCGTCCTGGCTGCCATAGTAACACTAAATGCATTTTGAAGACTGATCCGTCTTCAAATGCTTTCAGTACACTTGCGTTTTTCCGGAAACGGCGTGTAATTCCGGCAAGTGGAGTACACGCCGGATCCGGACAACGCAAGTGTGAAAGAGGCCTAAGTTTCGCACACTGAGGAGAATTAACTCCAAATCCAATAGTCTGGCTAGAAAAATGGCTGCAACGGTGAGTTGTGTGAATCACTTCTGGACAGGGCACACTGCAGTTTTCACTCTAAATGGTCCATGGCCAGATAAAGGTAAATGCTACCTAGTCTATATAGCATAATCAATGGAACCATTAACAGTATTTAAGTCAAATAGGAGTAGATCTAAGAAAGCTTAATATGGCGACTAGGGTTGTCTTGATACCAAAATTTTGATTCGGTTTCGATACCATAAAAAAGTATTGCGATACTCGATACTAGGACTGTAGTAAACGATTATTTCAATAATTCTATCGATTATTTTTTACGATTATTGGAGTATTCTAATAAAAAATGAATAGACTTTTCCTTTATAAAAACTCATCAGTCCCCCTGCCATCAGTCCCCAACACTCTTCGCTCCCCCTGTGCGATCAGCCCAAGTGCATCAGTTCCCTAGTGCCATCAGCTCCGTTCCCCCAGTGCCTTCAGCCCCTTCATGTCCCCCTACTCCCCCAGTGCCATCAGATCAACAACTCCATGTCCCTCACTGCTATCAGTCAGCCCCTCCATGGCCCGCACTCCCATCTGCCCCTCCATGCCATCCATTGCCAGCTGTCCCCCTTCAGTGCAATGTCCCCAGCGCCAGTGAAATAAAATACTTACCTTTCCTGTAGGGGCGCAGCTCCACAGCTCCTTCCTCTTCTGCACACGCTGCACTGGATCCTGACGTCAAACAGCGTTGGGTCATAGTGCACGTAAGCGTGCACTAGGACCTGACAATGTGTCAGGATCCAGTGCAGCGCGGTATGGGCTGGCGAGTGACCACAGAATGGCAAGTAATAGCAAGCGCTTCACTCCCGCTCCATGGTCACATGGCACAAAAATTTTTTGTATTTTTTGAGATTTCAGTCACTAAGTTATAGTAGGCGGAGTCTGCCCTTGTTCTGCTCTAGCGCTGGCCAATCGCAGCGCAGAGCTCACAGCCTGGGAGGTTATTTTCTCCCAGGCTGTGAGCTCTGCAATGCGATTGGCCAGCGCTACAGCAGAACAAGGGCAGACTCCACCTACCATAACTTTGTGACCGAAGATACTGGAGGGCATAGCAGGAGAACGGAGCGGCGCCCGGGGATAATAGTAAGTGCAGTGAGATCCCCGGGCGCCGCTCTCCATGTCTGTATACTTAGTTCACAATGTCAGGATCGGTGAAAGGTCCTCTTTAATGTGAGGCACATGGGGTCCAGTCCAAAAGCGTGTGTCCAGCCTGACATAAAAAATAAGTCACCCCCGTCATGTTTAAAACATGGTAGTGGCAAGATTGGGGTTAATGAGTCACATGCTGGCAGCCTGATGCATGTTTTTTACCTGCCTTTATTGTGGGCCGGGTACCTGCGCTGGCTGTTAAGTGCACTAATGCACACTGACGCTGGGGAGAACACAAGACTCAGGAGGAGGCTGCCGCCGTTCGCTAGGCTTACTAGTTCAGACGCAGCAGCGGTTTCTTACCTCCCCCATCCTTCCTCTGGCTTTAATTAGCCAAACATTCATTGGTGGCAGTGATGCGGGCAGCTTCTGAGTCAGCTCATTTAATTGGGCTCAGCTGCGGACGCATCATAGAAGGCCTCCCTCTCTACTGACTGACCATAGAGCAATAGCGCGCGGCCGAGCGCCATGCTATCTCATAAGAGGAGATACTGGGTTGCGCAGCCTAGTATCGAAAAAATGATAATCCCGGTTACAGAGGTTTCTTATTAAAGTATTTGAATGAAGGGTTTGCAGAGTTTTGCAAAATCTGAGTAAATTCACTAACTATTCATATTTCCTGATGCGCCTTTACTTAGACATATGTGAAAAGTTCTTCCAGCAAACCTCATTTTGTAAAACATACAAAACAAGGGTGATAAACAGAATCAGCCAACGGGTGAATTAATTACCATCCTTGTCCTATAAAGTAATGTGCTGCTTCATAGAAATTGCATAAAATCCCAAAGGCGCAGAGAGCACAAACAAGCTTAAAACAGTCTGGTGCGGCCATTCTCAGATAAGCATTCCCAGTCAGCTCCCTAGTGACTGATAAGGCCGGTGTGCTAGCACAGGTTGAGTGACATCCCCGAGTGTCCACTATCGCGCTTGCTGACAACAGCACACTTTAATAATTAATTGCAAACTAAATGTTGCAGTGCTGACTTTAATCTGTCCATCCACAACTTTCCTGTTAACAGGTAGAATGGTTTAATCTAATGCAGATGACACATGTAATGTCTGTTATAAAAACTCCATTCCAAGGGCTAAATACCCACTATAAAAATATATGTATTGTTTAATCCTCTCCTGCTCAACGCCATAAAGGTATGGCACTGACAGGTGAGAGTTAACACTCAGTGCCATAAACTGATGGAACCGCGAGCAAGCAGAGTAAGGCTGGGATAACAAATGCCTGAAAATCCAATCCAAAAATCCAGATTTTGCTGTGTGTTTACCACAAAAAAAGCCATCGGATTTCACCCTCTACACTGCAAAGGGTGAAATCTGATGTATAAATGGACCTGCTGCAGATTTCAAATCCGCAAACCGGCAGCTTTTCCGCTGCGTTATGTGGATAAGAATCTCGTACTGTACAACGCTGGCGATTTGCCGCACACAAATCTGCAGCTAATCAGTCCCCAGTGTCCCTAGCCTAAGAGCCATGAAGGAGTTTCCATGCTGCGGTAACGTTTAACCCTCCCTGTACCACAATCTCTTGCGATTATGGCATCCGTAAAAGGTAGGGGGGGCTCCCTTTGCACCCTGAAGCAACAGTAACCAATATACTCATAATACAATATGCTGACTGCTCTGGTTTCCCCCAACACCAAACATTTTTTAGCAGTTGAGACAAATCCCTGCTTTAAAAATCGATAGCTTTTGCTGCTTAGCAGATTTTGACACAATACCAGGTTTCCGTAGAATACAGGACAGCAGGTTAATAGGTAGCTTTTAATACTGCCAAACAAGCTTGCTGCCAATAACTATAATTTAGCAGTGTCCACTACAGTACATGTGTTCGGCCATATTACGGCTCCGTAAAATCTCGAAGAACAGAGCAGTAACATGGCCCCCATACAAGTTTACGGGCCCTTTTGTACCTATGTATGCCTCCATCATATACTATCACACAGAGGTTTGTTCTGTTAAGCAAATCGAAAAGAAAAAAACGGTGGCAAGAATATCTGCATGCATGCAGAACTCCCAGGCTGTGTGGCTGCGTACTATAGAGTACACGGCTCAGTCCACACAGACACTAAATCTGCAGTAGACATCTGCAGGTCCGTTTCTTACAACGGTAAACCCTTCTGACTCAAAGCAATGGTATAGAGCTGGAAATCGTATCAGAATTTTTGTCCTGGCTGAGATTTATAGACCGCTGCATCTGCTAAGCATCATAGATGAAGCTACAACCATTTTGATATGTCTACCGATAAAGGCTACATTCACAGGACCGTAGTTTTTTGCGGTTCGCAGTTTGCGATCCGCAAAAGACGGGTATCGGCCCATGTGCATTCCGCAATTTGCGGACTGCACCTGGCCGGCACTATGATACAAATGCCTATTCTTGCGGAGAAGAACAGGACATGCTCATCTTTTTTGCGGAAAAGTTACCTAATTGCCAGTTTTACAATACAGTTGATTAAGCGTTAGGCATAGTACTGCCCTATATCTTATGGTAAAGCAAGAAGGCTGCAAATCCTGGCCCAACCAAGGGTCCCAATTTAGATCATTAAATACAATAATGCAAAACTTGCATCGATTAAATAAAGACAACCCCTCAGGCTTTTATTACACGGTATAGCTTCTCAAGTTACTTGCTGCAATAATTTTATATTTATGATCGCACTATAGGGATTCTGAGTAAAATGTACTGTACCTTACTACCCATCCAAGTTTATGAAGAACACCTAGGCAGTTGCTTTGCGATTAATTCTACAATATTCCTTTACAAGCTACTTATATAATTATAATGATATGTTCAGTTTATTTCAGCAGGTCATACAAATTCAAAAAGTACACTGGTAACAGCAGGAAGGGAAAGACGGGAGGAGAAAAAAACATCTGGCTAAAATGAGCGGCATTGGAGTGCCCTCTACTGGAGCATTCAAGCAGATACCGTGTGTAGTCACATTTTATACTACATATACATAAACTGACTTAACTCTAAAGCTAAAGCAATTTCTACATCTGCAAACCAGGTCATTGACCAGTATTCATTTACGTCTGTTTCTAGCATACAAAGCAATACAGTTTTTTACTTATTGAATTGTAAGACTGGAGGTAAAATGCAAAACTTGTAGTTCTGAGATTCTGACTTATGAAAGGTTCATCTGAGTAGTCACAAATGGGTCTTTGCAAACACTGGTTAAATTATGAATGGACTCTTTGGATACTGATTAGGCTATGTTCACACAACTTTATCTGATGTGTGGAATAATCGGACACTGAATATGTGGCAGATATCTGAGATAGAACCTCAGAGTTCTGCCATGGATTTGCAGTTTTAACCGATGCAGGTCCACACATGGACACACGCACATCCGCCTATTTACTATCATATTGTGCAGCACTTTTGGCCCTCTTATCTAGTAGGCAACCTTGATTAGGTGGTACATTTAGCCGTGTGTGCTCCTCCTCTCCTTGGTTGCTTGATGCACACAAAGGTAACTAGGAGCAGCACACTATATGTGCAGGGTCTTCTTTCCTGAATATAGATGCCCAACGGCATAGGTAGGTTTAGAGTAGGACCTGTCTGACTAAGACCACCTTGGCGCTGGTAGGCGGGCACAGATTTGTTTTAATCAATTATTAATATATTGTCTGAGAGTCTCAGATTTTATTATTAGATTGAGGGCTCAGTCCATATATTACATATACATCTATTATTTTAGTGCATTATTTTCCGTGATTTCAAACATGGATTTACCCCAATGATAACCCACACTTGGTAAAAGTCATGTTGTTTTCATGTGTTTAAAACAATGAGATGTAAATTTCACTTTGATTTTAGTTTGGAGTATCTGTCAAAATCCACAGACGCATACCCTTATTGTTTCCTACTATAATACTACTATGCTTGGATGCATCATCTTTCCATTTGTATCAAATGTATCTGGTGTTCCTTCAACCTCCACTGAAGTACCACAGATTATAGTTAAACCAAAAGGAGGAACTTTGCAATAGCATGCTGGACTGTGAGAATTATCAGCCCATCATGGATCGAAGATAGTTTGCAATGCTCAAACTACAGACTGATGAGCTCTGCAGAAAAAAAGAAAAAGAAGCAATGCTCATGTCTTATTGCAATGCAACATCGAGTAAATGGGGTGCTTCTGATAGTATGAGTGTGGAGTCATAAACAGGTTTTTGGTGGAATTTTCAAAGCACTTTGAGCAGCATTTAGCATGGCTTTTATGCCAGAATTATGGTGTGGAAAATTCACAAATTTTGTTGGACATTGTATTTAAGCGGGCACATTGCAGAGGGTGGGGATGGGGCGTTCCCAAAGGCCCGACAGAATTAACTTTATTCATGCCAGAAAACGGGCATGAATAAAGACAGAAACCTACGGCAGCTAGGAAGCGGCCATAGATTTAAGAGCATTGCATGGCCTGCCAGAGGATGTGACAAAGAGGTTAGCTGAAAGTCTATGGGAAATATAAGACGCAGGACACTAGAGCATTTCAATCATGTTGGAGCAATGACATTTTACAGGGGCAAAAAAGGCTTTGGAAAAAAAAACAAAAAACAAAAAACAAACATGAAATAATGCCAGAAATAAAGCAGAAAGAAAGAAAATAAAAAAGGCTAGCAATGAAGGAAGCCTAATAGGGTCATTTTCAAACTGTCCTTGCACTAGTGTGTCCTCTGTATAAAAAAAACTAATTCTTATACTTCATGGTTCAGTTCCTCACAATTTTTAATACTTCCGATTGCTCTTAAATTAATAGATACATTCTCATTGAAATCTTTCCCAATCATGCGAGTCAGAGCACAGCTAGTGAAATTAGGCAACGCTGAAATACTGTATGTGTTTACAGAAGAACTATAGTAATGGAGAATGAGGAAACTACTATCTGTTTATCTGCTCAGTCCACTTGAAAATGTTTATATTCTAATACCACAGCGAGAGACAAGAGATAAAAATTTGAGTACGAGGCGACCTCAGAGAGTGCGCCAATTAGCACACTTTAAATTGAGGTTGAATCGATTTGGACCCAAAATCGAATTGGCAGGTTGATACAAACCAGTTGAATTTTGGCGATTGGCTCATCTCTGTTAAAGGAGTTTTACAACATTAAGAAAATTCAATTAATAGCCACCAAGAAAAAAAAATATATAGTGGATAGTCAAGTGTCTTGTAATGAAAGGCATGAGATGCCACTGTATATGAGGCTTTGTGGTTATCACAGTAAAGAAGGATAGGTAGCCATCACTGTAGATGGCAAGGTTATGGAGGTTGGGGAAGCCTAGAAAGGCATGATATAAATACATGAGCCAGTGTCCTGCAGACATGTGCTCAACTGTTTGTACATCTCAGATTTTCTATAATGAAGAGTCACAGCACAAGTGTAGCCATCATCCTATTAAAAAACAGTTAGTTTCACAGAGAGCCGTTTTTGTGAGCAGGACCCAGGGTGATCAGCTGAACACCCCAGTGGCCAGAATTTGAAAGGGCTCCCCTCCACTCACTGTTCTTGGATTTGACACACCGGAAACTGCTTGGACAGCCTAGTCAGCCAATCACTGGCTGAGGCGAGACACCACTGCAGCCAATAATTGGCTGAACATGCAGGCCAAGCAGTTTCCGGTGTGTCAAGCTTGAGAGCGGGGTCGGGAGCGGAAGGCAAACCGCAGCATCATGGGATCGGTAAGGTTAGTACTCGCTGGGGGAGATCCATCACAGCTGGTGCAAAGGAAAACTGGCTTAGTTGCCCATAGCAACCAGATTCTACCTTTCATTTCCCAAAGGAGCTCTGAAAAATGAAAGGTTGAATTTGACTGGTTGCTGTGGGCAACTAAGCCAGTTTTATTTAATATCCCCCACTGTTTATTTTTGCTCTCTCCTACACCACTTTCACTCAAAATTAAGGTAAAAGGAATACTCTAAATCAGGCATGCTCAACCTGCGGCCCTCCAGCTGTTGCAAAACTACAACTCCCATCATTCCCGGACAGCCTACAGCTATCAGACTACAGAAGGGTATGGTGGGAGTTGTAGTTTTACAACAGCTGGAGGGCCGCAGGTTGAGCATCCCTGCTCTAAACGATCGCCAATCTTGAGGAATGGCCATTAATAGCAAAATCCTGGACAATCCCTTTCAAACGTAAAATATACTTGTTTTTTTGCAATATATTGGTATGTTTATAAAAGCAGTAATTCAATTACCACAATTTTCCCCACAGCTCCTTTCTGAAAAGCACGAGAAGGTACTAGAAAGGAAGATTTTCAAGCCCTAATTAAATATAAAACCATCCGAGAAGGGAAACATAATCAACAAAAATTACATCATTTTAATATAGCCACGCTGTAATTAGGAGGTTCTAATTACATTTGTTTTCCCCTAAATTAAAGCTTTATAAACTCAAAAGACCTTATTTATCATTCAGAAAGAATGGATGTGTGCATTATAAGCCAATCATTTGATAGCCACATTTGTTTCCATTAGGTTTTAACTGTGCACAATGGTGCCGGAAAAAATAAATAAATAAATAAATCACGCACATTACTTTACAGAGTCAAAAAAAGAGAAGAAACTGGAACATGTAAACAGATAAAACATTCGCTCTCTGTGCAGGCTCTGTACACACCGCTTCCTGGTCTTCCTCGGCCGCACACTGTGCAACGTCAGGTCACAGCACTGCATGGCAGGAATATTTGAGGTCTTTTTCACATTGGGGGCCTGATCTAAGGTCTAATTAGGGGTCCTATTAACACTGGGGATCTGTCCAGAGATCTAATTAACATTGGTGGTCTGACCTGAGGTCTAATGAAAAATATTTTTGTTCTTATTTCCCTCCTCTAAAACCTATGTGCGTCTTATGGGCACTAGCATCTTATAGGGAGAAGAATAAGGTAAATTAAAGATTTTATCCTTTGCAGTGAAATCCATAGCCACACAATTCCCCATGTCACACATGCAGTTTTGTAGTGGATTCATGGTGGAATAGCAACCAAATTCACATGCAAATATGTGTGGAAAATCTGCATGAAACTCTTACCTGTGTGTGTGTTGCCTTAAAGGTAACCTATCACCGGGATTTTGGGTATAGAGCTGATGCTAGATGGCCAGTAGCACATCCGCAATATCCAGTCCCCATAGCACTGTGTGCTTTTTTTCTTTTCTTTTTTTTTTACACAATAAAAGCACACAGAGCTATGGGGACTGGATATTGCGGATGTGCTAGCGGCGATCTAGCAACCCATGTCCTTAGCTGTATACCCAAAATCCCGGTGACAGGTTCCCTTTAAACCCATCACATTGAAAATGCAGTTCATTCTTTAGACTACGGGTTATAGAGCCGGAGCTCAACAGAATGATTTATAGTTGTGCATACAGAGATAGCTGTCAATCACTGTCAAACACAGTGCAAGTGACCTTCATACTGAACAAACTATATAACAGTTCACACCTGTATCGGAGACTACGTTTCAGCCCTCCATAGCAGATTATGTCAGAAATACCAGACAAATGTACGCAGGGCTGTTTTGTTGGGTAAAATCCGGACCCCTTAATGAAAACAAGGCAGACCCCATTATATTCAATGGGATCTATCTAGTGCCATTAGCCTCAGTTATATTGCCAGAGAGGGCTTTTCCATTATTTTAGTAGTTCTGCTCTTACATATTGAAGTAGAACAACAGAAATGATCAATGTTGATATGAATTGAGTAGTTTCTTCCCAAGAAAATAAATGGTAGGGTAACATTCCTGGTGAACAAACCAAAGGTTAGCTCACCCCATCTGTGTGCATTGATACTGAAGGGTTCTCAGAACCAAAACAAACCTATGAAGACAGTCTGGCAAGCCACATGGTTGCAGAAAATCTTAAATATTTTATTTCAAAATCGCAAACATGGACAATCTTCCATACAGATGCGTATGTGTTTTGATCAAAAATTACCTTAATCAGAGTAGTCAAAGTGAAACATTCCTGGTCTCCTGCTGCAGACAGCGCAACGATGGAAGGCTCCTGCGGCAGCCAGTTGTCTCAAAGTGAAAGGATTAGCCAGAGTTCACATCAGCCTTTCCGTTCTCCTGCTCAGTTATAGGAAAAGGAGAACGGAAAGGATGGATTCGGCACATAACTGAGCGAAACAGAGACTATGGACCCCATAAACTATAAAGGGGTCTGTTAGGTTTACACTCCGAGTAAGATTTTTGAAGAGAATGGGGTCCTGGAGTCCCCAAAGTAAAGCAACCAACTGCTGCCACTCTCTAAAGGATTGCCACAGATGGTCGGTTACTGTATTTGGCCATCTCCTATAGACCCATACAGAAGCAAAATGCTTGCACGTCCGATGCTTTATTCAACTCATGAACTCTGGGACCTGGTTCTTATGAACAGTTGGGGGATGTATGCCCCGAACAATCAGACAATTATCAACCATTCTGTGCACAGGCGAGAAGTTCTTATGGTGGGACAATCCCTTGAGATTGAAATCTAAACTAATCAATTCATTCAATACTTTCTTTTACAGTGTTCCCTCTACGTCACAGGCAGGTAGAGGGATATATAGAGAAGCTCTGCACTGTAAAAATGTCAGAAAACAAATGGCTGTATATGAAGTCAACACAAAATGTAGTGCAATCTTCAGGCAGTACTTTATAGCGCCAGAGAAGCTGAAGATTGATGTGCCGTTTTGTAGAAATTACTCATTAAAACGTAGCGTATTCAACTTAAATCTCTACTCTTTACGACTTTATTGTTCACAGAGAAAGTGTCATCACTGACTGATACCTTTCTATGTATACACACTTACAAAGAGAAGGCTATCAGTCACTGTTATCAGAAAATGACTAACAGCAGCTGCTGTTCCCCTGCTTAACTCTGCGGTCCTGGGAGCTGTGTTCAGCGGTGATCTGCTGCCAGTGTTTCCTTTCATCCCTAGCCACAGCATGCTTGCTGCTTGTTTCCTGCAGCATTTCCTTAAGGGCCTGCGCTTTATGGGTTGGATCATGTGACCTCGCTGACCAATCCTAGCCCTCCTGCACATATATAAGTGGCTCAGCCCCTTCCCAGATGCCTCAGTGTCAAGGTCCTTGTCTCCAGCTAAGGTTCCCAATATCTGCTTGTGTTCCTGACTCATACTTGTATTCCTGGACTCTGCTACCTGTTTGATCCCTGCCTGCTTGCCTTGATTCTCCTGTTGCCGATCCGGATTGCCTGACCTGTACCTCTGCCGACCACCCTGACCTTTAGCCTGTTTGACTTAGCCTTTGCCTCATCCTTCGGTCCTGCACGGTTGCTCCTGGTAACGACTCAGCCTGCTGACGACTGTACCTCTGGTACCTCCTGGTCTGCCTGGACCAGCTGCCTCGTGTGCCAATCCTCCTGAAGAGGTAGCGACCTGGTGTTCCCCTCGGAAAAGTCTATCCCCACCATCAGGGGAAGATTGAGGGGGTCACTTAAACAACACCCTTCGAGGAGGTAGGACAAGTGACAATGACCTACTGTTTAAATCACATTTTTAAGTTAAACACGTTTTTAAAGAATTTTTGGCTGTTATTTTTCATTTTCCATATTCAATATCAATATAAAAAAAAGACATACAATTCTGCAGTTTTTGCACCAGTCATTAAAGGGCTATTTCCATGTCCTACATTGGGGTCATACTGCTAGGATATGCCCCCAGTGTCTAATAGGTGCGGGTACCACATCTGTGACCCACACCAATACTTAGAATGGTGTGCACAATGTTCCAGAGGGTGCACTGGGCAGAGGTGGGACCCACACCTATCAGACATTGGGAGCATATCCCAGTGATATGCCCCTAATGTCTGAGATGTACAGATCAGCGCTGTAGTTATCTGCTTATTACAGGCAGGCACAGGAATATAACAGAGCATTAGCAAAATCATGCATTTTGGGTCTTGCGTCTCTCAACTTTCTCTTCCCAATATCCCACAGATTCTCTATGGGGTTCAGGTCAGGAGAGTTGGCAGGCCAATTGAGCACAGTAATACCATGGTCAGTAAACCATTTACCAGTGGTTTTGGCACTGTGAGCAGGTGCCAGGTCATGCTGAAAAATGAAATCTTCATCTCCATAAAGATTGTCAGCAGATGGAAGCATGAAGTGCTCCAAAATCTGCTGATGGCTAGCTGCATTGACCCTGCCCTTGATAAAACACAGTGGACCAAAACCAGCAGCTGACATGGCACCTCAGACCATCACTGACAGTGGGTACTTGACACTGGACTTCAGGCATTTTGGCATTTCCCTCTCCCTAGTCTTCCTCCAGACTCTGGCACCTTGATTTCCGAATGACATGCAACAGTCCAGTGCTGCTTCTCTGTAGCCCAGGTCAGGCGCTTCTGCTGCTGTTTCTGGTTCAAAAGTGGCTTGACCTGGGGAATGCGGCACCTGTAGCCCATTTCCTGCACACGCCTGTACACGGTGGCTCTGGATGTTTCTACTCCAGACTCAGTCCACTGCTTCCGCAGGTCCCCCAAGGTCTGGAATCGGTCCTTCTCCACCACCTTCCTCAGGGTCCGGTCACCTCTTCTCGTTGTGCAGCGTTTTCTGCCACACTTTTTCCTTCCCACAGACTTCCCACTGAGGTGCCTTGATAGAGCACTCTGGGAACAGCCTATTCGTTCAGAATTTTTTTTCTGTGTCTTACCCTCTTGCTTGACGGTGTCAATGATGGCCTTCTGGACAGCAGTCAGGTCGGCAGTCTTACCCATGATTGCGGTTTTGAGTAATGAACCTGGGGAGTTTTTAAAAGCCTCAGGAATCTTTTGCAGGTGTTTAGAGATAATTAGTTGATTCAGATGATTAGGCTAATAGCTCGTTTAGAGAACCTTTTCATGATATGCTAATTTTTTTAGATTAGAACAATAAAAGGCTTGAACTACTTCAGTTGTGTGTAATGAATCTAAAATATATGAAAGTCTAATGTTTATCAGTACATTACAGAAAATAATGAACTTTATCACAATATGCTAATTTTTTTAGAAGGACCTGTATATCACTGCAGGATATAATCCTAAAGTTAGAAGACCTATCAATTTAATCAGCATGATCCAACCAGGCAGTATGCCAGGTTTAAAGGGGTTGTCCGGGTTCAGAGCTGAACCCGGACATACCCTTATTTTCACCCCGGCAGCCCCCCTGAGCCTAGCATCGGAGCATCTCATGCTCCGATGCGCTCCAGTGCCCTGCGCTAGATCGCGCAGGGCACAGGCTCTTTTGTTTTTAATAACACACTGCCGGGCGGTAACTTCCGCCCAGCAGTGTGTTCGGTGACGTCACCGGCTCTGAGGGGCGGGCTTTAGCTCTGCCCTAGCAGTTTTACTGGCTAGGGCAGAGCCAAATCCCGCCCATCAGTGCCGGTGACGTCACCGGGGTTCCTGTGAGCCCCATGGAGAGCCCGGTACGTCACCGGAACTCTGAAAAATGCCTTTGCCCTGCGCGATTTAGCGCAGGGCAAAGGAGAGCATCGGAGCATGAACTGCTCCGATGCTCATGTCAGGGGGGCTGCCGGGGTGAAAATGGAGGGCTGTCCAGGTTCAGCTCTGAACCTGGACAACCCCTTTAATAGAGTTGTTCATGCTGACAGAGGGTCTTAAAAATGTTATGTTATAGGGACATATCAAAAGTTTTTATTAGTGCGAGCACTGAGACCCCCACTGGTCTCCATAACAAGGGGGGAGAAGCGTTTGCTTTGTGCACTCTCCCCTCCCTGCATGACACGGTCCTATACACTTTCTATTGAGTCCGACTTGCTTTCTGTATTTCTGTGAGGAGAGCGAGCACGCAAAGCGAATGCTTCCCTCTCCTTGTTCTGGAGATCGTGGTGGTCTGAGTGCTCAGGACCCCACCACCATCAAAACATTCTGAAAGCACAACAAACCTTTAAATTCAGAAAATCTGAAATATAAATGTATAAATTACACGTTACTGAATCTCTTTTCATAAAACTATATAATCGGTCTGCTCAGCTCCTGCCTGCAGATTGTACTGCATCTTGAGGTGACAGGTTCCCGTCCGTTAAACAAATAGTGTGCGCATAGGTCTGCTGGTAATGTGTGAGCTTGACCAAATATTGGGGTAGTTCATCCAACTGGTGTAAAGTAGAATTGGCTTAGTTGCCCATAGCAACCAATCAGATTCCGCCTTTCATTTTTCACAGCTCCTCTGGAAAACGAAAGGTGGAATCTGATTTTATTACATGACACGGAGGCTCCTATTGCTATCTCTTTCTTTACTAGATTTAACAGCAGCAAGGAAAAAATACAAGTCAAACAAGTTGCCATGGCAACAGAACCCTCCCCTATGATCCAGTATAATAGGTCTGGACCCCGAACACTCCTCCTCTTTCTTTGCTGCTGCTTCCACAGATAAGTACTAGTGTGGGCTAATCTGTGGGGCTTCATTTTGTTAAGGGCATTATCTCCCTTCTCAATTATTTAGGCAATTGTCCTTTACTTTACTCTGTATATGGTTTACTGTCCGTGTATTTCTCCTTAGGTTTATATATATATATCTATGTCAATTTCGTTATTCTTTTGTTCTGTGGGTTTCCCTGTATTGTTTTTTATTCCTCAGGTTTCGGTCGGTTAATTCAGTCTACCGCCCCCCGCCTGTTTACCCTCTTACTTTACAGGTTCTCTCCAGTGCGCTCCCGTCGGCGGCCGTTGTCTCGCGGGACTTCGGCCGCCATATTCTTATCTCGTCTTCTGTCCTGCTTCTTCTCCGATTCTTCGCGCCGTTTCTTTGCCTGTTCTCGCGAGATCTCGCGCTTCCTTGCCTCCAGCATCGCGAGATCTCGCTCCCGTCCGTTCACTGTGTATTCCTTGCTCCTAGCATCGCGAGATCTCCCTTGTGACAGTGTGTTAGTGCGGACGGTTTTTCCAGCAGTAGCGCTCCTTGCCTCAGTGTTTCCTGCTTGTTCTAGGTTGGTTGTCTCCGGGGTCCTTACACATATTAGTGCCCCGTCCATATATTCTATACTCTGATCCTGTCCCAGGCCATATATAGTTTAGTCAGGCATATATAGCTTCTTTAGTTTTTACCATGACTGATCACAATCAGCGTACCCCCACTCCTAGGGACTTGGAGCAGTTGTCTCTAGCCCAAGAGTCTGTTGCTGGTCAGTCTGATGATCAGGCGCTGGCGATTCAGCGTTCTGTTGCTATGGCCATTCAGTCCGCTATGGGGTCCATGGCTTCGGCCATATCGCACTCCATTTCTGAAGCTTTCCTTTTACATAATCCGCCCTCTAAGGATAGTTCCATCCCTGCACCCTCTAGTTCTCGGGCACCTGCCCCTGAATTACCTGCCTCCAGAACCAGTAATGTTGGTGAGTTACCTGCCACCCTAGATAGCGCGCCTCGTCCGCGCAAGAGAGCCTACGCCCGCCAGGCAGAAAAGGCGAGGCAGTGGAAATGCGCCAGAGCGCAACATGACACTGAATCTGACTCCGATCATTATTCGGATGAGGAGGCACAGGATGATCGTTTTTACGGTACAGAGGAGGAGGGTTTAGTCCCTTTGGATATGGACCCCCCCGGTCCTTCTTCTAACCCGGCCTTACCCCTTACTTCCAATACTGATGGTTCCGTGGAACCCTCCTTGGCCATACTAGACCCAGCGGGAGAACCGCTTTTTGATCCGGATGCACTTCACCATCCCAGATCCGCTGAATGGCTCCCCTCTGAGCATGTTGCCAAATACTTGGAGGCGAGAGTTCGCCAACCTCTTAGTAAAGAGGCTAGAAACAAGTTACGGGCTGAATGCCCCAGGCCAATTGTTCCCAATAAGGTCTGTGAGACCCCTCTGGTGGACCCAAAAATGTCCCAGTATTTAACTAAATCAGGATGGAATCCCCGCAGAGGGCTTGAATCTGCTCTAAAAGCCTGCCAAGACAAGGTCTTAGATATTTTGGGCCCCCTGACTAAAATATTTGAGTTGGCTGAGGCCGCTAAAGCTCAAAACACGCTGGTTGACCCAGAAGAGCTACGAGGGTGGGTCCAGCGTGCAGTATGTATAACGGGAAATATCAATACGTCCCTCTCTATTGAGAGACGTAAGGCCATATTGTTTAAAATTGAGCCGAAACTCTCAAATTTGGCATTAACGGAAGCAGGCAAGGATGCCCAAGGCCTCCTTTTTGGAGATTCTTTTATAAAAGATCTCTCCCGTTTTGTTGGGGCCTTTACAGCCTTGGATAAGGCTCAAACGTCTATGAGACGCGTTTTTCAAGGTCGGGTCTCCACCAGGGCCGGCAGCTCTAGGGGCCGCCTGTCCGGCCGTTCATCGTTCCAGACCCGTGGTTCGGGTCGAGGCTCCTTCATGTACCGCAACTCCAATCAGGAATCCAGGCAGCCGTCTACCTTCTTCCCCTCTCGTGGCCCGGCTTGGAGATCCAGAGGCTCCAGAGGTTTCCCAACTTCAAGACGTCCATTCGGTAAGTCTACCAACCCCATCCCTTTCTTCAGTTTCCTGTGTAGGGGGAAGACTCCGTCTTTTTTCCCACGTTTGGGCTACAATAACCTCGGACCCATGGGTTCTCTCTACTGTACTAGGTTTCCGCATAGAGCTAACCAGATCTCAGATCTACATTCCCCCTCCAGACCCGTACCATCTTCCTGCTTCAAAACTCCTCCTTTTGCACAAGGAATTATTGGCCCTATTCCGGAAGGGCGCCATAGAGCCGGCCCCATTTACCTCCATGGGAGTGCTAAGCAATATGTTTCTTGTGGCCAAAAAAGGGGGCCAAATGCGCCCTGTGATCAACCTCCGTCCACTAAACGCCTTCGTCCTTTACCGCCATTTCAAAATGGAGGGTATTCACCTCTTGAGAGACATGCTCCTTCACGGCGATTGGATGGTAAAGTTGGATCTGAAGGACGCCTACCTGACTGTACCAGTGTCCGAGGTTTCCAGGGACCTCCTTCAGTTCCGATGGGGCAAGGAGATATGGAGATTTACTTGTCTCCCATTCGGTCTTTCCTCAGCTCCTTGGGCCTTTACAAAATTATTGCGCCCGGTTGTCTCTTACCTTCGCAGTCGAGGGATCCGTCTCATCGTCTATCTCGACGATATCCTTCTTATGGCTCTGGATCGAACTACCCTTCTGACGCATTTGAGTTGGACAATGGACCTACTATCCCGTCTGGGTTTCCTGCTCAACCTAGAGAAATCCTGTCTCTCTCCGGCCCAGGAGATGGAATTTTTGGGTTTTTCCATCAATTCCATTACAGAAACTCTGAGTCTCCCGTCTTCCAAGGTCCAGGCGATTCGCAAAGAGCTTTACCGGACTCTCTCTCTCCCGCAGGTCTCCCTGCGTCAACTGGCCCGTGTCATCGGCCTCCTTTCAGCCTCTATCCAGGCAGTTTTTCCGGCTCCCCTGCAATACCGGGCCATGCAACGCCTCAAGAACTCTCATCTTCTGGCGGGCCTTTCGTATTCGGACCTGATCACCTTGGACGTGGCAACCAGGAACGAGTTGACTTGGTGGATTGGCAACCTGGAGGTCTGGAACGGCAAAGCGATTTTCGCCTCTCGCCCGGATTTTACTGTCGATTCGGATGCCAGCCTTCTGGGATGGGGAGCCTTCTGCGACGGAGTGACCACTGGAGGACGCTGGTCTGCGGAGGAATCTGCCTTACACATCAACGGCCTAGAGTTGCTCGCGGGCACCTTCGCGATTCGCAGTTTTGCGAATGGATTGACCGGAACCTGCATCAGACTACGGATGGACAACGTGTCGGCCGTCCGTTATGTCAACGCCATGGGAGGCACGCACTCATCGACCCTGTCCCGGCTGGCTCGGGATTTTTGGACCTTCTGCCTTTCCAGGGACATCACCGTAGTTGCAGAGTACCTACCCGGTCTCCACAACACTCACGCGGACTGGAGTTCGCGTTTTCTTTCCAATTCCAGCGATTGGAAGCTAGACTCGACTGTGTTTGCTTCTATATCCTCCCTTTGGGGACCCTTTCATTTGGACCTTTTTGCATCCCGCTTGAATTCTCAGCTGCTCCGTTTCTACAGCTGGCGTCCAGATCCGGACGCGGAGGCAATAGACGCCCTGTTGCAAGACTGGTCGGGTCACCTGATGTATGCCTTCCCGCCATTTGCCCTTATTCCCCGTGTCCTGGCTCAGATTCGCCAACAGAGGGCCGAACTAGTCCCGATTGTCCCGTTCTGGACCACACAATCTTGGTTCCCTCAACTGTTAGAAGTCCTGGTTCAGTGCCCATTTCTTCTCCCAATGTTTCCGGATCTCTTGCTGGATCCTTTGGGTCTTCAACATCCTCTCATCCTGGAGGGATCTCTACAGCTCCTCGCCTGCAGGGTCTCGGGGGACCCTGGCAGGGCGCTGCAATTTCGGACTCAGCTAGACGTCTTTTGGAAGACGCATGGGCTCCCGGAACCAGACGGTCCTATCGTGCGGCCTGGAAATCTTGGGCTGACTGGTGCATGGCTAGGAACGTGGATCCCTTATCAGCTCCTGTGACGGAGATTTTGGAATTCCTCACATCTCTGTTTGACAAGGGTAGGGCTTATCGTACGATCAATTTGTATCGTTCGGCAATTTCGGCCTCTCATCTGGGTTTTAGTGGGGTTCCTGCGGGTCAACATCCCTTGGTGTGTCGTCTTCTTAGAGGCTCTCGCCTTTCGCGTCCTCCCAGGCCACGTTTTTCTTCTACCTGGGACGTTTCTTCGGTCCTTTCTCTTTTTTCCTCCTGGCCGCCCAATCCAGACCTTTCCTTGCGTCAGCTTTCCACTAAATTGGTATCTCTCTTTTGTCTGGTCTCTTGTAAGAGAGTCTCTGATGTTAGGGCCTTGGACTACGACGCTCGTTCTTTTACTCCGGAAGGGGTGGTGTTTAATATCACCCGTCGCACCAAGACCAATATTCGATCAGTGTCTTACCCATGTTTCCCGGATTCTCCATCTCTATGCCCGGTCGCTTGTCTGAGAGAATATGAGTCCCGTACTTCTTCTCATCGTATCTCCTCCTGTTCTCACCTTTTCCTATCATATCGCCGTCCTTTTCAACCTGTCACCAGCGTCACCTTGGCCAGATGGGAAGTGGATTATGTCCCAAGCGGGAGTGGATACCGCGGTTTTCACCGCACATTCCACCAGGGGTGCTGCTGCAACTTCCATGGCAGTCGCCGGAGCACGATTGGAGGATATTATGCGTCTGGCGGACTGGTCCCGGGTGTCTACATTCCGTGAGTTCTATTTTCGGCCTTCTTATCATGCTTTTACTTCAGTTGTTTCCCAGCTTTAAACTCGCAATAGGAGCCTCCGTGTCATGTAATAAAATTGCATGATTTTCCTATTTTATGACGTAAAGTCATGATTT